>NC_139224.1:83995258-84380684 GCF_055691185.1 Crinia signifera | reverse complement strand
TGTGATCACTTCGCTTTCCAACTGTGCTAAAATCAAGAGGTCGTCCATATCATTAACTTTCGCTTTCTTAGATTTTCTTAGATTTTTTACAAGGACCTTTGTATTCGGTTGTTTAGAAAAAGGTTCAGAAACCTTGTTTATAATGAACAGACAGGAGTAAAAACCTCCTCTGACTCTGGAACTTTTTCAAATGCCCTTGAGTCGATTAGCCCCTTTAAACTCAAAATTAGAGCTTCCCTCTCTACACCTGGAGGTGGAAGCTTTGAACTTAAAAACTTTGCCATACTTTCTTGAAAGAAACTCCAGACAATACCCCGTGGTAACCACTTCCAATACCCATTCTTCCCGGATGGTTTGCCTCCAAACTTGTGAGAATTTTTGTAGTCTTCCTGCCACAGGGACTTGATCCATGGGATATACACCGTCACTGTTTTTGACCACCTCCAAAACTTTCACCTCTTCACTTGATGAGCTGGCAAAAAGACGCCCTGGACGTAACAGAACCGTACCTCTCACGGAATTGCCTAACAGGTCTGTATGACCTAGCTTGCCTAAACATTTGTCTGGCAGAATAGCTAGGAAATCTTCCTCTTCTGTCCTGAGGTAATCTCACCGACTTGCCACCAGACATCGTTTGAGTCATCTGATCCAATTTGCTTCCAAAAAGAAAAGCCCCTTCATACTGGAGTGTGGCCAATTTATTTTTAGAGTGGGAATCTGTTGCCCCTGATTTTAGCCATAAGGCCCTTCTGGCCACCACACCTGATGTTACTGCCTTAGCTGAAAATACCAAAACATCTAGGGATGCCTCACAAATATAGTCCACAGCCAGCTGGACTAGAGCCCAATTTTTACTGATCTGCTCACAAGAAGTTTTATCCTGCAAATCCTCTTGCAATGATACACACCAGATTCTAAGAGCCCTAGACAGAGATGTTATGGCCACTCCTTACTTCATAGAAACCAAACTGTAAATATGCCATCTTTTCAAAGCGCTCTCCATTTTCTTCAAAGAAGCCCCATCCTCCAAGGGGATAGTTGTTCGCATAGTAACCTCCGACACTGCTGTGTCAATCTTCAGGATAGTACACCATTTTATAAACTCTCCATCATCGATAGGATATATCTGATCCACTCTCTTAAATGATCCCACTCGCTTGTCAGCATTAAGCTCTTTAGAAAGATATCCTTGACAACCTTGTGCACGGGAAAACATCTGCCTTTTTTAGTTCGGTCCTCAAACAAGGCATCAAATTCTGATTTCACCAGCTGTTTATAGTTCAGAGTTTTACACAGGTTTTTTAATACCACATTATGGGCATTATGTGGGTAAACGGCGCTGCTACTATAGGCTATAGGCATTATGCATTTAATCACCGCTGCTACTATGGACATAATGCATTTAAACGGTGCTGCTACTGCAGAAAATATGTGTGGTATTGACACCGATGCTACTAGGGGCATGATTTGTAAACAGTGCTGTTCCTGCGGACATTGGGCCTGATTCTGGTTCATTTGCAAAAGCAAATTCTCTTTCTAATGGACAAAACCGTGCTGCACTACAGGGGAACTGTGGTGTCATAAGAATCAGGGGCACTAATGTGACTAAGATTGTGCTACCGTGTGGCGTAATTTGTAATGGGGATACTATTGTGTGTCTACATCTATTTCTTGTGAGACTACACCCTTTTTTCAGCGCGCGCCTCTAGTGTGCACTTTCCCTTTGTAAAGTATGGGAGGGCCACATTTATAGTTTGCAGGAGGGCGCCGAACACCCTAGCACCGGCCCTGTGCACACTATAAGAGAAAAAAAAGATGGTACTTGTGAGTTATCCGGGCTGCCGATTTCTAAATCGGGTCGGATCGAGCACATTGCATCGCATGCGACCATCGGATGCGATGCGATGCGATGACCCGATTTTTCCATAGGAATCAATGTTAAAATGGACTGAGTCCATTTTAACATGGAATTCAATGGGAAAAAGGGGTCCTTTTCATACCCCTACTATCCAAGTGGGCATGGAGTTGGATATAAACCTGTGGCGAGCGTAGCGAGCCACCGAGCCCGAAGCGTGGCGAGCGTAGCGAGCCCCGCGAGGGGACACAGAATACCGTTCGCTCGCCACGCTTCGGGCTCGGTGGCTCAGTACGCTCGCCACAGGTTTATATCCAACTCCATGCCCACTTGGATAGTAGGGGTAGGAAAAGGACCCCTTTTTCCCATTGAATTCCATGTTAAAATGGACTCAGTCCATTTTAACATTGATTCCTATGGAAAAATCGGGTCATCGTATCCGATGGTCACATGCGATGCGATGCGATATCGCATCGCATCGCATCTGATTGTATGCCTTAACTTAAGGCATACAATCAAAAAATCGGCAGCCCGGATAACTCACAAGTACCAAAAAGACTACTAACTAACTGTCTCTAAAACCAGCATAGCAAAAATAACCAGTCCTCAAAGAGGACTGAAGGCCCATACACACTAGACAATTTTCAGCTGAAAATCGCTCAAAACAGCCGTTTTGCGCAATTTTCACCTGAAAGTCGCCTAGTGTGTATGCACCAGCGATGGCCAACTAGCAATGATGCGTGCTCCCGCATCATGGCCATCGAGGTGGGCCGTTGGCTGGTTTTACCAGCACATCTAGCGATGATGGCTGGCTTTCCAGCCATCATCGCCAGGTGTGTACGCAGTGCGGGCTGAAAGTTGATACACTTTCAGCCTGGCTGACCGCCCCAGGTGTGTACGCAGTGCGGGCTGAAAGTTGATACACTTTCAGCCTGGCTGACCGCCCCGCTCCCTCCCGGCTACAGATCATACTCACCACCGATGAAGGACCGCCCCGCTCATCTGCACTGCTCTGCCCGGCTCCATAGTACTCCTGCTCCCGCGCGGCCACAGAGTCAGCTGACGACCCGTCCCTCCCGGCTTCCATCCGCCCTGCTCCCTCAGTCTCCCTCCGACTTGCTGGAAAGATGGAAAAATCACCAAAAGGCATCAAATTGCAGATTAGACATCCTTATAACATGTCAAAAAAGTTTGATTTTATTTCCATCATTCACATTTTCAAAATAACAGAAAACAAGTTTGGGCACCCTGCAGAGTTTATAGCATGCACCGCCCCCTTTGGACAGCTAAGACCTGGCAGTGTCATGGATTGTTCTCAGTCATCATATAGAAAGACCAGGTGATGTCATTCTCAAAGGTTTTAAAAGCCCAGACTCATCTGACCAACAGCTGGAGGGCCATAGTTTGGACATGCCTGGCTTAGAGGAACCCATGGTGCTGATTGCACCATGGGTTCCTCTAAGCCAGGCATGTCCAAACTATGGCCCTCCAGCTGTTGTGAAACTATAAGTCCCAGCATGCCTTGCCACATTTTTTGCTCTAGGAAATGCTAAAACTATGGCAAGGCATGCTGGGATGTGTAGTTTCACAACAGCTGGAGGGCCATAGTTTGGACATGCCTGCTCTAAGTAGTTGTGTAGAAGACAAACTGAGAATAGTTGAAGATAGCAAAGCGTTATCAGATGCCCATATCCTCTGTTCGGAATGTAATTAAGAAATGGCATTCATCAGGAACAGTGGAAGTTAAAGCAAGATCTGGAAAACCCAAAAAAATATCAGACAGAACAGCTCGCAGGATTGTGAGAAAAGCAAGTCAAAATCCAAGTTTGACTGCAGGAAGATCTGGCAGACACTGGAGTTGTGGTACACTATTCCACTATAAAGAGATACTTGTAGAAATATGGTCTTCATGGAAGAGTCATCAGATGAAAACCTCTTCTACAGTATGTCCTCACCACAAAAATCAGCGTTTGAAGTTAGCTAATTAACATATAGACAAGCCTGATGCATTTTGGAATCAAGTTCTGTGGACCGATGAGGTTAAAATAGAACTTTTTGGCCGGAATAAGCAGAGGTATGTTTGGAGAAGGAAGGGCACAGAATTAAATGAAAAGAACCTCTGTCCAACTGTTAAGCATGGGGGTGGATCAATCATGCTTTGGGGTTGTATTGCAGCCAGTGCCCCAGGGAATATTTCATGAGTAGAAGTAAAAATGGATTCAATAAGATTCCAGCAAATTTTGGAAGCTAACGTGATGACATCTGTGAAAAAGCTGAAGTTAAAGAGAGGTTGGCTTCTACAAATGGATAATGATCCTAAACACAACTCAAAATCCATGGTGGATTACATAAAGAGGTGTAAACTGAAGATTTTGCCATGGCCTTCACATCTCCTGACCTCAACAATTGAAAATCTATGGATAGACCTTAAAAGAGCAGTGCGTCACAGACAGCCCAGGAATCTCAAAGAACTGTACTTTTGTAAGGAAGAATGGGCGAAGATATCTCAAACAAGAATTTGAAGACTATTGGCTTGCTACAAAAAGCGTTTAGTAGCTGTGATACAGGTTGAGTATCCAGTATCCAAATTTTTTTGCTTAAAACTCACTGGGGACATTTGTAAAAGCACAACTGAGGACATGATATGTAACTGGCACTATATATGTAAAAGAAAATGATTGCTTGGTATTCAAATTCAATATCTGAGATAGTACACAAATTTTGATTCATGTTTTGAAACCTTGTTTTTTGAACAAATAAAATATATTTGTGTGCATTTCATGTGTTTATACAGCATAAATGCAAGATACTTCAAAATACATCATTGAAATATTAAAATATTCCGAAATACGGAATAATCCTTTATCCAAAATTCTCCTGGTCCCGAGCATTTTGGATACGGGATACTCAACCTGTACTTGCCAAAAGGGGGCAGTACAAGGTATTAACTCTGCGGGGTGCCCAAATTTTAGCAGATGCCATTTTTTGTTTTCTGTTATTTTGAAAGTGTAAATGATGGAAATAAAATCAAACTTTTTTTTACACGTTATAAGATGTCTAATCTGTAATTTGATGCCTTTTGGAGGTTTTTCCATCTTTCCACGGATTCTTTTTGCACATTAAAATTAATTTTTGCCTGGGGTGCCCAAACTTTCCCACTGTATATACATTGCTTGCTCATGCCAGCAATGTATATATTACTGGCACAACTACCCACCAATGAATATTTATATATTGGCCAGCAATAATATATACATTGCTGGCACAAGCCAGCAATGTATATATTACTGGCACCATTGCCCACCAATAATTATTTACTCTATTAGCCAGTAATATATACATTACTGGCAAAGGCCAGTAATGTATATAATATTGGCACCACTGTCCACCGGGGGTTAAAGTTAGCCGGAACGGGGCAGAACTTTTGAAGGAGAAACGGTTCTGCCTCCGTCTGCTACCTTGCCCCGCAGTCTGTCCTGCATCGCTAAAGGAGACAGCCGAGCAGAGCAGTGGTATACCCGGCTGTTTCAGAGCAGGTCCATCCTTCCGCAGGCACTGAGCATGTTACCCTTGTCACCATGCATGTTAACCCTGGCACCGAGCATGTTACCACTGGCAATGACCATGTTGGTATCTTGCCTTGGCTTCTTTTTGCACATTAAAATGAATTTTTGCCTGGGGTGCCCAAACTTTCGATTCCCACTGTATATACATTGCTTGCTCATGCCAGCAATGTATATATTACTGGCACCACTACCCACCAATGAATATTTATATATTGGCTAGCAGTAATATATACATTGCTGGCACATGCCAGCAATGTATATATTACTGGCACCACAACCCACCAATGAATATTTATATATTTGCCAGTAATAATACATTGCTGGCACATGCCAGCAATGTATATATTAATGGCACCACTACCCACCAATGATTATTAATATATTAGCCAGTAATAATATATACATTGCTGGCACATGTCAGCAACGTGTATATTACTGGGAAACACAAGAGATGGATTTTCCAAACTTTCTAAGGCGCAACCAGTCCAGATGTTCTCCGACCGTCAAAAACTTTGTTCAGTCTTTCTGTTTGATTTATCCGATGTTTCTCAGAAAATAAACCAAAGAAAACCACCAATTAGATGTGAACTCAATAAAGGACAATTTCAACTGTTTGTAGTGAAGCAGGAGGGTATGGGTGAGCGTACCCTACTCACAGTGTGACTGGCGACGTAAATGCACGTAGCGGGTACTTGTCCTGCTGGTGAGCCCTCTGTAGTCTCTTTCTTGACTCCCAGTGTTGTGTGTACCGTGAAAAAATAAAGAATAAACAGCAGTGTGTGACTCTGTTTACTGACAATCAAGTCTCAAAGAGTGTGTTTGGAGTGAAGCAGGAGGGCATGGATGAGCGTACCCTACTCACAGTGTAGCTGGCAGTGTATATACACGTAGCGGGTACTTGTCCTGCTGGTAGGTCCTCTATGGCCTCCTCCTTAACTCTCAGTATGATGTATACCGTGAAAAATAAAGAATAAACAGCAATGTGTGACTCTATTTTTTGATACTCCAATCTCAGAGTGTGTTTTTACAAAGATATATCCCCATAGGCGCACCTCACTTACTTATAACAAGGGTGGGGCACACATATAAAGGTTTCTTTTTTCTTGATATTGTGTAGGTGTGATAGAAATAGTAGGCGTACCCCACTCACGGTTAGTGTGAAGATTTCTAAGCCCGTAGCGGTTTCCTTTGCCTTTTGGTGTTTTTATCAAATCTTAGTGATATTCAGGATTTTCTCCATCCGAAGTGTGTATATAAAAGTATAAAACAGAAAAAGGGAACAATGTGTAGTCCTATAACAAGCTCCCCATATGTCTGCTATAGGCTAATAAGGTAGTGATTTATCTACCCGATAATCTCAGAGTACTTTCGTACCGGGACTCACACTGGGTTGTGTTCTTTACAAGTGCATAAAGGTATCTTTTTTTAAAGTGCTCACAGGTCCGTGAATCTCTATCCTTCACCAAGTGAGAAATAGTACCCCGTAATGGTGGGATGATCTGAATAATGATGGTGGCGTACCCAGACTTACGGTTAGGCAAGTCTTTGAAATCCTATAACGGTTTCTTTAGCTCTGTATTGCTGGTCATCTGTTTGGGAATTGTTCTTCCAGATGTATAGCCGGCATGTACAGAGTAAAAAGAAAATGTATCTCAAAAACCTCTCCCGTGACACGGGATTTTTCCAACAATTTCAAAGTAGACTTTTTCTTCCTCCATAAAAAAAACGTTTTATTACCACTTTAAAAATCCTCCATCCCCATGATGGTCGGATATCACAGTCAAAACAGTTCGCAAGACCCACAGTGGTCAGACATAAAATATAACACAAATCCAAAAATTGACAAAAATTCTCTTAAAAAGTTAAAAATGAGAAATCTGATACATACATCCAATGTTGGGCATACTTGCGGGGTGAGGCAGCACTCCAGTCATAAAAAAATACTGAAAACCGAAACTTGGTAGACAATATGTCAGCACCTTTTATGTGGTTTACCACACCATATACCCCTTATACAAATTTTGCAACACAATAGTAACCCCTTATACTGTACTTGCTTCTTACACATTATGCCACATGGAATGAGACAAAATTCACACCGATTAAGCAAAAATTCACACTATGACACAGAATGAGTCAAAATTCACGTTATGCCACACAGATTAAGGCAAAATTCACATTTTGCCACATGGATTGAGCCAAAATACACACTATACCAGGCATGTCCAAACAATGGCCCTCCAGCTGTTGTGAAACTACATGTCCCAGCATGCCTTGACATAGTTTTAGCATTCCGTAATTGCAAAACTGTGGCAATGCATGATGGGACTTGTAGTTTCACAGCTGGAGGGCCATAGTTTGGACATGCCTGCACTATACCAAACAGATTGAGCAATAATGCACAATATGCTTCATAAATAGGGACATTGCACGCCAAAGGCGCACATTAAAAATTTACACCATAATGCCCATTACATGTTAAACCTCACACCATAATCTCCATTACGTATTATGCCAAACACCATACTGCCTATTCAAAATGATGCTACATAAGTGTTGCTTACCTACATGTTCATTGCCAGGGGTTCCATGTTCATTTGGGGAATACATGCTCGCGGTAACTGGGGGACAGTCGCCGCCGGGCAGAAATGACAGCCATTAACAGCCGGGCAGAGAGCAGGGGGCTGCCCGGCTGTATTCAGAGCACTGCATGTCCAGGCTATTTGAAATAATACCCCTTTCATACCAGAAAATGCAGGGAATATGGTCCCAGGATCATGCAGGGACATTCTCGTACTGGCCCCTTTTACACCAGCCTAGTCCCTGCATTTTCTGGTGTGAGGGGGAGAGAAAACCACCCCCGCCCCCCTTTAAACAACCAGCTATATCTTCGGAACCAACTGACCCATTTACATGTAGCCTTCAAATGATTTTGGTCCCGTGAAACTGGGCCGTTTGGTTCCAGAGAAATCTGTCCTCAAACAACATGAACAGCCATGAAATTACATTTCAGAATTGAAAAAAAAATAGTTTTAACTGCAATATCTCGAGAACCAATGAACCCATATGGACCAGGTATCAGATTGAAGGCCCAGCGATTTGGGTTCGACTGAGATCAACCTCGAGTTTCTGTGATGCTGTAGGGGGAACCGGCAGCCGTTGGAACCGAGTGGTGGTCGGAATTAGCGGGTCCCATGTTATCCTATGGGGAAAACGTTCCAGGTTTGCCTGACGGTATCTCCGGTTCCCGGGGGGCTAGCGACACGGTGCTGGTCTCATTGGAAAGCCCTGACCCTCAGCCCACTATTTGGAGAGTGGGTCTGGAGCTATAGCTCCATCAGGCCCATTGTTAATCCGACTCTGTAGGCACCACTGCCCACCAATGATTATTTACTGTATTAGCCAGTACTATATACATTATTGGAAAAGGCCAGCAATGTATATAATATTGGCACCACTGTCCACCGGGGGTTAAAGTTAGCCGGAACGACGCCGAACTGCGTTCAGTCAGTTAATTTTGGTGGAGGAACGGTTCTGCCTCCGTCTGCTCACCTTGCCCCTCTGTCTGTCCTGAATCGCTAAAGGAGATAGCCGAGCAGAACAGTGGTATACCCAGCTGTTTCAGAGCAGGTCCATCCATCCGCTGGCACTGAGCATGTTACCCTTGTCACCATGCATGTTAAACCTGGCACTGAGCATGTTACCCCTAGCAATGACCATGTCGGTAAGCAGCACTTATGTGTTATTATATGTAATGGGCATTACCGTGTGGCGTATTGTGTAATGGGCATTACAGTGTGTGGCATATGTGTAATGGGCATTACGGTGTGTGGAATAATGTGTAATGGGCATTACGGTGTGCATAATCCCATGTCCCACAAAGCCATGCCCTACATTTTTGCTGTTGGGTTGTTTTTCATTGTGGAGCATATTTTGAATTAAGGGTTTTAAGTGTTCCGCATTATTTGTTTTGTGGGTGTGTGAAATAGGCCACAAATTTAAAGCTTGCAGGGGGGCGCCAAACACCCCAGCAATTTATACGTTGCCACCGCCACTGCCCCCCAATGTATATTTTGCTATGGTGGTAACGTAAAAAATTGCTAGTGCAGGTGAACGGATTTCTCCCTACATGCAATGCTGCAAATGAAATGGTAGACATGCACATGAGCAGGATTTTGCCCAGTTGGGGCTGCGCAGGGTGGAGTTTACCTAATCGCTTGGCTCTGAATATACGCAGCCCAGCGATCAGTTCTGAATCAGGCCCAAAGTACAGAAATGCAATGAATAAAATGGCCGCTGCTCTCAGCCATGGAATATAACCCCAGCCCATTATGTAAATAACCTTTTATAGTAAAGATTTTCAGCAAAGTCTATCGCCTCCTGAAAATCTCTCGCTCTTTGGGAAAATAGTTCAGTGTGTACGCACTATTTTGGTGACAGATAGATCTTTCAAAGATTTTGGCAAAGTCTTTTGAAATAAAAATCTTCAAGTGTGTATGGGCCTTTACCTGGGCAGCAGTACATTTTGTTTAGGAGAGGATTCTTCCATGCTGTCTACAGCATAACAGTGTAATACCAGCAGACAGAGAACTCCAGCGCCTATTACACCGGTCAGGCGCTTAAATACATGCACTTCCAGTCTTTGACACGCACGTGGTCTGCCTGTGGAATGCAGGCCGTGTGTAGTGAGTGCGCCCGCTGGAAGTGACTGTGCATCACATCCGACACTTAGAGACTGTAGCCACGGCTATAGAAATATATAATTTGATGGCAGATAAGAACCACTTGGCCCATCTAGTATGTAACGCCTCCGCCCACAGTGAACACACCGGACTCGCTGCTCACCGGAGCCTCTGCCGCCAAGGATGCCACCAATAGCACCCCTCCGGGACTAGCTGCATTTTAGGCAGAATGGTTCCATGCTGCCGGCCAGGACCATGTTTAGGGTAAGAACATACCAGCTCCCTGGGAGAAAATAACAAACACTAAACTAACTACCTGTACAGATAGGATAGGAGACAGGAAAAATACTAATGGCTACAGGGGAGGTGCTCAGCTATATAGGGAGAAGGAAGAGGAGGAGCTAGATCCTGGGGAAAAGACTACCTGTCTAATTGGGAGGAAGAGAGGGCTGAAACCATTGTAATGGCTACCATAAAGTAGGAAGAAAAAATCAGTAATTTAGCATGGGTGTAGTCAGGGCCAGATTAACAATGGGCCTGAGGGAGCTACAGCTCCAGGCGCACTCTCTAAATAGTATTTGTAGATGAAGACTGGGGCTTTCCAACGAGCCCAGCCCTGCGTCGCTAGCACCACGGGAACCGGAGATACCACTGGGCAAACCTGGAACGTTTTCCCCATAGCATAACATGGGACCCTCTAATTCCGACCCACACCCAGTTCCGATGGCTGCCAGTTCCTCCCCAGCATCACAGAAGCTGGGGGTTGATCTCATTCAAACCCAATTTTATGCCAGACTGATTCATATGGGTTAATTGGTTCCAGAGATATTGCAGATAAACTGATTTTTTATTTCTGAAATGTAATTTTATGGCTGTTCATGTTCTTTGAGGGCAGATTTCTCTGGAACCAAATGGCCCAGTTTCATGGGACCAAAATCATTCAAAGCCCACTTATAAGTCCTTCAATATGATACTAGTCTCATGTAAATGAAAAAAAGGGGGGGGCGTCACGAGGGTGACTACAAGGGAACATACGTAAGGTTTTTGGGGCACACTTGAAAAAGATATATATAATGATAATGAATTAGTGGTTAGTTGAGTAATTAGTGTAATAAAACTTAACTTTTATTCTGTTTATTACTAAAAAAGAGAGAAAGAGACAATATTCAATGCGTTAGAATAATATGGCTGATTGCCAAAAGTGGGTCCTTGATAATAATCACAAGATCAGCGCAATGTTTGGATATGAGTGTACCATGCCTGTAAGATCAACACCTTTCATAGGTTATTTAATTTGCATAAATGCGCAGTATAGTTGATACAGGTATTGGTTTAGGGATGCTTGACACACATAGTTAAACAGTGAAAATTCCAATAAACAATGTGTTGTCCTCCGTGATAGACGAGTAGTAGTGGGTCACAACTGTGGATATTGGGGAATGAGAGTGGTAGAAAGATTTAGGAAGTCAGGAGTAGTGGAGAATATAGACAGTTTGAGCTAGGTCCAGAAGGTGATCCCTTCTTCGCCTGGTAATTACAACACCGAGTATTCCCAGTGAGTCTTCCCACAGGTACTAGCCCGGCCAGTCACCGCTTAGCTACTGAGATCGGGACGGGTTCAGGCGATCCAGTGACGTATGGTAGTAATGTTGGCAAAATTGGGGGGGCACCAGCATTGTAGCTCAATTGAAAAAGAGTGCTTCTGCTTTCTGAGGCGTCATCAATGGTTCACCCTGTTGCTTGCCTGCATTGCAGGGGGTTCAGTTTTGACGCGACTGATGAGAGAGCACTGAAAAGAAGGGTTATGGCATAAGTGGTGGGTTGGTATCAACAGTGCGGACCCTGACTTCTGCTGTCCATCATCTACTAATTGTATCAAATGATGAATGAGAGAGTAGGAGAACGCTGATCCTTTCCCCGGAATAGAAGAAGGGTAATAGGGTTGAGGCAACCACTGTTTGGTGTTGCCACCGGTGTAGATTATCTACAATGGAGGTTGATATTGAAATAGATGGTGTTTGTATCCTCATGAGTGGTGCACCTTAGGCGCCATTGTTGCCAGTACTGAATGGTTCTGACTGGGGCTAGTGTGACACCTTGAGGAATTTATTGCTAGGTTTGCACGGTCTGTAGCCTCACAGGTAGATTTATAGGTTTTGGCAGCCGTAGATTGCAAACACTGTTATTGGACAGGCTGGGTAGTATTGGCTATGAAGGAACAGATAGGCTATCAGACAGGTATTGACACCAGCAGAGTGTCAAACCACGATTGATACAAATGAGTGCAAGTTTCACAGTTTTAACATGTAAACTCTATCAATTGAAAATAGTCTTTTAGCTTAGGTTGGGTTTAACGATTTAGTCAGTTTTGACGCTGACAGTATAAGCTTAGCATACACATTGGGAGAGTTTGGCAGCTATTAGTCCCAAATACAGTGGTTTACAAAAAACTGAATAGTGAAGGCTGAATGGATACAGACATATAGACTGGGTATCAAATATATAATAGTACTGTTGGTATATTACATTAGAACAAATAAAATTGCAGATTCACCAGTGTTCTGAGTTTCGCACTGTCTGTATACTGATCCAATTTAAGACAAAGTCTGGCAGATAATTGCCTGGTCTGTACTTATACAGTTATATTATCATATGTTAACCTCATACAAAAACCTGTTATAGGTAAAGGACGCAGTACCTGATACTGGGTGGAAAGAGTGGTTTTAGATATCGTCAACAGTATATGCAGAGGTGTGGGTGAACAGCTGCTAGGCAGTAAATGTGCGAAAATTTGGCAGATAATTGCCTGGTCTGTATCGATACAGTTATATTTCGTGTATTTACCTTATGCAACAAAAGTCTATTATAGGTCAGAGGTGTACACGTTCAGATAGTGACTGCAATATATGCAGGGGTGTAGATAACAGACTAATCAGCTGATGGAGAGTAAAAAGAATGGAGATTTTTGGCAGATAATTGCCTGGTCTGTATAAAAGCAGTGGTGTTTAATGCGTTTTTACCTCATACAACAACAACATCTGTAATGTGTCAAAGGTGCAGCACCCGAGGCTGGATGGAAAGAGCCTTTTGAATGCTATCTGCGGTATATGCAGAGGTGGGGGTGACAGACTACTCGGCTGCTGGGTACTGAGCGTGCTGTGTTTGATCACAGCAGAGCGGCAGCTAGCGTAATGTAGCGGAGGTAGAAAGTCAAAAACCGAAAGTAAGGTTTGAGATAAGGATACAAGACTGTTGGTTAGATGAAGTATTCCTGGGTTTACTTAGCTTATAGAAGCGGCGCCCGGCGCCATATGACGGGAACCGCTGCTCAAGATGATAGTTATGACCGGCGTCTGTGACGGAGGCAGGGGGTGTGTCAGGGGCGTTCCTCACACGTGTTTCGCCGAGGCTCTCTCAAAGGACGCTGTCAGGAGGACAGCACAGCCCGTATACATGTACTGCTCTGGCCAATCGGAGCCAGGGGGCAAATCTGTGCAGCTGGAATGGATTAGTGTCCCGTCATAGTAAAAGGCGGGTCTATGTCTCCGCAACTTGGGCTGAATTATAGCGTGGATAAGTGAAACTGGCTAAGGGGTAACAGTGATGAAATATTAATAACCCTGAGTTGGTTAAACTGTACGCGTGATATTCACTACATAAACAATATGATAAGGGCATAGAGATACCCATGTAATGTTTAAGTAGATTCATGTCTGAAAATGACAATGATTGTCTGAGAAATGTTTAGCTAAATATGGAGATTATTGTAGTATTCTCACGCGATTTAAGGGGCTGCGGGAGTTTAGTAGTAACTATGTATGAGAGGATCTGCACATTTGTGACTGCATCTCTTTCGTTATGTATGGAGATTGTTGTGATGTTATAAAAAAGGCAGTCACGCAATTTTAAGGGGCTGTGAAGATTTTGTATGAGAGGATCTGCACATATTTGTATGCATCTCATTCATTGTATATATATATATATATAGAGTAATTAGGAATAATTAAATAAAGTGAGTGAAGATACAATAAATGAATGAAAACTGAATGGATAGGAAAATGAAAAAAATGAAAAAAATGAAAAAAATAATAATAATAAATGATGTTAGGTGCTGGAGAATTTTGGTGCTGGCTACTTGGTATATATTAACCATTCAGTCAGAAAACAAAAAACAAAATAGCAACATACAAGAAACAATATAAGGTATAATGTAACATATATATATATATATATATATATATATATACACACATATATATATACACATATATACACACACACACACATCAATAAAAAAATAAATATATAATATATATATAAATAAGGTCGAGGAACTGGACAATGATGATATTGGTCATGATGGACACTGAATGGACTGGCCACTAAGTGTATGTTGAGGCAAACTAGCCAAACATCATAAAGAAGGAAACAATATATAGAGAAATATATATCATGTGTAGTATGTAGAGAGATGAAATCAATATACAGTTGAAGAACTGGATAGTAGTGATATTGGTCATTATAGGCGTTTAATGGAGATATCAAATGTTCCCAGCAAGAGACAAATCTCCAGGGTGGAAGGGTGTAGGACAATAGAAGTAGGCGACAAACACTAGCTAAAGGAAGGCGCTAGCTAAAGGAAGGCGCTGTAATTGATGCCTTCATTGAGGCCTTTAGGAGTCAGGGATCCGAGATGGAAAATCCACCAGCTTTCCTTACGGAGGAGTGACTGGGTGATATCACCTCCTCTTCGTCCTAGGTGGATATGTTCGAGCCCACAGTATTTGAGATCCTTGGTGTTTGCGGCATGTTTTTTAAGGAAATGTCGTGCTACCGAGGTAATGGTCTTCATTTTTGTTTGATCACTGGCAGCGTTCCTGACATTCCCAAGATGTTCCAGGATTCTCTGTTTAAGAGGCCTGGAAGTCATGCCAATGTATCTCAGTTGGCATGGGCACATTATGCAGTAGATGACGTTAGGGGTCTTGCAGTTGAAATGTTCCCTGATCTCTATGGATGTCCCAAATTTGTCTTCTATAGTCTTGATATTAGTGACGTGGCTGCACGCTTTGCAGTTGCCACAGGGATAGGTCCCCGTGGTTTGCGATTTCTTTGGTTGGGTCACATCAAAGTGGCTGTGCACCAGGTTATCCTTCAAGTTTGGTGCCCGGCGCCAGCTCATATCCACCCGTGGATTTAGATTGGCGGCAAGGTCATGATCTGATAGTAAGATAGACCAATGTTTTTGAACAATGTTTTTGATTTCTTTCCATTCTGGGCAGAAATTTCCTACCAGTCTGATAGTATTTGATGCTGTTTTTTAGGGCGTTTGGAAAAGGATCTTGTCTCGAGAGGTGGTGAGTATGGCCTTCTTGGATTTCTTAATAAGCCTCTTGGAATAGCCACGTTCCTGAAGTCTTTGAGATAGATCTTTACATTTTTCTTCAAACACTATGTCGTCCGAGCAATTTCGCCGGAGTCGTAGAAATTCACCCTTAGGTAGGTTGTCAATGTAAATGAGTCAGTTGGTTCCAAAGATATAGCCGGTTAAACAATATAATTAAAGGGGGGGAGGGGCGACCATATTTTCATGTCCCTGCATTTTCTGGTGTGAAAGGGGCATTATTTCAAATAGCCGGGACCTGAACACAGCCCCCCCCCCACACACACACACACACACACACTCTGACCGTCTGTTAATGGCTGCCACTTCTCCCCGGCGGCAGCTGTCCCCATTTACCGCAAGCATGTATTTCCCCTTGGCAATGAGCATGTAATCCCACATGGCAACGAGCATGGAACCCCTGGCAATTAGCACGTAGGTTAGCAGCAGTTATGTAGTATCATTTTTAATCGGCATTATGGTGTTTGGCATAATACATAATAGAATTTATGGTGTGTGGCTTAACAAGTAATGGGCATTATGGTGTAAATTTCAAATGTCCATGTTTGTGAAGCATATTGTCGCTCAATCTGTTTGGTATAGTGTGTATTTTGGCTCAATCCATGTGGCGAAATGTTAATTTTGCCTTAATCTGTGTGGCATAACGTGAATTTTGACTCAGTCAGTGTGAATTTCCATCTGTCTGAGGTGCGTCTTTATGAGGCCAGTGCTCCATGTTACATACTGGCAAATGCCTCCTTTTCAAACCCCCACTATCCACGCCAGCCCAAAGCGCGGCAAGCTCCACAAGGGGACACATTACACGTCCCCCTGACCTGTTCATACCCCCACTATCCACGTCGTGTGGAGTTGATTTTATAAAGTGTGGAGAGCGCAGCGAGCCTGAAGCGTGGCGAGCGCAGCGATTGGACGCAGATTACATGTAATCCACGTCCCCTTACCACACTTTATAAAATCAACTCCACGCCAACATGGCTAGTGAGGGTATGAACAGGTTGGGGGGATGCATAACACGCGCGCTTGCCACGCTTCTGGCTGGCGTGGACAGTGGGGGTGTTTCAGGAACACATTCACACCTGCCATATCATTCGGACTACGCTAACAAGTACCAAAATGGACTGTAAAAATTCACAACAGAAGATGTACTTGTGTTACATTGTATTCATTAATACAGAATGATTTAGAAAGGACAGTCAAAATCTAGACTTTTACAAATTGAAAATATTTTATTTACAATTGTCTCATAATGTACAGATTACATTGAACAAGCTACTTTAAGCAGGTTTAGTTTGCAAACTTGTACAAGACAAACATTTACATGCCTACAAGAACTCTGAGAATATAAATACATGTGGCACTGTAAAATGTATATTTATTTCAAATAGTGTTTCCCTTTAATTACCATGATCAATACCAATAACTTGCAACACTTTTCTGACATTATTTCCTAGTATGTAACATGGGAAGGGATACAATTATTTGAGAACACATATCTGCGCTTCAGAAGAAATAACAAATTTAATTTATCATAGAAATTATATACATTTTGTATTGTATGCATTTGGGTATAAATATTTCTGAAATGACGCATACATTGTGCTCCAAATCAGACGAACATTTGTAATACATATCAAATGTCTCCCAACAGCTTCTTATGCTGCATGTGTATGCAAAATAATGCATATATTCAATTAAGCTAACATATTATATAAACAACTAATCCAAGAGCATAAAAAGAAATCCTTTTTATTATGTAAAGCTATAGACCTGGCCTTAAAAGAAATCCCTTTTGCTGCAAGAAATTGTAAAGGACTGTCATCAAACACACTGTCACATGAATTTAGCTTTATCTGTAGAGCATAATAAAAGGTGTCACTTGCTTCAAAAGTGCACAGTTCCTAATTGATTGAATCCTCAAGATAACAAAAAGAACCTTTATGAAAGAAGTCCAGCACTATTTGTGCTCCTTGGTGGGTGCGTAGTAAAGTTCCATCGGTTTATTTACTTTCCAGTATTTTTCACTAACTAGTTCCAAGGAAAATGACCCATTTAAAACCTAAAAATGAAAAAAAAAGACAACTTAACATTGTTATGTGGATTTAATATATAACTACATTTCAGGTGCAACAATGCAACAGACCACCTTTGTGGTGCAAGAATTCCAAAAAGATAGATGTTGAGGAATGGATCATTTGGTCGACAGTCAATCAGTCGACCACTATTAGTCGTCAGGCACAGTCAACACAGGAAAAACGTCAACATACGCAAGCTAAACATCGACATGGAAAAGGTCAACATGAGTTTTTATGGGTTTTTTTGGTGTCAAAGTCGACATGAACACCGCATTTGTGTACCACGTCCCTTTGCATGGCCCATGCTTTGGCCGATTTGCCTCGCTGCGCTCGGCACACTATTATATTTACCCTCTCCGCTGGGATGGTAAGTATGAACAAGTTGTTTTAAAAAAAAAAAAACCTCATGAAAAACTCATGCTTGTGTTGACTTTTTGATCATGCCGACCTTCTGCCTGTCTACCAACAGTGGTCAACATTTTGACTGTCAACCTAATGACCGCATACCACTTACCAGGTTTAGAGGGGGGTTTAAATTAGCCGTGGTAAAATTACAAACATGTGCAAATAACGGGTTGTAATTGAATAGCTCTAAGCTAAAAAGTGTGACAAACATGAAGCCTAGTAAATTTACCCGGTCAGTATCCTGACATGGGAATCCCACCTGCCGGTGCTCCACAACAGGGTGGCGAGTGCAAAGAGGCCCCTTGCGGGGTTGCTGCTCTTGCCACACTAAGGGCTCGGTGGCTCGCTTCACTCGCCACAGGTTCTATTCTCCCTCTATGGGTGTCGTGGAGTACCACACAGGAGAATAGCCCTGTGAGTCGGGTTCCCCCCTGTCGGAGCACCACCAGGCGCGATTGTGATGTCGGGATACTGACCTCCGGGATCCCCCGTCAGGCAGTCATCCGGCACCCAATTCAGCCAGCCATGGGTTCATCTAATATAAACACACCGGGGAAGTAGTTATGCTCTTAATTTCATGCACATGGCACCTCAGACAAACTTGGAAAGGGTTAGCTTAGGAAAATGAATAAAAGCAAAAAAAAAAGCAAAGTAAACTTGCAATTGCAGCAGAGTTTTTCATATAGTGCAACGCCACGTAATGGCTTCAGTTGGACTGGATACAATGCAGAAAGAAGGAAAGCAGCGAAGTGAACAATTGGCCCAGTCATCAAGTAGGGCAATAAGCTGAACATCACCTAAGCATCTGAATTGACCATAAACTTATGAACCCAAAGCTTTACACATAAAGATTACATTTACATATTAATTCTAATATACCTACCTAATGTCATTTAAATCAACAACAAAATAGAACACAAGTCGTCTAACACAAAAGAAGTTATACAGCTTTCAGATATATATGTAAAAGCCACCAATGTATTTATATTTGACATGTCTGAAATATCAAAAAAATATCTCACAACTTTTGGAATGATTGATTATATGGTTTATTTTGGAATGACCGATTATATGGTTTACATATACAGGTACGGTATCCCGTATCCGTACATCCCGTATCCGAATTATTCCAAAAACCGTGTTTTTTTGGAACAATTCGATTTTTCCCCCCTAACCCTTTTTTATACTTACCAAGTCCCCCGGCGTCCACAGCAGGCCTTCAGCATCCTCTCCGGCGTCTCCAGCGGTCCCAGGAGTGCATTGCAATACACTCCTGGGACCGCTGGAGACGGTGCTGAAGGCCTGCTGTGGACGTCTGGGGACAACGTGGGAGCCAAGGGACCATCGTGGCACCACCAGGGGACAGGTAAGTATGCCTAAAAAAATTTATTCCAAAAAACGGAAAAATCCCTTATCCGGAATGCTCGTGGTCCCGAGCATTTCGGATAAGGGATACTCAACCTGTATAAGAAACTTCTGCAAATCAAAATGAGAAGTACACAAAAGGTAGCTGTCAGGATAAGTGACTGGTTTGGATGTGTGATGGTGGCCAAGGTGTTAATACAGCTGGTGGGTGACTGCTGTAACAAGCAACTTGGGGGGGGGGGGGGGGGGGATTGGGGGGAATTGTAGCAGGGGGCCATGCTGCATTTACAAGGTGGCTATAGGCATTTCATTTGAAGAAATTGCAGGCAGAAAAGGAAAAGGTTGTTAATTATAAAGAGCATTATGTTTTTTTTAATATAACAATGGCATGCTTAAGTATTAAATACTGCTGAGGGAGGATGGAACCTGTTGAGTGAAAAGGGTTGAAAGGTGCACAAGATGGCAACAAGCAGTGGGAGTAGAGGAGACTAGAGTATTTTGCAGCTGCAGCCTATCAACCTAAACAGCTGGAATAGAGGAAGCCAAATGTGTTTCATCATAGGGATGTGAAAACCTTGCATACAAACAGATACCCAGAAGTTATTCGCAAGCAGGGTTTGGTATATGGTCCCGACAGTCGTGATCCCGACAGTCATTAGCCTGACGTTGGGATCCCGACTGGCCAGACTCAGAAAGCGGGGCAAGCACAACAAAGCCCCTTGCCGGCACCCGGCAAGCATGTCATAGTGCCCCAGTGCAGTTTAGTGTCTGCAAATACCACAATGTTTGTTTTTCCCTTTGTAGCGATCCCATTATTTAGCAGTCATCCCCTGGAATAGCCACCTGCTGGTGCCTAATTGTTGGGGCTGTGTGCTAATCACAATAATATAAAAACACTTACAGTAAATTGCCCAGCAGCTGTAGCAATGTATATAGTATACTGTTTTTCACTGGCAGCATTCAGACTCATCTGGTTTGTCTCCCCTTTACTCCGAAATTCTTCGAGAGCCAGCCTCACCGCAAGATATTTTGATAAATGATCAACCGTGGCATTGCCAGAAGTCTTTATGTACCTTTAGAATGAAGACAGGATAGTAAGAGAATATTATTCCTGTAAAAATGCATTACTCCACAAAATATGTGTGGAAACATGTACACAGATGAGATTTGTCTTTTTTCCCCAAAAATTTTTGTGAAAATTGCCAAGCAAACATTTTTATACCATCAAAATGATCTAGAAGGTTTACCTTTCATAGGAAATATAATCTTTTTGCACAACATTTGAATTCGTATAACCACTGTGAGTGATGCTGGCATATTTTAGTTGATATTTTGCACATCTCTCAGAGATGTTGGCACTTTTAGAGGATATTTCTTTCACAGAGATGCTGGCACTCAGAGTTAAACAACAAGTTACCATGGCAATGGCGACACATGGAGTCTTGCATCTGTGGTGAAACGTTGGCAAAGCCATATTAATGGAATTTCTGGATTGAAAATTTGTTTTAGTCAACCAAATATTTAGCATAAAAATAAATTTGCAATTTTTAGATCATAGCCTAACAGATTTTAAAAGAATTACATATTACCGGGTTTGAGCATTATCATCTTTCTCCATTAGTGTAGGATGGGGTCTGAAGACCAACTCTATCTCACTGGATCCATCCAGTATTGGATCCAATGTAACAGTCTCATTGTTCGTGTCAAGTTCTAAACCAGAATCATCAGATGTCTTGGTCCTCTTGTTACTTGGCCCAGCTTCCTGGTTGCTATGTACGGAAGCGTTACTACAGTGGGAACTGTCTGCGTTGTCCTCTGCACCACTCCCATTCTCCACCTGCTGTTTTTTACCTCTCTGTAACCTACAATGAAAAACCATTCCATCACTACAAATCTGGTAGTTTTGCCTCTATCAATTGTATGGGTGTGATATAAAAGATCTATATAAAAATAGAGATTAACATAAAATAGAGACAGTCAATAGGTCAACCACATATAGCCGACACGCAAACAGTCAACAGGGTTGAAAGGTAGACATTAAAAAGGTTAACACAAATGTGTCCATTTCACAGTCTATGACCATGATTAGTGAAAAACTCCTTGCGGTGTACGGCGCAGGTTACTGTTCCCAATCATAGTCCACCAGGTTGGTAAATGATGCATAACAAATGTAAATTAACTTGTATAGACCGTTGCCATGTTCACATCTTGAACTTTCCAAAGTCAACCTTTTACCTGTTGACCTTTAGGCTATGTTGACCATATGGGTCGACATATTAACGGTCTATCCATTGACTGAAACCCTCAAATTCATACACAATGCATAAACCATAGAAAAGCTATGTATTTAAGAGATTGTGCGAAGCAGGTGTATGACCAGTGCTTTGGCAGTTGGCAGCATGATGTGGCAGGGCACACAGAGAACTAAAATACTCTTTTAGGGCAAGATGCACTAAGCTTCAAAAGTGATAAAATGGAGAGTGAGAAACAGCCATCAAATCAGCTCCTACCTGCCATGTCACAGACTGTTTGAAAAATGTCAGGTAGGAGCTGATTGGCTGGCTGTTTATCACTCTCCCTTTTATAACTTTTGAAGCTAAGTGCATCTGGCCCTTAGAGAGAAAGGCCATTTGAGAAATGTTGCAGAGTGCTCATTTTTGTACATGTATATTCTATTAAACAGTTATCAAGTGTGCATTGTAAATATGCTAAATTTAGTTCAAAACATTGTAAAACAGAGGCACATACTGTACCTGTGCATATTACCTATTCAGTGGGGACTATTTTAGAGGCATTCATCAAACATACACTGGTAAAGCACTAATTCATAGATTTGTACACAGAAATACAAATATATATATTATGGGTTAATACGAAGTTCCTGATTTCTGCTACTTGCTGGAACTGATATACAAACTAACTCTCCAAATCATTGTTTGCAGACTTCCCAAATATATGAATGGGGAAATACTTCCCATTGCTAAATACTTCGCTAGTATTAATTCAATATTTTGTTGCCAAAAAAGAGAAAATTCTAAATTGGCTTACCATTATGTTCTTCTCCTGCGGTTTTGTTTATTTTCCAGAAGAAGAAACTGGTAAGCAGATTAGAATGTTCTCCTTTCCCTGTACACAGCACAAAACAGAAGATACCTATAGTAATTACCTATGCATTGCATCTAAATTGGGATATATCCAAAACCAATAGTCATATTTGGCTGGAATACAATTTGTGGTCATATTGGGCCTTATTTTGGTTCATTCTTTCTGTCAAAATCCTTCTTAGATGGACAAAACCATGGGCACTGCAGGGGGGGCAGATGTAACATGTGCAGAGAGAATTAGATTTGGGTGAGTAATTTTGTTTCTGTGCAGGGAAAATACTGACTGCTTTATTTTTACACTGCAATATAGATCTCACTTTGAAGTAAAACCCCACCCAAATCTAATTCTCTCTGCACATGTTACATCTGCCCCACCTGCAGTGCACATGGTTTTGCCCATCTAAGAAGGATTTTGTCAGAAAGAATGAACCAAAATAAGGCCCATTGTTTGAAATGTGCTCATCTACATTCTATTTTACATGTAAAGGAGACTGCCACCGTCAGGAACAATGCCTCCTCAGCATATTGATTTTAATTGCCCCTAAGCAAAAAAAGAAAAGGCACACCAAAGTATATCTGCTGCTACATCCAAAGGTAAAAAAATAAACAAAATCTACCTGGAAAAATTAAAAATGAAGAAAAAAGCTAATGTCCACGTTAAGACAAAGGTAAACAAAATACACTAAAACATGGCTCACAAGCGTATCTTTTTTTTGTAAGAAAAAGAACATTTAGCGGCCATTTAGTTAACATATTTATGAGAATATTAAATCTCACACACAAACAGACAAAAAAAAAGCTGTGCTTATTATTGTACCTCATCGTCTTATTTAACTACTAGGTAGAAAATAAGGTATGAAAATAAGATATTGTTTTAGTTATTTAAAAATGAAGGTATTAGAATTTGTGTGTCGCTGCCTGCTTCCCAAGATATCCACATGGGACTGTGAGCAGAGGACACCTTGTTTCACTACAACAAATAGAAAATTGCTGGCTATTCTGACACACAACAACCTCCGTCAATCATCATCAGCATGTTTCCATATCAGAAGTTTGCATGGGCCCATGAAATGGACCATACTTTAGAAACTGAAATTGACAGAAGTCTGCTTATAATACAGGTTAAGTATCCCATATCCAAAATGCTCGAGACCAGGAGAATTTTGGATAACGGATTATTCCGTATTTCGGAATATTTTAATATTTCAATTATGTATTTTGAAGTATCTTGCATGTATGCTGTATAAACACATAAAATACACACAAATATATTTTATTACCACATAAAATGCACTCAAATATATTTTATTTGTTCAAAAAACAAGGTTTCAAAACATGAAACAAAATTTGTCTACTATCTCAGATATTGAATTTGAATGCCAAGCAATCATTGTCTTGCACATATATAGTGCCAGTTACATATCATGTCACCAGTAGTGCTGTTACAAATGTCCCCAGTGAGTTTTTAGCAAAAAAATATATTTTGTATTCACTTTCTGGAATGTATGGTTTTCGGAATAATTCGGATAACGGATACTCGGATACGGGATACTCAACCTGTACCTACATTTTTGAATAATCCTTTTTGGAAGATATAAACCTTTGTTGGAACATTCAACCACTATTGTTCCAAAATGGCAGATATCAGGACATTGCTATTTATTTTGAATTCAACTCACCAACCTGCACCCAAGAGTAACAATTTTTACATATTTATCTACTAGGTTTACACATTATATATGGGAGACCAAACCTTCTAAAGATGACAAGGTTCTCATAGCAAGCAACCAGCTTCTAGATTTGATCTAGTACATCCTGTAAACCATAACGGAGGCTAATGCACATACTCTCCTCAGAAGCTGTTATACAGCTCTCCCTAAATGTCAAACAGAATATATTGGGGGAGATTCTCTAAAACTCTCCGCCCCCCTTCGCAATAATAATTATCGCATATGTTCTAACATATGCGATAATTATAGCACAGGACATCTCTTGCGTTAAGAGCTGTCCTTCGCGGTGAGAGTCGCCGGGTCCCAGCAGGTTTTGGTGGCTCCCCCCTCCCTCCCACACCCGGCGCTGCTGCTGCTGCGCTGGGCTCTCCTCCTCCCTGCACCTGGAAGAGGATCAGTGCAGGGAGGTGGTCACAGGTCCGGGTAGCACAGTTCTGTGCTGCCTGGACACAGGTGAGGGAGCGGCGGAGGTCTGTGCGGGGCGGCGGCGGGTTCGCAGCCGATTGGCTTCTATGGGGCATAGCCAGATTTTTCTGGCGATGCCCCCCGCCACGGTAACCTGGCGGGGGTTGCTTAGAGCATCCCGAAATGCAGTAAAAACCCCGATAACGGGGTTGTTACTGCATTTTCACCTTAGAGAGTCTCCCCCTTTGACATGAATTCAATTTTTTTAGAGCACAAATGAAGAATTTATTAAAATAAAAAATATATATAATCTAGAACGAAACCTTGGAGATTGACTACAAAATAAAAGTTTGTTAACATAGAGGCGGCACTACCACCTATATACAATTTGTATTACTAATAGAGCCCCCTCCTAGCTGGAGCCTGATGGCATCAACATGCAGCCATTTTTGCTTGACAATCTGTTCTACTTACAACCCCGGCTGAAACTGATGGTGATGCGAGCAGGAGGACCAATTACCAACTACAATTAAATGATCTTTAATGTAGGTGGTAGAACAGAGTAAAGTAATTGCAATGAGCGCATCCTAGAATAAACTTGTACAGCTACTGAACTGTATTCTCATTTTTAATCCCTTATATTTTATATGGAGTATGGGCTGATACATATGTGTGCAAGTAAAGCAAAAACTGGGCAAAATCACAATGCACTGTTGGTGGGGCAGATGAGAGACTTAGTTTTGGGAGGGGTGTGTTCAAACTGAGGGGAAAAAGTAAGGATGGTTGTTGTGAGGGATAAGTGGTATTAGGGCATTATGTGCGCAGATACCGCTTCTCACCAATGTATTATTATTATTTATTTATTAACAGTTTCTTATATAGCGCAGCATATTCCGTTGCGCTTTACAAAGGAGGCATGTATGAAGAAGGAGATGAGTGCAAGGTGAAATGAACGCTATGTGCCCATGCCTTTATTGGCACTATCTACAAGATAGCATACCATTGACCAAATGCACTAAGCTTTTGGTTGACAGCTGCAGGTGTCATTACCCCATTCACCACAGCAAGGACAGCGCAGTCCTCCCAGTTGTGTGTGCCGGCTCTGGGCTGCATGTGAGTTGTAGTAGTGTTCCCGCTAGGCTGTTTTAGTGGGACGCTGCGCCCTGTCCGATTTCTAAAGGGCAAAATGCGCCCTGCCCCTCCAGCAGCTCCCCGCTAAAAGAGCATGCTGCCTGACTAATGTTGTGCCCGGGGAAGCTCAAGGTCCGCCCCTTGTACGACAGAGGAAGCCCGGGCACGCCCCCTTTAGTGACGCGGCGGCTTGGGACCGCCTACAACTATGATGTTGGTGGACCAGGTAAGCCCCCATTGCGCTGCCCCCGTGCAGCGGCACCCTGCCCCCAAAAATTCCTAGGGGGAACACTATGTAGGGAGAGGTCACGCATGCCCAGTGAGACAGCAAATTGGCACTAGGTTGGTCTAGCAGTGATCGCTCGAGGGGGGAGGAGTTTTCACTTCACCACTTTGGAATCAGGGATTTAAGTTAAATAAATACCAACGCTGCTGCTTCCATCTTTACCTTGGTAAAGTGGGGAAATGTGAAGTGTTATACCCGTAGAATATGTGCGGGTACATCTACACTTGTAAACCAAATTGCAGTGTGAAAAGAAAACTGTTTTATTTGTGATTTACTATGAATCAGGACCTATGACCTCTATTACTTAACATGCCCAGCACAATCAATTATCCTTCAAAATAAAATATGTTGAGTAAATGGTAATGTTGTGAAAACACTTCAGAGTCATTTTCTGAAGTATGGGGGTTATTCTGGTTCACTAGCAAAGGCAAATTCCTTCTCAAATGGGCAAAACCATGTGCACTGCAGGGGGGGGGGGGGGGCAGATGTAACATACAGATAGCATTACCTGCAAACACAGGGGGCGAGATGCACCAAACAAAAAAATGCCATAAAAACCCTGTTTTCGGTTTTTACCTTATTTTCATATGCAGCAAAGCCCCACCGCCGGGGCTTCGCTGCGGGGGTTACGCCAGTTCTAAATGGCGTAACCATATGGAAGCCTATGGCGTCCCTTCACGTCCCAGGCCACCCCGCACGCCCCCTGCTGATCCGCGCCGCACCCTCCTCACCTGTGTCCGGGCAGCCTCAGGCTGTGCTGCCCGGACCAGTGACCTCCTCCTAACCTTTACAAATCCATAATACCTATATACTACATAGCTGATCATTTAATCGACTGGTTGCAATAGGCAACATCTCCACCTATCCTATTTCAAATATTTATAAATATCTAAAAAAATAATAATGAAATAAATGAAGAGCAAACAAACAGCATACACAATATAAACTAATGATAAGATAAGTAACTACACACAAATAAAATACTGAACGTTATTTCCCAAACAACTCTAGCCCTTGGGACAGGAAGACAAACTAATTTGATCATATATCAAAGTTGATAATAACCCTAACTATATGTATAACCATGTACAATTTTATATTTAAATCAAGTCTTTGTCTGAAAAAATGAAAGAAAATAAAAAATATATTTGTTTGTGGAAGTGACCAGTCAACTAGAATTAATTTATTTGCATTTTGGAGAATTTAATAGAGGTCATCTGGATTATGCAGCATACATGGATAAAATCAGGTAAGAAAATATAGTTATGATTGGTAGTTGAGTTATAATGTGTGGCGTAGCCACGCCCTGATAAAATTTTGCAGGGGTGCAGGCTGTGTACCGGCTCACAAGCTACTCATGCCTCTCTCTGCTGTGGCAGACCCTGCTCTGTACGCCCACTGCCCTGTCTCTGCAGCGGGGGATGTGGGACACAGGCCCCTCCAACAGAGCCAGGCTTTGGTAAAAAGTCGTCCCTCCCCCTCTCGACAGCACTGAAGAATCAGTGACTAGTATTTAATAAAACAGATCACAAAAATTAGTAGAGGGAAGAAACAGTACATATACCACTTACAATAACATCTGGCAGTTACAATATTACAAGTATGTGGCACAGACATGAGGAAAAAGGGGGAATTAAATTGTGTCCCAAAAAAAAATGTTGGCGAAAAAAAAAGGCGCTTTAGCCCCAAAAAAATTTTGGCCTGAGAATGTTTTAGTCCAATTCAATTGCAACCCCCTTTTTTCGCCTCAAAACACATAGGATCCTAGATATTTTCCGGATAATTGTGATTTTCCAGCATCAATCGCAAAAAATTGGTCATCTATCTTTGCTTTCCTCTGACCCTACAATGGCACCTAATCCTTGATTTCTGCCACCCTGCTGGTTATTTGAGTGAGAATGTTTATAAATCTTGTCCTAGATTGTTTTGTACTTTAAATAAGTCACGGTTTTCTTAAGGTGCCCATACACGGTACAATTATTGTATACAATATCGCATCGCATAGGTTTTGCAATGCAATGAGATGAGATGAGATCTAGTACAAAAAATAACTACAGCGCCTACTTTTTGTGCTGTGTGATGAAATTTGTGACGGGAGCGCGCATCTCATCGCACATAACAATTGTACCGTGTATGGGCACCTTTATTTTGCTCATTTATTAATACTTTTTACGACACTGCTGAGCCTTTGTATAAATAAAGGATCATAATAAACATAAATAACAATGACCCTAAGTAATCTGTATGATGTGAGGAGGGATATACTGAAATAAAAGCTCATTATTCTGGGATGCAGGTCACCACGTCAACAGTTATGTGCATAATGTCAGCATCTGAAATATCAACATTCTTCCAAATACCATTTGTGTTAAGCTCTAAAATATATTTTGTGAGAATTTACTATTATAAACCTCTATTTTCCAGAAATAAAGAACATTTGCAGCCATCTCCCTCTGATGTAGACTAGACAATTCTGTTTTGGTGCAGAACTCTTCATCTTATTATTATTATGGTACTTATGTATTATCTGGACTCCCATGTTAAATGCACCCGATTTTTTCATACCCCTACTATCCAACTACGCATGGAGTTGATTTTATATAGTGTGGCGAGCGCAGCGAGCCACCGTGCCCGAAGCGTGGTGAGCGCAGCGAGCCCCGCGAGGGGACGCGGTCTCATAAGAAAAACGGGAGTCCAGATATTACATAAGTACCATTATTATTATTTACAGTTTCTTATTACACAGAATTACCCCAGAATTTTACCTGTTTATAGCTTGTATTTTAAGGCCTTTTTCAATACTATCGCTCAATGCTTGCTGATTATTATGTTTGTTGATCCTGGCCAAAACTCTTTCCTGGTGAGCTTCATATTCATCTCGACTTGGGTAGATTTTGCTGATAAGTGCATCAAAATTTGGGTCTGGCCGTAATGATCTTTTGGAAACTAGTTTTTTACGACATGTTGGGCACTCTTTATTTCTGAAAGAGAAAAAAAAAAATGTAAAAATAGTAATTAAAATAATGCCTGTTTCATATGTGAAATGGCCCCCCAGACCCCATTTTTAATTGTATACTCACCCTGATGGCTAAATGCCCCCCATTGGTAACGCCACCCCACTATCAACGCCAACCCGAAGCGTGGCGACCGCTGCGAGCCCGCGAGGGGCGGCGGTACGCATCCTCCGACCTTTTCATACCCCCACTATCCACGTCGGTGTGGAGTTTATTTTATATAGTGTGGCGAGCGCAGCGAGCCACCGCGCCCGAAGCGTGGCGAGCCCCGCACGCGGACGCGGATACCTGTGAAGCCTGCAAGGGGACGCGTATAGCTGTGAAGGTATACACGTCCGTTAGCCACGCTTCGGGCTCGGTGGCTCGCTGCGCTCGCCACACTATATAAAATCAACTCCACGCCGACGTGGATAGTGGGGGTATGAAAAGGTCAGAGGACGTGTGCCGCCGCCGTTCGCCACTCTTTGGGTTGGCGTTGATAGTGGGGTGGCTTTAACAATGGGGGTCATTTAGCCATCAGGGTGGGTATACAATTAAAAATGGGGTCTGGGGGGCCATTTCACATATGAAACAGGCATCTGGGTGCCTGTACATATTAAAATCGTATCAAATCGCATCGCATGCAATACAATAGCATACAATACAACGCGATTTTCTCTTCAAGGGAATTTCAAGGGAAATCGCGTCAAATCGCATGCTTAGGGTACTGCCATACAATTTCAACATTGGGCGCCCAAATAAGTCACAAGTACCAAATAATAATATGAATATTGCTGTATTATGTGGAAAGATTAAGGAAATATAATAAAAAAAAGTTAAAACCATTCCATTCCCAACTAAATGACCCTCACATTTTATGCATTCCATTATTAATTTGAATAGTTTAAAATATACTGAAAATTGCCATTGCTTACACAGCTATGAGACGATGTTACCAACCACATAAGAGGTATTTACAACTAGTAAGCCCACTCGAAGCAAAAGCTTCGAAAACCAGTCTGCTACTTTCTGTGTTTGTGCATGTGTGAGAAAGAAATGTAGTTTCACTCTCTGCCAACAGATGGCAGTGTTTCGAAGACTCACGGGACACGAGAAAGAACACTTAAACAACACAATATAACTCCAAGTCAATCACACTTCTGTGAAATCAAACTGTCAACTTAGGAAGCAACACTGGTGCGATTTGGCCACTTTTTACCCGACTCTGGCGGATCAGGCTAAGAAATCAAGTGTAAAGTGGACAAGTCGCACGTGTTTGACATCCCATCTGATCCGCGGTCGCGTGCACGTCAGATGTCGGACATGCTGCCGAAAATATAAATTGGATGTGCGGCTGTCAGTGTAAATCACAGGTGTTGTTTAGCACCTGCGTTGTATTGCATCCGATCTCCCATTATGTCGTCCCCCCACCCCCCTCACCGACAGCTTCTCAAGAGTCCTTTAACATTAGATAAATCGCATATAATAAATTGCATGTAAAAATGGCTCATCAAGTGCCAAATCAGATGGAAGCACTCCCGGGTAGCTGCCGGGGAAGTTCAAGGAAAATCAGGTCCGACTTGTGCCTCAGAGATGTCAGATCAGTGTATGGTCACTTAAGGTGGCCATACATACGCAGATTTATCTGTCTGGTTGGAACAAAAACATGGTTGTGGATGAGAGCAAATGACAGTTGACCATTTGCTTGGAAATGCTGGAAAACTGACAAACTGACTCATCCGTAACCATGTTTTAGTTCCAACCAGCCAGATCTGCAGATAAATCTTACTAGTGTAAACTTTAAACTTATAAGTACTGTAATGGGCCCCATACGTCAGCAATTAATTGTGACAATCCTAAGATCTGGAGATGATTGTCACAATTAATCTTTAATGTATGGGCTCCCCTTTTGCCGATCCCAATCAAAAATTGATCGGGATCGCCAATCGATTGCTGAATCAGATTTTTAAACATGTTTAATAATCTGGTATTATCTGCGGTTCTTTTTTTATATGTGTGGGCATTCCCGTTTCGTCTTCTTCTTCTATTTACATTATGAAAACAGCTGAAATGACAATCGATTGAGGGCAATTCCCAGATATGAAGATGCAATCTTTAGATGGGAAAAATCTGCAGATCACTGAAATAAATCTGTAATGTGTGGGCATGTCAAATAGAATGTAGAAACCATTTATCTGACCAAAAAAAAAAAATCACTGGATCTGGAAAACCATTAATTGTGATTGCTGATGTATGGGGCCCATAAGGCTGCTTAACATTTTTTTTTTTTTAATAGTTATCTGGTCTCTGCAGGTTATGTTGTTGCAAGACACAATACACAAGAAAAGAATGAGCAGCGCTACTAATAATGTTTTTTTTTTTTTTTAAACAGATTGGTAGGTCTGTTACAAGGTTTTATTTATACAGTATACTAGAAATAACATACTGAGCCAGCATTAAAAAACATTAATGTTGCAAATAAAAATGGGGAAGGTTAAAAACTCAAAAAGTCCTCACCAAACCAGGCAGTGTTATTGAAGGGTGGCCAGGAGGGTCCCGATTTTAAGGATCCATTTCGAACAACAGGAGTCCCCAAATGAGCGATCCAGAGGGAGAACAAGATGGAACATCCAGGAGTGGCCCAAGATGGTGCAAATTACAAACTCCTACCACTGACTGTGGCAAAGCGGGATGGTGTTCTCAACCCCTTGGTTCTATGAAAGGTAAATTTATTTGTATCCAAGATGGACCTACGCTGTGTGCAGGGAGGGCCTTGTTGGGAATGGGGGTATCAACGGATCCCCTTAACTACCATAAGTCATGCAATTGACCTATGTACCTCCCTGTGTGCAGCTAGGTAAAACAAGTCTGTGATGAGTGATGCACTGGGGAACCAGTATTGGAGACTGCGTGGGGAAGGGTGTGTAGGTAGGGGCAAGTAGTGGCGTCCCACTTCTTACCTCTAGCCCTTGTAACGATGGTTGGGGCTGTGTCCCGTTATGTTACAGGGTCCAGTCCGGGGCATGTGTGGCAGTAAGGGCGCAATATCCGGCTGCCAGATGGCAAGATGGGACCGCTTGCTGTGATGCAGTCCTGGGGATCACTGATGGCGTCTCAGTGCTGCCAGGTGCTGGTCAGGTGATCACGGCGCATCCTGCACGTCACAGGCTGCTCAGTGCGCTCTACTCCCTAGGGGAGGAGACTTAGTGAAGGTGTCTGAGGGTATCCTTATCATTGTACTTTAAGAGTTTGGACTACTCTAGCTCAGCATCCCCGTTTAGCACAAATATCTTGAGCGCTAACATACCTCCTTCCTAAGCCTTATTTTTTTTAAAGAAAAGCACTGTTGTTTTCAAAGAAGGTAACATTAAATTAATCAGAAATACACTCTGTTAATGTGGTAAATGACCATACCAGCTGCAAACGTCTGTTTTAAAGGAATATCTACAATATATATATAGAAAAAAAGAACTTGCATGTGCAATTCGACAGTCTATTCTTGTTCTCCGAAATTAAGGCTATTCCATGTGAGAAATTTTCAAGAAATTGAACATTTCCTACAACGAGTCTCTAGTTTGAGAAATAGACGCCTCACAGGTCCTCAACTGGCAGTTTCATTAAACGGTACTCGCAAAATGCCAGAGTCAACGTCTACAGTGCAGAGGCGACTCTGGGATGCTGGCCTTCAAGGCAGATTGCCAAAGAAAAAGCCATATCTGAGACTGGCCAATAGATGGAAAGATTAATATGGGCAAAAGAACAGACATTAGACAGAGGACGATTGAAAAAAAAAGTGTTATGGGCATACGATTTGAAGTTTAAGGTGTTTGGGTCACACAGAAGAACATTTTTTTACACTGCTACTAGATATTCTTTGTCACATGATAGAGTGTGCTATTAGAAATTCACCTTGTATCTTATTGTATTTCTGTTTTGTGGGATTGAACTGCCCCCTATTAGGTGTTTTCTTGTTGCTGCTCTAGGGGCAGTGAACTCGGTAGAACGCTTTCATTTTATTGCATGTTGCAGTAACATCCAGTGCAACACTTGCCAACACCATCCAAGTATCCAAAATAATGAAACATTTTTAATGTTTGTTTTGAATTAAATAATATAATCTATTTATTGTGCAAGCCTAAATATATATAATAAAAAGTATCAAATATAATAAATATAATAAAAAGTATCAAATTTTCTTCTGGACTTGCTCAATAACATCTACATTATATTATTCAATTCAAAACATTACAAATGTTTAATTATTTTTGGAAGGTGTAGACAAATATTACAAGTTATCCCACCTGACTACTAAACAAGTTGCCTGTTATCGGCCTATGCCATGCGTTACTTTCATGAAAGCTTACTGTACCCATAGGGACGGACACTATCTACAGCTCAACACGGTGTTAACCCTGACTTATTATATTTGTTTTAACAATGGATGTTGGAAATGTCATGCTATTGTGTTCCTTACATGCCATTTCATGTCCCAATTAATATTAAAGAACCAAGTTATTCCCCTTTCAGACTGCACTAAGAAAACGTTTTTTTGCAGATTTTTAACCTTTTAAAACGGTAATATGTGCGGTCTGAAAGGAGCAGAGTGATTTTACCGTTTCTAAAAAATGTTTTTTTCTTTAGAAACTGTAAAAAAATCAGGGTCCTACCTGTTTCAGACCATTTATTTATTTTTGCTGTCTTAACGGGTCTGAAACTGTACCCAGGCACGAGTGAACACTATTGGTCCCCAGCGCAGTGCATATTTCATGAGCCTGCCGCGCATTACACATGCGCCTATGTAATCAGCCGCGCATTACACATGCGCCTATGTAATCAGCCGCGTATTACACATGCGCCTATGTAATCAGCCGCGCATTACACATGCGCCTATGTAGTCAGCCGCGCATTACACATGCGCCTATGTAGTCAGCCGCGCATTACACATGCGCCTATGTAGTCAGCCGCGCATTACACATGCGCCTATGTAGTCAGCCGCGCATTACACATGCGCCTATGTAGTCAGCCGCGCATTACACATGCGCCTATGTAGTCAGCCGCGCATTACACATGCGCCTATGTAGTCAGCCGCGCATTACACATGCGCCTATGTAATCAGCCGCGCATTACACATGCGCCTATGTAATCAGCCATGCATTACACATGCACCTATGTAATCAGTCGCGCATTACACATGCGCCTATGTAATCAGCCGCGCATTACACATGCGCCTATGTAATCAGCCGCTCATTACACATGCGCCTATGTAATCAGCCGCTCATTACACATGCGCCTATGTAATGAGCAACCGGCTCATTAAATATGCACTGTGCTGGCTCAGAGCAGATCAGCTACTGCTTACTGTCAGACCCCCTACCCTTACCCTTCCAGCGTCCTGCAGCTCTCCTCCCTGCCTGCAGTGCCGGAGCTCCTGTTGGCCGTCTAGGTGTGGGCTCTGGTGCCTGATCCCCTCTCTCTATACCTCCAAGAGGTCACTCCCCATCGCATCTCCAGGATGTCTCATGTTGCTTTCACACCGCAAACCTGCTTTAGACCAGGTATTTACATGCGATGTGAAAGGGGTTAAACTTGCTCTGACCCGTTTAAAAAAAAAAATGTTTTGGTACTTGTGTAATATCTAGGCGCCCAATTTTTTTGATCAGAAAAATCGCATTGCATCGCATGCAATGGATGCGATTTTTCATTGGATTCAATGTTAAATGGTCCCTGTTCATACCCCCACTATCCAAGTGGGCATGGAATTGATATTATATAGCGTGGCGAGCGCAGCGAGCCACTGAGCCCGAAGTGTGGCGAGGGGAAGCGGAATACATGTTAAGTAATCCGCAACCGCTCGCCACGCTATATAAAATCAACTCCATGCCCACTTGGATAGTGGGGGTATGAACAGGGACCATTTAACATTGAATCCAATGAAAAATCGCATTGATCGCATTGCATGCGATTTGGTTGCATGCGATGCGATTTTCCCAAAAATCACGTTGCATCGCATCTGATTGTATGCCTTAAGTTAAGGCATACAATCAAACACATCGGGCGCCCAGATTTTACACAAGTACCAACGTTTTAAATACCTGGTCTAAGCAGGTTTTGTGGTATGAAAGCAGCATAAAGAAGACACCAGCTTTGTGAGGATGGGATTACTTTTTATATTGCCTTGGCTATTAACATTGTTGCTTATTATCAGCACCAAGTATACTAATTTATAATATAATGCGAGGAAATTGTGTCCAATACACATTTGAATTCAACTTGCTAAACATTTTCTTCTAGCATTGAAAACACATAGCCTAAGAAAGTGATGTGACCAAACCATATGCCAAATACTATGTATAGTTATGCAGCATCTGTTCTCGGTCAGTTTTATGTAACACAGATGATGCATTTATATAGTCACCATATGCTCTCCTGCATTTCCAACGCAGTGCAACATTTACAAAGTGCATCTAAAACGTGATCAAAGACCACATGCATACAACCGGCCAAATTTTGCATGTCCTCGTGTTGTTTATACAGAACCTTCCAGATTTTCTTGTCTTTTAATAAAAACAAATACAGTATGTGAAAGCAAAGCACCAATGTAATATAAAAAAGGACATTACAAGTAACCTCACAATTCTGTGACCTACAGATGGAGAGCCTCTCACTCAGCGTCAGGAATCGCCAGAATACCCCTGCTGGCGTTCACCAGCGGAGAGGCGCGCCATCTGACTGGGACATGCGAGTGTCTCATACACACGCACATCCCAGCATTTTGCCAGCTGGGGACGGAATCCCTGCCCATATCTGCATCAGGGAGATGGGCAGAGATGGTGGGTGCGAGGGGGTGCAGGCACCAATGGGGAAGCGCGCACCCCCTTCCGGTGGAGGCTGGTGAATTGATCGCCAGCCCCGGCTGAATGAAGGGTGCTACATCTGTGTATTAAAGGCAATGTGATTTTATCATTTACATTCGCCAGCATGCACAGTACATATAAACCATGTAAAAAATCCATTATGCTATAGATATTATGTTCTCTGAGGGTGAAAGTTAAAAAAAAAAAAATAGCACTTACATCTATTTTTCTGATACAGTGATTGAATATTCTGTCATGTATTAACTATAAAGAAACATTAAAAATGGTGAGCAGGTTATCTAATGAATGATCTGCAACTGGCATAATATTAATAAATATGGACAATTCAATAAAGATCACATTTATTTAGGCTGACCATACTATCCCTTTTAACAGGGACACTCATGGATTACACAGTTTCTGTGGCAAATTAAAACGAGGTGAAATGCATCACGGACGGTGTAATGGTTAGCATTACTGCCTCACAGCGCCGAGGTCACGGGTTCAATACCCACCATGGCCCTAACTGTGCGGAGTCTGTATATTCTCCCAGTGTTTGCGTGGGTTTGCTCCGGGTACTCCAGTTTCCTCACAAAATCCAAAAAATACAGGTAGGTCAATTGGCTTCCAACAAAATTAACCCTAGAATGTGCGTGTACATGTGATAGGGAATAAAGATTGTAAGCTCCACTGGGGCAGGGACTGATGTGAATGTTCAACTATACTTTGTAAAGTGCTGCGAAATATGTATGCGCTATATAAGAAACTGTTAAATAATAAATAAATGCAGTCTTCAATCAGCCACTCACAGAGCCTGTGTAATTCATACAGGAAGTGTCATGGTTTAAAGGTATATTGCATTTATTACTTACCCACTTCGGAGAGCAGTTATTATGCAGTCAGCACAAAACCTGTGCAAACATTCTTTAGTGGTCATTGTGTTCTTCAGCATGTCAAGGCATATTGGACACATCAGCTCACTGTGCAAGCTTCTGGGTGATACTACTATTTCAAGGCCATCTGTAATTGCTTCCTGTTCAAATATAAATGAAAACTTTAAAACATAAACTGAAAAACAAAATTAAATAATATGACTTAAACAAAGATCCACTAGATTACCTGTGGTGTCCTTTGCAACTCATACAAACTTAGCTCCCAAGTTTTACTCAGTGGTTGAGCGCCATTGATTTGTACTGCCTGAGACATTGTGACCGGGGAATCTAACAAAAATAAAAATAAGGTGTCAATGGTAACCAATTTCTGAAAGCATTTAAAGCAGAAGTAGGGAACCTACCTACTTTGTGGCCCGCCCACCCGTCCCTGCCTCCCTCCCCCGGCTGTGTGCAGTGTGAGCTTCTAACGTCACGCCGCACATAGCCGGGGTGGCCATGGGCAGCGGCTGAAAGACTGTTCAGCCTTGCTGCACGGACCTGGGGACACAGTGGTGGGGTTTTTTTTGGGAGCGCTCCCCAGAAAAAACTTGCTCAGTGGGGAGCGCTCCCTAATAAAAAAACCAACACTGAAGGGGTTTTAAAGGAGTATTTATCAAGCTTGTAGAGGATTACGATTGTGAGAGATACAGTCCTCATTGATCATTATATGTTTGAGGCTAATTCCCCGAAAAGACCTGTTTTCGGGGAATGCCTCAAATATTAAGCACCTCTGGAAAGTATCTAGATAGAAGGGACTGCAGCAAGAATCTCTAATGCCTGCTGTGACCACTCTTGTCCTTCCCGAAGCCCCCACAGGTTTCTACGGGGTATACGATGCAGCCCGATGTACCAATATCAGGCAGCACCGGGTACCGGAGCCACCACCATTGTGAGATGGCAGTAACCTATTGTAGCCTATGGTAGTGTTCATTCTAGCACCCGCTATCTTTGAAAACCCATGCAGTTCTTGTTCCCTGCCTAGGGTGTCGCGGTCTGCTGTGGTGTTTCTCGCACAGGTCTGGTTTGCATATCAGTGCTGATATACAGACCACTCACTGCTAGAAGCACTACAGCAGACAGCGACACCCGAGGCAGGGAAGAGGAACTGCATGGGTTTTCAAAGATAGTGGGTGATAGAATGAACACTACTATGGGCTACTTACCCACCAACCGTTACAGCAGATTGTAAGGCTGGGCTCCTTTCGGAGACTCTGTCCCTGTGTCAGCAGGAGCATACATACCGCTGATAGGATCGTATATTACAATGCAATCCTGGGAGGTAGATCCCACCCAGATCTCATTATATATGCAATCTTATGGTAAATGGAGTCCAAAGTCCTAACACGCTGTTAAATGTAAGGTATAAGCTGATTGGCTAGTACTATCCACCAAAAGCTTTGAACATCAGTTTAACATGCTGGGTTTTTTAACACTACAGTATCTTGTCAATAATATCGCTGGGTGACAGCGATGCACGGTGACGCGTATTGCTATGGCCCCTATGCACGTAGCGATCTGGTGAGATCACTTAGAACATTCCCCTAAATCACTACATGTGTAGGCCCCATATCTCCTCACCACTGGTAGATAACGGCACATAGGTAAGAACACATGCTTTGTGAAATGCCCTAGCCTAAAAGGTTCTTATTTAGAATAAAAAAATATATATAATTTAGTAAATTGTGTTTAGTAATTATATGGCAAGAGACCGGATCTGCTTCTATTTGTCCACCTATTATATTATCGGCAGTCACCAGCACCGGTTTTGTCTATTACACTGACCATAAATAATCTAAATTAGCCCTGTACCACCAACCTAAGGCACCCCTGCAAGTGTCCCGAGGCACCCCTGGGTGCCACAGCACAGTTTGGGAAGAACTGCCCTAAGGATTTTAAGTATTTGAAATACCCCTGCAATCATATATATCCAGTAACAGCAAGCAAATAGCCTTATGGAACATCAAACTGCCATTTCCAGGTCTCAAACAGGATGCCATAGTGAGAGAGCAGATTCCATGGGGTATGTTTTGGCCAGGCCCTACAGATAAGGAAATATTCGTGGGATGTACTGTACTGTATTTGTTTTGTCAAAGCAAAAAAGTAAATTCCAAAATATCAAATTATAATGTTGACGTGTTTCAAATGTCAACAACAACAAAAAATGTTAGTGTTATCGATAGGGATGGGGGCAGGGGTTAGATTTAAATGTGGGTGTTGACCTGATGTACATATTAACATTTTGCAATTCAACATTGTTGTTGTTGTTGACAGTCTGTAAACATTGTTATTTTGTCTATGGACATAATGAAAAGACATGGTGTCTATAGAATGACTGACAACGGTGCCTGCTGACAAAACACATGGAACAGTATATTGTATATATTGAGAGAACAATGAGAGCTGAAGGTGGAAGGGTGCAGGACACATAGGAGCGATGTATGTGCTGTGTGTGTACTACACACAGCATTACCCTGTCCTTCCAGTCCCATCATACATGTCATTGTATTGCTATCAATGCTACAGAGTTTTCCGTCATTATTTGGTCAATGATTGACATCAGCCTTCTCATTTGTTCTCTATGGTTAATCCAAGACCATGTTATTTTGTTTCTAGAAATAACACAACCGATCTGTGTATCCACAACAATGGGCGCACACCGTGCACACAATAGGGCTAATTCCACCTCTACGTTTTTTAATGGACGTTTATGCAGCAGAGGGACATGGACGGCACTGCTCTCCGGGCATCTGCTTTGTTCAGGACGAGGGTAGTATATGAGGAACAGAGCTGATCGTCGGGTACTCACCCTTGGCTCCTTACCACCCGATGGAGTGTGAGCCCGCTATGCCCCGCACGGCGCTTTGTGTACCAGTGGCTGACGCCGGCGGCTGCTCCGTCCGTGTAGGTATCCGGCAGCTGCACAATATGGCGCGGGCCCAGCAGCAGCATCCGCAATGGAGCTCGGGAGGATACTGCATGCACAGGGCGAGGAGGGGAGGAGAGACGGGGAGACGGGCGAGGGAGGGAAGGAGGAGAGGCAGAATCGCCGACTGTGTGCAGGGGAAGAAGAGATGCTCAGAGAATGAGAAGCAAACACACAAGAGGGGTCTGGGTAAAAAATATAACAGAACTCCATGGGGAGCTGCTGTTGTGCTCCTGTAAAAAAAAAGTGGGGTAGGCAAAGTGTGTGTGTGGGGGGTGGGGGGGATTACAGGTGTGAATGCAATATTGCCGTTGGCCCGATTCCCAAGGTTTTATGTGAAATACCTCTGCTTTTAACAACAACAATATTATTATTATTATTAATAATAATAATATAATTTGGTACTTGTGGATTATCACGGCTCCCATCGCATTCCATCGCATGCCATATATATAGTGGCATGCGATTGGATGCGATCTTTGCCGTTTTTACCGTGTTTTTTTTTTACAAAATCGCATGCGATCGCATGCGTTTTTTTAACAGAAAAGCATCCAAATGCATTGAAATTAGTATGAAACATGTTCAATGGCCCCCAAATGTCATTTTTGAGGCTGTACCACCCCCACTATAAACGCGAACCCGAAGCGTGGCGAGCTCAGCGAGCCCGCGTCCTACGACCTTTTCATACCCCCACTATCCACGTCGGCGTAGAGTTGAGAATAGAAAGTGTGGCGAGCCCGAAGCGTGGCGAGCGGACACCTGTGAAGCCCGCGAGGGGACACGTATACCTGTGAAATCAATGTGATAAATCAATGGGGCCAGATGGGATACATCCAAGGATACTAAAAGAGCTTAAAGGGGAGCTGGTAAAACCAATAACAGAATTATTCAACCAGTCACTAGCTACTGGAGTAATCCCAGAGGACTGGAAAACAGCGAATGTAGTCCCACTGCACAAAAGTGGAAGCAAGGAAGAGGTAAGCAACTATCGACCAGGTAGCCTTACATCAGTAGTAGGGAAATTGATGGAAACACTCTTAAAACAAAGAGTTGTAGAATATCTCAAAACCAGCAATTTACAGGATCCAAAACAGCATGGGTTTACTGGGTGAAGATCATGTCAAACAAATCTTATTGACTTTTTTGACTGGGTGACTAAAGTAATAGATCAAGGTGGGGCTGTAGATGTAGCTTATCTAGACTTTAGTAAAGCGTTTGACACTGTCCCACATCGCAGACTGTTAAATAAACTTGAAAGCTTGGGATTGGATTCTAATGCTGCTTTCCCACTGCAGACCCGTTTTAAGTTACAGGTAATCTTAAACAGTATTTAGCATTCCCACTGCAGCAGATTACAGTTTTAAATGCCATTTAAGTACCATTCCCATTGCAGGTAAAACGTTTTAGCTCTTCAAAACATTTTTACAGCACAAATGCTGGCCTGTGCCAGCAATGTATATAAATAATCATTGGTGTGCAGTGGTGCTAGTAAATATATACATTGCTGGCCTGTGCCAGCAATGTATATATTACTGGCTGATAAATAATCATTGGTGTGCAGTGGTGCTAGTAATATATACATTGCTGGCCTGTGCCAGCAATGTATATATCACTGGCTAATAAATAATCATTGGTGCCCAGTGGTACCAATAATATATACATTGCTGGTCTGTGCCAGCAATGTATATATCACTGGCTATGATCATTGGTGCCCAGTGGTACCAATAATATATACATTGCTGGTCTGTGCCAGCAATGTATATATTACAGGCTTTGCTTAAAAATAAACCATTGGTGGCCAGTGTACGCTCCTGTCCGTGTTCAGCAGGCGGGGGGGTGGGGCGAGCCGGGCGGTGAGTGACAGCGGGACGGCGCCGGTGAGCGACAGCGGGACGGCGCCGGTGAGCAACAGCGGGACGGCGCCGGTGAGCAGCGGTGAGTATATGACGCTGCGGGCGGGGAGGGGGGTGGCAAGGGAGGGAGCAGACAGCTGGACTGAAAGCCGCGGATCTTTCAGCCCGGCTGCTGTATACGCATTCAGCGAGGATGGCTCAAATATGAGCCATCCTCGCTGCATCTGCTGGTAAAACCGTTTAAGATGCATTCCCATTGCCTCTTAAACGGTAATTTACCGTTTAAAACACTGCTTTGCAAACGGGTTGAAATACCGTTTAACTTTAAACGGTATTTCAACTCTGGCGCTTTCCCACTGCAGCCTTAAACGGAATTTTGCCCTCAAAAATCGGCAATATACCGTTTTAAGGCTGCAGTGGGAAAGGGGCATTAGATAGTTGAATGGATAAGAGCGTGGTTGCTGGACAGAAAACAGAGAGTTGTAGTAAACGGAGTACAGTCAAAGGAGGGAAAGGTTACAAGTGGAGAACCCCAGGGATCTGTACTTGGACCGGTGCTTTTTAATATCTTTATTGGTGATATTGCAAATGGAATTGAGGGTAAAATGTGCCTTTTTGCAGATGACACAAAGGTATGCAACAGGGTAGACACACCAGGAGGGGTAAAACAAATGATTGAGGATCTAGGCAGATTAGAGAAATGGTCAAGACTAGGCAGATTAGAGAAATGGTCAAGAGAATGGCAACTACAGTTTAATGCCAAAAAATGCAAAATCATGCACTTGGGTCTCAGAAATCCAAAGACTCAATATAGTATAAATGGCACTATAATGGAAACTACTGAGGAAGAGAGGGATCTAGGTGTCACTATTTCAGGGGACTTAAAAGCAGGTAGGCAATGTAACAAAGCAATGAAGAAGGCAAGTCAGATGCTTGGTTGCATAGGGAGAGGTATCAGCATAGAAAGAAATAAGTAATAATGCCACTGTATAGGTCATTGGTATGACCTCACCTAGAGTATTGTGTTCAGTTCTGGAGGCCATATCTCCAGAAGGATATAAATACATTAGAGACTGTACAAAGAAGAGCAACTAAAATGGAGCATGGCCTACATTACAAAACGTACCAGGAAAGACTAAAAGATCTTAATATGTATACTTTAGAGCATAGAAGGGAAAGGGGGGACATGATAGAAACTTTCAAATATATCAAGGGCTTTAACAAGGTACAGGTGGGAGACATTCTTCACAGGAAGAGGAGCAACAGAACACGAGGACATGCACTGAAACTAGAGGGAGGAAGATTCAGGGGAAATGTGAGGAAGAATTTTTTCACAGAAAGAGTAGTAGATAAGTGGAATAGCCTCCCAACAGAGGTGGTAGACACAAATACAGTAGTACAATTTAAACATGCTTGGGATAAGCATATTGATATCCTTACAAAAAAATAAGGATCAAATATGGTTTGAGGTAACATGTTTAAAAAAAGGGGCAGACTAGATGGGCCAAGTGGTTCTTATCTGCCGTCAAATTCTATGTTTCTATGTGAAGGTATCCGTTTCCCCTCGCGGGGCTCGCTGCGCTCGCCACGCTTCGGGCTCGGTGGCTCGCTGCGCTCGCCACACTTTCTATTCTCAACTCCACGCCGACGTGGATAGTGGGGGTATGAAAAGGTCGTAGGACGCGTACCGCCGCCACTCGCCACGCTTCGGGTTCGCGTTGATAGTGGGGGTAGTACAGCCTCAAAATGACATTTGGGGGCCATTGAACATGTTTCATACTAATTTCAATGCATTTGGATGCTTTTCTGTTAAAAATCGCATGCGATGCGATTTTTTCCCGTGCGATGGCCATCGTGGGAGCCGTGATACTCCACAAGTACCTATAATTTAAAGAGCACACTTTTTGTAATGGGACACAAGGTGCTTATCAGACATTGTTCTTTATTATTATGCTTTATATGGCGCCACAAGGTATCTGCAGCGTACATAAAAGAATACACATAACAGGAAACAGCTGAGAATACAATAGAGGACAAGTACAGGTGACATAAACATAAGTGTAGCAGAAAACCGCAGGATCTGGTGCCTGGTTTAAGTAAAAGAAGAAAAAGCACATGAGGTGAGTGCCCTACTTGTGAGTGCTTACATTCTAAAGAGACAGGGGTGACCCACATGGGGTAAACATTGAATGCAGAACAGAGGGTTATACCGCTTTCACTTTGCGAAATGCAGAGTCGCACCAGGACTTTGAAATGGTTTAGTCCCGAAGTGACCCTGCATTTATATTTTTCAAGGTTTTTCAGCGACCCGGCAATATTACGGGGCGGAACATCATCGGGGTCGGGTTGGAGGCAGCGCTTGGAGCTGGCACTGCTCCAAGCGCTGCCTCCCCCCTCAGTGTGAACCGGAACCCTGCTTTTTTTATCGTTCCTAATCCCGAGTTCCTGGACCCAGAAAGCCCTTTTAGATCGCACCAATTACCAGGTCGAACCAGCAACAAACCAACATGAACCCGGTGATTAGGTGTGATCTGAAAGGGGTATTAGGAAGAGAGTTAGCTGGGTTTGGTGAAGGGTAAGCGGTTGAAAGGTCTATACTATCTAGGTAGACAGTCAATTGTTCGACACCACTAGGTCAACATTGACAAAAGGTCAACATGACAAGGGTGGACACATGAAAAGGTCGACAATTTGTTTTGGGGATTTTTTCATACTTGGTATGCAGTCAATGGATAGATCATGTATAGGTCGACGGTCACTAGGTTGACACTTAAGAAGAGTCAACTTACCTTAGGTCGTCATTGCCAAAAAGTCATAGGCAAGTTACAAACATAGGCAAGGTCGACAGGCAAAAAGTCAACATGATTTTCTCATGATTTTTTGGGGTACTTGTTTAGTTCCACGGCGGCAGCTCTACGCTACGCTGACAACATAGCCTAACCTACGTTGTCAACGTAGCAGGCACCACCGTGAAACTACACTAAGAGCAGGTGGCAGAGGGAGCAGGGTGAGTCCTTCATTGTATACTTACCGATCCCCGCGGGCGATGGGCGGCAGCTTTCAGTCCCCCTCCTCCGGCAGTCAATCCCTGGCGCCAGCAATGTACGTAATTCAGTGCACTCCCCCTTCTCCGGCAGTCACTCCCTGGCACCATCGTTCAGTCCCCCTCCTTTGGCACTGCCAGCGTGCAATGTACACAATTAGCGTACTACGCTACGCTAATTGTGTACATTGCACGCTGGCAGTGCCAAAGGAGGGGGACTGAACGATGGTGCCAGGGAGTGACTGCCGGAGAAGGGGGACCCATCGGTGGATCGCGGTGGCCTGGCTGGAAGAGGGTAAGTATAACGTACAACACACACATTTCCCCCACTATCCACATCATATCCCCACTATCCACTTCATACCCTCAGTATCCACGTCGGCGTGGAGTTGAATTTATAAGGTGTGGCAAGCACAGCGAGCCACCGAGCCCGAAGCGTGGCGTGCGCAGCGTGCACGGCGAGGGGACGTGTATCTGCATCCCTTCGCGGGGCTCGCCACGCTTCGGGCTCGCCACACTTTATAAAATCAACTCCACGCTGACATGGATACGTGACGTGGATAGTGGGGATATTAACCATTGTTTAGTTTCAGGGCTACAGAAGCAGTTACGTAGCTGGAAGTCCAACCTGCCAGTCACTGAAGGCAGTTCCATTGGGAGGTGTTCCTTCCCTCCGGGATGCCTCTATATGCGCAAATGTGCAGCAACCCCCAAAATGGGTTCTGCACATGCGCAGCACCACGGACCATACTGCGCATGGGCCGGACCCAGGAATCCGATTATGCCTCCGGGGGCTGTCCATTGAGGCTTGGGCCAGCACATGCGCAGTATGTATGAATATACTGCGCATGTGCTGGCCCCGTGCAGGGGACTGGCAGCCGGGACCGGTCGGGAATGTGTGGGATTACATCGGCGTGGAATTGAACTTATAAAGTGTGGCGAGCACAGCGAGCCACCGAGCCCAAAGCATGGCGAGCACAGCGTGGTGAGCGCAGAGTGGCAAGCATATCCGCGTCCCCTCGCGGGGCTCGCCACGCTGCAGGCTCGCTGCGCTCGCCACACTTTATAAGATCAACTCCACGCTGACGTGGATACTGGGGGTATGACGTGGATAGTGGGGATATTAACCATTGTTTCGTTTCAGGGCTACAGAAGCAGTTACGTAGCTGGAAGTCCGACCTGCCAGTCACCGAAGGCAGTCCCATTGGGAGGTGTTCCCTCCCTCCGGGATGCCTCAATATGCACAAATGTGCAGCAGCCCCCAAAATGGGTTCTGCACATGCGCAGTACCACGGACCATACTGCGCATGTGCCGGACCCAGGAATCCGATTGAGCCTCCGGGGGCTGCCCATTGAGGCTTGGGCCAGCACATGCGCAGTATGTATGAATTTACTGCGCATGCGCTGGCCCTGTGCAGGGGACCGGTGGCCGTGATGGTCCGGAATGTGTGGGAATTTAGAGCGTGATGAAGGCAGCAGAAGCGGAGGGGGGGGGGGGGGCGCATTGTGGCAGCTCCCCTCCTGGAAAAGGGTAAGAACCGTCACTGAGTGCTAGGCATAGTTCTTGAAGATGAAGGTGTGCCAACCCTGTTTTCTGAGCGTGCCAAGGCCTTGTTCTGCATTTTTAACATAGATTTTGTGGCCCTGAAACCATAACAGCATGGCCATCCTGAACAGGATGACGGGGGAAAGTGGTTATTTTGGGCACAGTATTGATAAAAGTGGGCATGGTCTCACAACGAGGATGTGGAGTCTTAACAATGGGAGTGGCCTCAGGGAATGCTGTATCTGTATAACAATCAGATGGAGATAGAGTGTGACAGGAGATAGAGGGTATTGGGAAGATGCATGGGTGAGGCAGTAAAAGTGGCCATACACACGCAGATTTATCTTCTGATCTGTCTGGTTGGAACAAAAACATGGTGATGGATGAGACTAGAGCACATGACAGTTGACCATTTGCTTGGAAATGCTGGAAAACTGATAAACTGTCACTCATCCATAACCATGTTTTTGTTCCAACCAGCCAGATGTGAAGATAAATCTTACTAGTGTGACCTATCGGTAAGTATGTGTTCTTCGGTCTTTTTCCCTTTCAGGTACTTCAACTCACAATGAAATTAACAGTGTAACACAGTAATTCACACAATAAATAAATAACTGAAATTTTATTATGCAGGAACACTGCTTCTTTTCTCCTATAGAGAATAACGGTTAATTGCATGCAAACAATTCATGAATGAATAAAACAGAATAATCACAGCATAAATACAAATTAACAATTCGTAGTAACGACCTCAACAATTACCTGAGGTTACTTAATGCATTAAGTATTTTCCTAACTGCAGTTTAAAACCAGACCCTTTTGTAAGCAATTGCTCTGTCCTTGGTTTATAGTAGAAGTAGTAGTACGTTTATTTATAAGGCGCTGCAAAGTGTCCGCAGTGCCGTACATAGCAAACAAAAAATAAATGACAACTTAACATACAGGGTGTGTTGAAAAATACAGTATAAATAGAGGTATAGCTGATAGAACTAAAATCAGCATCAGTTCAGAAGTAGGTGTCAAAATTGTCGAGGAGACTGAAGATGAAGTAGAGGAAGGGAAGTACAGGACAGGAGCACAGGTGAGGTTAAGAGGTAGGGTGAGTATGTGAGGAAGGAGGACCCTACTCATAAGAGTTAACATACTAAAAATAGGTGGGTGGCCGAACGAAAAACAATAGGATAAGTAGGAACGGAGGGGAACGGAGGCAGGATAGGAGGATCAAAAGAGGTTAGGAGGAGGGATAGGCTAGTCGAAAAAAGTGGGTTTTGAGGGAGCGCTTGAAGGAGGTAAGGGAATCAGAAAGCCTGATGGGTGGCAGGAGGTTGTTCCAGTGCAGGGGGGCAGCACGGGAGAAGTCTTGAACACGGGAGTGGGAGGAGGTGATTAGGTGAGAGGTCAGTCGGCGGTCAGCGATGGAGCGAAGAGGACAGGAGGGAGTGTGGATAGAGATCAGTGAAGAGAGGTAAGGAGCGGTGGAGGAGGAGTGAGCCTTGTAGGTGGTGGTGAGGAGTTTAAAGAGAACTCGGAAAGGAATGGGGAGCCAGTGAAGAGATAGACAGAGGGGGGAGGCGGAGGTAGAGCGGTGGGAGAGGAAGATGAGCCTAGCAGCAGCGTTAAGAATGGATTGGAGAGGTGCGAGATGGGTGAGAGGTAGCCCAGAGAGAAGGATGTTGCAGTAGTCAAGGCGGGAGATGACAAGAGAGTGAATGAGAATTTTGGTCGCGTCAGTGGAGAGGAATGGTCTGATGCGTGAGATGTTGCGTAGGTGAAAGCGGCAAGACTGTGAGAGAGCACGAATGTGGGGGGTGAAAGAGAGGGAGGAGTCAATGATGACACAGAGGCAGCGCGTTTGGTCGGTGGAGGTGATCTCGGTTTCACCAATGCTGATGGAGATAGTGGGAGAAGAGGGGATGGAAGATTAGAAGTTCAGTTTTAGCCATGTTTAGTTTCAGGAAGCGTTGGGTCATCCAGGCTGAGATGGCCGTGAGGCATTCGGAGACCTTGGACAGGAGTGATGGGGATAGGTCGGGGGAGGAGAGATAGATTAGGGTATCATCAGCATAAAGGTGGTAATGAAAACCATAGGAGCTGATGAGGGTGCCCAGAGAGGTGGTGTAGAGGGAGAAGAGGAGAGGGCCAAGGACTGACCCTTGGGGAACACCGAGTGGCTGCGGGGTAGTAGGAGAGGAGGAGCTCGGAGTGGAGACGGAGAAAGAGCGATCGGAGAGGTATGAGGTGAACCAGGAGAAGACTGTGCCAGTGATGCCAAAGGAGCAGAGGGTGTTGAGCAGGAGAGGGTGGTCAACAGTGTCAAAGGCAGCCGACAGATCAAGCTGGATGAGGATAGAGAAGAGGCCTTTGGATTTAGCCGATAGTAGATCGTTAGTGACTTTGGTCAGGGCAGTTTAAGTGGAATGTAAAGGGCGGAACCCGGATTGGAGGGGGTCTAGAATGGAGTTAGCAGTAAGGTGGCTTAGGAGACGATTATAGGTCAGATGTTCTAGGAGCTTGGAGGCAAAAAGGAGGAGGGAGATGGGCCTGTAGTTGGATGGACAGTTGGGGTCCAGATTTGTTTTTTTGAGAATTGGGGAGACAAGAGCGTGTTTGAAGGAGGAAGGGAAGATCCCAGAGGATAGGGAAAGATTAAAGAGGTGAGCCATGTGAGAGCAGATTGGCGGACTGAGACGACGGATAATATTGGAGGGGATAGGATCGAGCGGGCAGGTGGAGGGAGAAGTGGATTGAAGGATAGAGTGGACTTCAGCAGCAGTGGTGGGGTAAAATGAGGACAGGGGTTGGAAGGAGGGGAGTGGAGATGTAGGAGGGGAGGAGGGAGAGGGTGAGGTCATGGCAGCAGTGATGGCAGTCCTGAGAGAGGAAATTTTGGTTGAAAAGTAGGTAGCAAAATCAGCGGCTACAAAGGAGGACGGAAGAGCTGGAGAAGAGCAAGGAGTTGAAGCCTGCGGGGATTGGATGATTGGGAAAGGATGAGGGACTTAAAGTAGGATTCCTTGGCCAGAGCAAGGGCAGAGCTGAAGGAGGAAAGAATGAATTTGAAATGGAGATAATCCGCAAGGGAGCGTGATTTCTTCCAGAAGCACTCAGCAGTGCGAGAGCAGTTTTTAAGGAATCGGTGATAGGCGAGTGCCACGGTTGGGGGTTGGAGCATCGAAGGGGGATAGAGGAGGGAGGGCAGGCAGAGTCCAATGCCGAAGATAGGGTGTCATTATAGAGGGAGGCGGCGAGGTTCGGGCAGGACATGAGGGTGATTTATACAGGTGGAATACCCTTCCTGAGTCTCTACGGAAATGAATGGAGTTTTTCCTACTTCAGAACAGGTAAGTAGTCTATCTAGCGTAGGAATAAATGCTTGAAGAAAGTTAATCTTATTCCGTTCTTTTCCTTCCAAAAGCTCTAGTATAGACACTGAATGGGAGCTCATAAATTTTAGATTCCCGGGATGAAATTAGTTCCCTTCTGCTGACTGTAATTAATCTCCAGATGTAGTTCCTAGCTAGCAGGAAATGTTTTATGAAGTATGGGTTAAGCAGTTCCGGTGAAATGTTAAGCCTTTCCTAGCAACGGCTATAAGAGTGATTGCTTCCGGGGGAATTTAAGGATAAGTGTCTTTTGTACTCCGCAAGTTAATTGTAATCCTCCTGCAACAAAGTTTAAGGCACCAGAGTTCTTAATGCTTCCCTTTACTGTAACTAGCGTCTTCTGGCTATGGCAACCGGGTTTAGTTAATCTTAGGGTAAGTCTGCAGTAAACTATAACCCTGCCTGACAATGCAAATGTTCCTTGCTGTCCTGACTGTGTTGGGTAGGCGTCCCCAGGCTACCAAGCCGGGTTTAGCCCTCCGCTTCCTGTGTAAAACTATTCAGCAGGCAAGGGGTTAAGGGATTTCACTTTGGGCGGTATTCAATGAGGCTGATTCGCCAGGTTTTTATGGCGATTTTGTGCTGTAAGGCGAATTTCTGACTAAAACGGTGAATCACCCTATTCAATGACCAGATGGCGAATACATTTCAAGGTTTTTTTCGCCATGATTCACCGAGTAGCAATCGCTATCTTTTTATGGTGAAGTGGAAGGTGAACTTTTAAAATAAAGTGTTTTGTTTTTTTACAATTGGTGTCAAAAAATCAGGAATTTTATTCTGAGGAGGGGCATGCTATTTTTATTCATGTGCTGTAAGCACATGAATATATATTTAATTAAAAAAAACATTATTTTTTTTTTACACAAAGCAGCCATCAGGGGGCCGGAGCCGAGCCGCTCATTAGATATTCATATATTCCCTTCACCCGATCATTACATATTCATGATCGGGTGTAGTGAATATGCCCAGTCCCCTGCTGGCACCCCCGGGGGGCAGCCTGTGCTGCCTGGCACCCGGGGAGCCCACCTCCCCCCCACAAACGTTGTGGGGCAGGCAGGGAGACTTCCATCTCCCTGCCTGCCACCGTCCTCAGTCTCCCTGCGGCGTTCGCCGCAGGAGCTCATATTCGCCGGTCAGGGGCAGCGAGCCCCTGACTCCTTGAATACCGGAGCCGGCGAGGCTCCGGAATGCGGCGACCAGTGTCGAATGTGCAGCGAATCCTAAACAGGATTCGCTGCACGTCGCCGGTATTCACATTGAATACCGCCCTTTATCTTCAGTGAGGCAGGATGAGGATTTATTTGGTAGTGTACTATGTTGCAGCCTGCAGTGTGAGTTGTATTACGTAAACTTCTCTTTAATGCTCCTCCCTATATGGGAGTGTGGGATATAGGCTTGCCGTCACTCACTCCCTGTTCTTCTCCAGCAGCCCTGTCAAAATGTCTCTGCATTTACCTGTCAGCTCAGTACTGCAGAGAGATAACAGATGCTGTGGGGCTACTTTCCCAGAAAAGATTTACCCTACTGGTTGCTGCACAGTATAAGTTCCACTTTCACTAATTACAGACCACCGGTAGAGCTGTTTCACATACATTCCTCAGAAAAACTGCGCAATAGCCGTTACCGGCTCTGCTCTATATCACCTTTTCCTCGCGCTGGACCAACTTGCCCGCTCACCCCGCGAGCGGTAAAACTTTATTAGTCCATGGAATTAACTGTCACCAATGTGAATGTCCCTCCAAACGGGACACATGAAAAGGTCCTGCACTGTCTTTTCTGACGTGGCTCAGTCCAACTTCCCTCCGGGAGGGGAGTTCAGACTATGTGAATAATGGAGTCAGTCTTTCTTGCTTTCTATGGAAGCCATATTATACAGGGCAATATGGGTTTCCCCTATGGGGATAGGCTATGCAATAAAACATTCAGTAGCCTCCATGAGGCGCATATGAAGTATGACAATCATATGTCTGTTAATAAAATATACATATATTCAGTGCTACATTATTGGGTACATTCACCCCATGCTGGTGACTATCACACTTCCCCACTGAAATTTGGATGTCCCCATGCAACAAATTCAAAGAAATTAAACATTCTTATTATTCAAAATAAGATTAAAAAGGAAGAAATCAATAAACTGTATTATACATGACTTAGTCGATAATACGTACAAACTTCTATCTTTAAATTCGGTACCTGAGAGGTAAGACGCCTTTGGTACTCCTGCTGGAGCGTCTTAACTCTGAGGTACTACAGGTTAGGTCATCCGACACCCCAAGAACATCATTACAGTCAAATGGCAATGACATTGGATCATGAACCTCATTTACATTGGACGGTTCATCAAAAATTACAGGGCAAGGATACATGCAAGTATTCACTCCCGGCCAAAACATTCTCAGCATATCTTGGAAGGTGGCATTGGAATCTGGACTTCCCATGGAGTCAGAGTCTCCTATAACATTGGTAACCGGCACAGTCAATTCTGGCAGTGGACTATGGCATTTTTTTAGCTGGTTCCGGTGCACTACCATCGTAACATCTTCTCCGACTTTGGAGATTTGGTAAACATCTTGGCCAGGTTTAAGGATGCTTCGAATCACATAGGGTACGCTTTCCCAATGTGGATCAAGTTTGCTATGGCGGTTATGTTTTTGCTTCCACACCACATCCCCGTGTTGTAGAGGTTCGGCCATTGCTTTTTCATCATATTTCTCTTTCTGGCACTGGTGACACTGCTCTCTTCGCTGTTCCACAAGTTGATAAGCATCTTTTAATCTATCATGATGTTCTCGAACCCACTTAGTGCTGATGTCAATGTCGTGATTCAGATCAGAAGGTACATCCTATTGTAGGTCAGGAGGTAATTTTCCTTTCCTCCCGAACAAAAGGAAGTAGGGGGTGTAACCGGTGGTGGCATGCTCGGTGTTGTTATACACAAAGGTTATTTCGGGCAGGAGAACAGGCCAATCCTTCCTTTCGTCTTGTGGTATGGCCTTTAGGATGTTAATTAGAGTCTGATTTAATCTCTCACAGGCCCCATTGCATTGGGGGTTGTAAGCAGTGGTGTGGACTTTTTTACACTTGTACAAGGCACAGAGTTCGTGAAACAACCTTGACTCGAACGCAGATCCCTGGTCGGTCAGAATTTTGTCAGGATACCCATAGGGTTTGATGAATGCCCTCCAAAGAATTTCAGCGGTAGTGCATTCGGTGACGTTTCTTACTGGAAGAATGACAGCAAATTTTGAGTAATGGTCGACTATCGTGATGGCGTACTGGTAGCCACTTTTGCTCGTTTCCAGCTTTACGTGATCTATCAGGAGCAATTCCAGAGGATGGTGACTGAGGATTGGGTGTAGCGGTGCTTTTTGTGTGGAGGCAGGTCTTTTCTTTAAGGCACAATTACTACAGTTCTGGCACCATAATTCCACATCCTTCCTAATGTTGATCCAGAAGAAACGTTGTCGAATAGAAGTTTCCAACTTCTCGATTCCAAGATGACCTGACTGGTCGTGATTTGCATGCAATATTCTGCTGATTTGCTGCCTGGGCACAATGATTTGCGTCACTTGCTCATGTGTCTTCGGGTTGACACTCCGACGGACAATCAGATCTTTCTGAACCCGAAGTCGATCTCTCTGTCTCCATAGCTGTAGGAACTCATCGCCCTCAGACTGAACTTCCTCTTTTCGCAATGTTTCTTTAGACAGGAGCAGAGCTTTCAGTTTGTTCAATGCTGGGCTGGCGTTCTGGATTTGTAGCCATTCATTGGATGACCCCACCACGGGTATCTCTGGCGGATGCTGGGCTTTATTCACTGACTGCACCCTGGTAGATACGGACTTTTGCTGAGTGAGCATGCCATGGAATGCGGGCATCTCCACTTCCTTCCATTTATCTCCTGAGTCAGCTGCAAACTGTTCTTGGGGGATAAGTGACAGGGCATCAGCATTTGTATTACTCTTGCCAGCACGATATTTGACAGTAAAGGTGAAATTGGACAGTCTCGAATACCACCTCTGCTCCAGGGCTCCAAGTTGAGCCGTATTGAGATGAGCCAATGGGTTATTGTCTGTGTAGGCGGTGAAAGGTGTTGAGAACAGATAATTCCGAAATTTTTCCATAATTGCCCATACCAGGGCCAACAGCTCTAATTTAAATGCACTATAGTTAGCGTCGTTTCTTTCAGTCTTTTTTAAGTTTCTGCTGGCAAAAGCAATGACTCTCTCTTTTCCGTTCTGTTCTTGTGAGAGTACGGCCCCTAAGCCTCTGAAACTGGCGTCAGTATACAGGTTGAAAGGACGAGTGTAATCGGGGTACGCTAATATGGGAGCTTCAGTCATGAGTTGCTTTAAATGATCAAACGCAGGTTCCTCCCACTTCACGAGCAGACGTTTGTTCTGTTGACTCCGATTTATCCCTCTCAACAGCTCATGTAAGGGGCTAGCAACCTGTGCGAAGTTTTTAATGAATCTTCTGTAGTATCCAATGAAGCAGAGAAAGCTCCTTACATCTCGGACAGTCCTCGGAACGGGCCAGTCTTTTACAGCAGAGATTTTGTCCGGGTCTGGAGTGACTCCCTGAGCACAGACAATGTGTCCCAAATAGGCCACACTACTTTTCAACAGGAAACACTTGGAGGGCTTGAGTTTGAGTCCATATTCCGCTAATCTTTTGAAGACTTCGTGGAGGTGTTGAACATGGTCGTGGTATGTTTCAGAATAGATGATAATGTCATCTAAGTACAATAAGACAATTTCAAAATTCCGATGCCCCAAGCAGTGCTCCATCAGTCTTTGAAACGTCCCCGGTGCATTACACAAGCCGAACGGCATTCGGTCAAATTCATATAATCCCATAGGCGTGGTGAATGCAGTCTTTTCGTGATCCTCGTCAGACATCTGAATTTGCCAGTAACCACTCGTTAAGTCAAGGGTGGAGAAATAGGAGGCTGACTTTAACGCGGCAAGGGATTCCTCAATTCTGGGCAGGGGATAGGCATCTCGATAGGTGATCTGATTGAGCTTCCTATAATCAATGCAGAATCGTAAGCTGCCATCTTTTTTCCTTACAATTACTATAGGGGCAGCCCAGGGGCTGAAACTTTCATGGATGACTCCACTCGCTTTCATTTCATCCAGCATTTTTTTGACGGGTTGGTACAAAGCTGGGGCAAGGGGTCGATATCTTTCCTTGATTGGAGGGGCATTTCCAGTGGAGATGTAATGTTGGATCTTTTCAGCTTTACCAAAGTTGGCTGCATGTTTGCTGAAGGACTTTTCATTCTCTTGAACTACTTTTAGGATTCCGTCTCTCAATTCTTCAGGAGTGTCCGGTTCCCCTACGTGCACCTCCATCCACCACGGGCATCTCTCAGTCGGCTTCTCCTCTTGTGTGGTACTATTCACGTTTACATCAACCGTCGTGTACACATCCTCGAAGGTAACCCACGTCAACTTGCCCAAGACATGATACTTAGTCAACCGGATGGAATAGTCATGTGGGTTACACACTCGTACTGGGACCCGTCCATTCTTCACCGTGCCCAACGTTCGGGCGACAACGAAGTCAGTTCGGGAGGGCAGCCTGCAGGGTTCGAGGATGGCATCTGGCCTTGCACCACAGGATGGTCTCTGTGTTAGGGCGTAATACTATGGCTTTTCGGTCAACGAATTTGACTCTTCCAACTTCCCCGGTCTCTGTTACCAACCGCTGCTGAGTTTGGAGCACTCGGGCCACTTTGCCGAATGCCTTCTGGCAATTTTGCGACACACCGGGGAACTCATACGTCAAGGCTGTCAACAGTTCGTCAGGGCAGTTTTGCAGGATGTTCATTCCAATTATGATAGATGGAATGGTAGCGGCTTCTGTGTGGGTGATAATGCAGCCTTGCTGTCTCAACAGGGTCTTCCCAATCTTAATGTCGAATTCACAGTAGCCCTCACAGGAAATATCTAGACCGTTGCTGGCCAACAGCCTCAGCCATGTGGGTGGAGGAGGTATAGGGCTCTTCTGACTCCATAGTCGGCAGAAGATCTTGTAGTCAATTGTGGTTACTTGGGAGCCAGTGTCTAAAGTAGCTAACACTTGAATGTCGTCAATATGTACAGGCAGCACAGGGCATTCTCCAACATACCGTGGGCACCACTCTTCAGGAGTAGGACCTATTCTTGGTAATTCCCCCGGGGAGCGCCCTCTGTCCCCGGGGTCTTGACGTTTAAAGGACTTGCATCTTCCTCTCGACAAGCACGTTCCACATGACCACTGCGTCCACATCTGCGACAGATAGGGCGCCCTTGACTGTCAAATTCATCTGTGGGTCTCCAGCCCCTCCTTTGACTATTGCCCCTCCATTCTCCACGAGGATAACGATTTCTGGACCTCAAATTTGATTCATTTTGCTCGTTTGATTGTCGACTAGAAAGACGTTGGATCTCCCTCTGCATATTAGCTATGCTGGACACCAGATCTTTGATCTGTCCCTTTAATACGTATGATAAATCTTGCGAAGATGATTGGGCTCCTTGAGCAGCCATTTGTTGCGTTTTCACCTCCCTTGTCGCTTCTGACTGGCCTTCTGATTCTTTCACCATGCTATCCTGGTATCCTGGATACTTGGGGAACTTTACTATCTTAATTGCGACGTCTTTAAAATCGAGGAAAGAGGCCTCCACCTTTTGTAATCTGAGGAGTTTGAGCTGTGTCTTTATGCTGTCACTGTAGACCCCCTCGATCAACCGATTAACCAAGGTTTGATTCATCTCGTCTACGTCGTGTTCTTCCGGGTCTAACTCTTGTATGTCCTTGTACATCTCCTGAAGGCTTAACGCAAAGTCTCTTAACGTCTCCTCGGCTCCTTGCTTTCGAGCATAAAAACGTGACTTGAGTTCTGACAGTGTATCAACGTAAAAGGTAGTGGCCAACCGCTTGAATATTTGGTCCGCTGTTTGTCTCTCGGTCACTGGCCATGAATACACTTCACGCAAAGCAGAGCCTTTTAATTGACCTAACAGTATCTCTACTTGTTGCTGAGTGGTCACTGGATACAGTTTGTATATTGATTCCAACTTTTTTTTGAATGTCTTCAATGAGCTGGAATTTTTTCCGCCTTCCCCAGAGTACATCGGGATCCAGGGTACTCCGAAGTAATAGGGTAGTGTTATGGGGTTGCCTGCCATAGCCGGTTGTGCGGGTGTGGATGTTGATACACCCGTTCCTGATGCTGATGCTGTTTCCTCGCTTGACATCTTTCTTTTCCTGTTCTTGTCCTGTTCGTGGGATGCCAAAACTGTGTGACCTACCGGTAAGTATGTGTTCTTCGGTCTTTTTCCCTTTCAGGTACTTCAACTTACAATGACATTAACAGTGTAACACAGTAATTCACACAATAAATAAATAACTGAAATTTTATTATGCAGGAACACTGTTTCTTTTCTCCTATAGAGAATAATGGTTAATTGCATGCAAACAATTCATGAATGAATAAAACAGAATAATCACAGCATAAATACAAATTAACAATTCGTAGTAACGACCTCAACAATAACCTGAGGTTAATTAATGTATTAAGTATTTTCCTAACTGCAGTTTAAAACCAGACCCTTTAGTAAGCAATTGCTCTGTCCTTGGTTTATACAGGTGGAATACCCTTCCTGAGTCTCTACTGAAATGAATGGAGTCTCTCCTACTTCAGAACAGGTAAGTAGTCTATCTAGCGTAGGAATAAATGCTTGAAGAAAGTTAATCTTATTCCGTTCTTTTCCTTCCTAAAGCTCTAGTATAGACACTGAATGGAAGCTCATAAATTTTAGATTCCCGGGATGAAATTAGTTCCCTTCTGCTGACTGTAATTTATCTCCAGAAGTAGTTCCTAGCTAGCAGGAAATGTTTTACGAACTATGGGAAATGTTAAGCAGTTCCGGTGAAATGTTAAGCCTTTCCTAGCAACGGCTATAAGAGTGATTGCTTCCGAGGGAATTTAAGGATAAGTGTCTTTTGTACTCCGCAAGTTAATTGTAATCCTCCTGCAACAAACTTTAAGGCACCAGAGTTCTTAATGCTTCCCTTTACTGTAACTAGCGTCTTCTGGCTACGGCAACCGGGTTTAGTTAATCTTAGGGTTAGTCTGCAGTAAACTATAACCCTGCCTGACAATGCAAATGTTCCTTGCTGTCCTGACTGTGGTGGGTAGGCATCCCCAGGCTACCAAGCCGGGTTTAGCCCTCCGCTTCCTCTGTAAAACTATTCAGCAGGCAAGGGGTTAAGGGATTTCACTTTATCTTCAGTGAGGCAGGATGAGTATTTATTTGGTAGTGTACTATGTTGCAGTGTGAGTTGTATTACGTAAACTTCACTTTAATGCTCCTCCCTATATGGGAGTGTGGTATATAGGCTTGCCGTCACTCACTCCCTGTTCTTCTCCAGCAGCCCTGTCAAAATGTCTCTGCGTTTACCTGTCAGCTCAGTACTGCGGAGAGATAACAGATGCTGTGGGGCTACTTTCCCAGACTAGATTTACTCTACTGGTTGCTGCACAGTATAAGTTCTGCTTTTACTAATTACAGACCACCGGTAGAGCTGTTTCACATACAGTCTGTATTCACTATGGGGCTAGTATGGGCTGATGGGCGGCACCAAGGCGATATAGACTGCCTAGGGGCTGGCTTAAGAGTCTCCGGCTGGACTGGGGTGGATTGCACACTCACCACTCCCCTGTCTTGTCGTCTGCTCCGTAGTTGCCGCCCGGACTCCGCCTCTGATCCACCTCTGATGACGCTCCCGGCCTGCTGCGCCGCCAAGCAATGGCACCGACCGTCTTCAGGAACTGCCACAGGACGCCTAACCTCCACGGTCACGGGAATCGCTGTCCGAGCAAGAGGGGGATGCCGCACCACTCGTCAATCCTATCGGTAAGTGTGATTCTTCCCCTCAGCACCGCTGTCCACTGCTCCTAAGCTGCACAGCTCTGCTCTCTGTTCTCTTTCCTCAGAAAACTGTGCAATAGCCGTTACCGGCTCTGCTCTATATCACCTTTTCCTCGCGCTGGACCAACTTGCCCGCTCACCCCACGAGCGGTAAAACTTTATTAGTCCATGGAATTAACTGTCACCAATGTGATTGTGCCTCCAAACGGGACACATGAAAAGGTCCTGCACTGTCTTTTCTGACGTGGCTCAGTCCAACTTCCCTCCGGGAGGGGAGTTCAGTCTATGTGAATAATGGAGTCAGTCTTTCTTGCTTTCTATGGAAGCCATATTATACAGGGCAATATGGGTTTCCCCTATGGGGATAGGCTATGCAATAAAACATTCAGTACCTCCATGAGGCGCATATCAAGTATGACAATCATATGTCTGTTAATAATATATACATATATTCAGTGCTACATTAATGGGTACATTCACCCCATGCTGGTGACTATCACACTAGTGTATGGGCACCTTAAGAGATGGATAGGCAGTGGTTGACAGGAAGAAGCAGAGGATGATGGGAGAGGTAGTGCATAACTGTCTGATCACCAGTGGGAATCCCCAGTACCACCGCTTATTCACATCTGATTTGCGGCACCCGGGAATCAGCATAATGTAGTGCATTACAGTTAATCCCGCCCCCTGGTGAATAGATGCCTGGGGGCAGGTTTAACTGTGTAAGGAATTAAGCGGATTCATGACTGGCGGTCCCCAGGGGATCATAAAGTGATGTAGCCCAGAAATCTTCCGGAACTGTCAGTGCCAGCAGAGCAACTCAGGCCGGGAGATTTACAGGCATATCACTTAAGTGGTTATGTAATGGCACCTACAGAACAACAACACATTTAATGATGATTTGCCTAACACTGACAGTGACAGTGCTGCAGAACCCAATCATTCACTGATGACACTGACTCCATGGAATTGGGAACTGCCACAGCAAAGGTGAGCGTGGCCTTGAGTGAAGGGGCATGGCCTAATGTTGCAAACCCTTCATTTTCTTTTTTTGGGGGGGGGCATGTTCATCGCTCCCCGAGCAGCTGGGCTGCCCTAGGCTCCTGTCACTGCACTAGTTGATACCGTGCGCATTCACATGGGGTCTATTTCGTGATCACCAGCTGCTATGCAGTGCCACAGTGATCACTGGCTCCACCAACTGTCACCACCACCCATGGATCACTGCAACCCACAAGTGGAACAGCAACCAATTAGCAGGACTGTAGTACTGTAATCGGGACAGATGGGAGGTATGAGGCAGCTTAATTGGATTTTGACAAAATAAATGAACCCAAGAGTTTGTGTGTACATGTGGTAGAGAATATAGATAGTAAACTCCACTATGGTAGGGAATATGTGAACGGATCCAGAAATACATGACATAGGGGGCACCATGATTGAAAAACGGGAGTTTAGCGTTGACAGGTGCACTCCTGAAAATGGGCATGGCCTAGCTACAAGAGGTGTGACATCTTTATGAGGGGTATGGCCTTACATGTTATGCCGTCCTTGCGAGACACGCACCTCATTTTTGTCACACTGTAGCATCTGGTACATAAAAGACCAGGCCATGACCCTTACCTGCTTGTGTCATGCCATGCATAGGTCTCCCGGGGGAACCCTTTCAGGACTAACTGCATACTGTGTAGCAGGGACTAAATTCTGTGCTCTCTAATTCCTACACTTACCTCTCACGACTCTGCTGTTTCCCACCTGTACCAGACTCTTGAAACAGCCCTTGATGAGGTGGCTCCAGCTACCCATTACACCCCCGCAGGCTTAGACGCCAGCCGTGTCACACCAAACTGACAAGACAACTACAAACTCAGTCACGTAAAGTAGAACGCCAATGGCGTAAATCTCGTATTCTGCCTGATTTCCTCACATATAAGTCTATCTACCACTCCTACTGCAATGATTTGGACACTGCCAAACAAACGTGCTTCCAATCTCTCATCTCTTCGCATGCTGCAAACCCTAACTGTCTTTTTTAACACATTTAAGTCTCTTCTGTACCCTCCCTCTCCTCCCCAACCGGCTACCATCTGTGCACAAGAACTTGCATAACATCAGAGATGAAATGGTATGCTCTTCCACAACCTCTAACCTTCTTTCTTCCCCACCTGAACAATTGGCACTTTCTCTTCATTTGAGCTCACAAATGAAAAGGAAGTTTCCACACTCTTCTTATCCTCCTACTTTACTACCTCTCCTCTTGATCCTATACCTGTACAAGTCATTAAATGGGATGCGCAAGTTGAATTTGTGCGATATTTAGGCAACAAAATGGCTTTTTTGCTGAAACCGCTTACCTAATAGGGTGCACTAAGTCATGTAAATCGCACATTTTTTCACTTGCCGGTTTAAATTCCTATTTTTTATGCATCCAGATGTTTTCGCATTGAATCCCTTATTTAATGGAATGCGCTAACAGAATTCACATTTCAAAAGTGTCTAAAAATCGCCAACGATGCAGACCAAGTTCTGATGGGCGAATTGACCCAAAAGCAACTTTGTAAAAATGCAGAAATGGTTAATTTTCACACAGGTGTCCACAATTTTATTCATAATGTCCACTACATATACCCAAACATCATTAAGGACACCTGTGAGGGTTTGAGAGATGGAGATTGTGCAGAGTGGTGTGGAGCTGGCTGTTTGTGACTTTGATCGTTTGGAGGAGCTGCACAGGAGGAGGGAGGCTGCTGCACGCCAGATCCATGTACCGCGATTACTGCATGCTTCACATAGGTATCTTGCTAGGCTGTACCTGGACTCCCTCTTTGATCAACAGGTTGTGGGGATGTTTCGGCTGAACCGCACTAACCTTTTGAATTTATATGAGCAGGTGAGAGATGATTTGGACCCTTATGGGGGTGCCAACTATGCAGTGTCTGTGCTGCAGAAATGAACGTGTTTCCTCTACTTCTTGGCCACAGGCTCCACTCAGGCTGTGACCTCATGGTCGTTGGGGGTCTCATAAGCCACTTTCTCAAAGCATTTCAATCAAGTGTTACTTGCTTTAAAGAAGTTGTGGCGCATATATATCAGATTCCCACGTTGTCAGAGTGGCAGGACCTTAAGGTGGCTTTCTATCGGCTTTCAGCATTCCCAAATGTGCTGGAAGCCATAGATTGCAGCCACATTGGGCTTCGGGCACCGCACGTGAGGGGACATGTCTACATCAATCGGCGTGGGCGTCACTCTCTGAAAGTGGAGGTGGTATGTGATGCCAACCTCAATATACTCAGTGTGGTTGCAGGCTACCTAGGGAACTGCCATGATGCCTATATTCTCTGTCACTCAGCCCTCTGGGACCGATTCCAGGACCACCAAATGCCGGAGGGCTGGCTACTTGGTAAGTACATTTTAATTTATGGAAATGATTGGCCACTTTGTATAGTGCTATTATGTGTTCATTTACATACTAAACATCTATTGCAGTCCTGTATAGTGTGTGAATATGTGTATACCCACAAATGTATCTAACCCTCAATAACTTTTAAAGGTGATGTCAGTCTGGCTAAATTATTGGTATGCTTGTTTTTAAATCCACAAATTATCAACAGTAAATGTACCCTTTACTATAGTGCATGTTTTTTAACTCTGAAGTGGCAATTTAGTGTGTAGTCTATTCTGATATGTCGAATATATAGGTGTAATCAGTCCCTCCCTTTTACCATACTTCTTTGATTATTGGTGTTTTTCCCCTCTCTCATGTAAACCAAATGCACATATGTAATGACCTCATCTTTTCTTTTAAGGTGACTCAGGATATGGGTGTCTCCCGTGGCTCATGACACCTCTGCATTCCCTGCAAGGCCCTGCACAGCACCACTATAAAGAAGCACACATTGCCACCCGCAATGTCATGGAACGCACCTTCAGGGTGCTGAAAAGTCATTACAGGTGTTTGGACAGATCATCAGGTATACTGCTTTGGGTGCCGGATGGGTTCCCGACAGTCGGGATCCCGACAGTCATTTACCCGACGTCGGCATCCCGACTGTCAAAATGCCGGCAGCCGGGTGACCGACGGCCACCCGCTATTTTCCCTCGTGGGGGTCCACGACCCCCATAGAGGGAGAATAGAATAGGTGGCTCACGTAGCAAGCCACCGTGCCCGCAGCGTGGCGAGCGCAGCGAGCCCGCAAGGGGCTTTTTTGCACTCGCCATGCTGTCTGACTCTGGGCAGTCGGGATCCCAACGTCGGGATAATGACTGTCGGGATCCCGACTGTCGGAGTCCCATACCACACCCACTGCTTTACCACCCAGCAAAAGTAGTGAGGATTGTCCAGGCTTGCTGCATGTTACATATTATTTCCCTTTCCCAACCACGTTATGTGGAGGATGACAATGCAGCAGTCATGCAGGAAGCTGAAACTACATACGGTAGTTAGGAGTAAGCGGAGGGGGATCTGATGCGTAGGGAGATTATAAGGCGATTTTTCTCAGGTAATTGCATTTCTAAACTATCCTACCATGTACCTTTGTTGTAAAAGTTTTACATACCATAAAACATTTGCCATACATTATTACCAATATTTAGATGAGTAGTCAGAGCCCAATGCAAGAACCTGCTTAAACTGAGGTATCCCTTGGTGATGACATGCTGGTAAGTACATTTTTACAATGCTGTATGGCAATGTAAAAATGACCTAAAACACCAAAATATTTCAACACCCTCACTGCACAGTACCATAGTGGGTTACAGCATTTTAGTTTAATTACCCAAATCATTATCCAAATCATTATGATGGAAATAACCACAGACACATTTTACTGTAAAGGAACGTCTTTACTAATGTAAAAATTGCTTGTTTTGTGCAAATACTGGTCCATACATTTTCAAAAAAAACATTATGCTTGCCATAACTGTAGTATAACAAAAATACACATTTGCAACTCTTAAAATATTTTTTTTGGAACCTGTGTACGCGCACATCCCCTCTTTGCCCCTGACCCCAGGCCACCCCTGGTTCGCACACTACTATGTGGAGGTGAAATGAGTGGTGAAATGGGTGGACCACTCAGTGGTGTACTTGACACACTGCTAATTGTGGATGTAGCTGCACCTAATCTTGATTGTTTAATTGTGTCTGCAGGGCAACCAAGGCATTAGTTTGTGCTGTTATAGCTTGTGTTTGACCATGTACACTCTCATTTAGGATGGCTACATTATTGTTTTGGACCTGTAGGGCCAAGCTGATTTCGGCCAGACGTATATCCAGGGTGGTAGCCATTCTTACTTGTGCCCACACTTACACAGACACTGGTGGCTATTTTTTTGCTGGGGCGTCACCAAAGTTGATGGCCATGGAGTGACAGTTGATCCTGTTGAAAATGAGAAAGTATTCCACCATAATTTTGCAGTATGTGTCATATTGCATTTAAGGTGTCTTGTGGGTTATGCCACATAACAATGGGTACTGTTCAGTAACACATGTACCCCTGCAAAAAATGTAATGCTATGATTTTTAATTTGTCTGATTGGTGTTTCACATTAAATTAATATCTGTTGCTATGTAGTGGGTATCAATGAGTCCATGGCATGGCCAGCATATCTGGCAGCACTTTAATGTGCTATTTTGTTTGCCATTACCCAATATGACATTAGTTCAATGAGCATGTATTAATATTTAAACATGCTGCATAAAGTTCTTTAAACAATGTAGTTGACATTGAATCTATATTTGGTTTACAGGAGGGCGCAGGGGTAGATTTTAGTGTAGCCTATTGTGCATGGTACATGGGTGTGTGTACTGTATGTGTAATGGTTTTGCATTAATTTTGCTTACCTGCAGCCTCTGCATCCGGACATATGCGTCAACCTGTGTGTGGTGGGTGAGCACTTAGGGAATGATGATCTGCAAACAAAATGGTGGACAGCCGTTACAAATATTGCATGGACAGCATTTCTTTCCAGCATGCATCATAAAAATAAAAATAAAAGATTTCCCTGGGGCACACATGGGTCATGTTGACCAATTATTTGTGGCCAATATCTTGTGGTTTTAGAAAAGATAAAAACTATTTAAAAAAATTAAAATTGACCATTACATTTAAATAAGTTAACCTTGCTGGGATATGTAGTTCCACAACAGCACTATTGTTATGCAAACACTACAAGAGAGCATTAGAGTTATAAAACATTGCAATGGTTGATGTACATGGAAATATGTGAACACTTACCAGCTTGGGGTGGCGTTGCTGGCCTATACGTGTCGGCCACATGGAGCTCAGTGTCACAACCACCATGGCTGCTACCCAGTTCCCCTATACCAGGGCTGGGCAATTGCGGCCCTCCAGATGTTGATGAACTACACATCCCAGCATGCCTTGCATCAGTTTCAGCATGGCCACATAGCAAAACTAATGCAAAGCATCCTGGGATGTGTAGTTCATCAACATCTGGAGGGCCGCAATTGCCCAGCCCTGCCCTATGCTGTGCCTAGCCCTAAGACTTATGTCAGCGTGTCTCCTGCCAAAGCGCTCACCTCTGCTCCTGTTCCTTGTTATGTTGGTGTGCATGCTCTCGCACTGTCACCACCAGGTGGCAGTGGTGGCGTGTACTCCGGTGCCATGCAGGGTCTGGGTGGCGTGAGATATGAGCCATGACAGGTCTGTGTTTGGTCTCTGGCTGGAATCGCCGGCAGCAGCGCATGTGCGCACAATCCCCGCCGGCTGGTTTCCGTCGCCTCCACTGGCAGCGGCCATGTTTTGGGATGCATCAGCCTATACTGCGCGTCTCCACCGAGTGCTGTGAAACAGCCGTCCAATCGCCGCACAGCTCACCCTTCAAGTACTGACTTGCCGGGCAAGACCGGCAGTCAGTACAATGATGTCCATCCCTATACATCATTGTTCACTCCTGGCTGTCTGTAGCATTCACTAGAGTTCCTGCGCCTCTGGTGAAGTCATCCTCTATTCCTGCTGATCGTCTCACTGCTATACCGGTGTACCACTGAACCTGCTGCCGCCTAAATGGACTGGATAAGGTTAGCCCCCAAAGGGGTATTATCTTTGTCCTCACTCCTGACGGGTATTCTCCACGGTTACTTCTGGTTCTGCAGCCACGATCCTATTCAGCAAGGTCATTCGGACTTCATCATTATATCCTCATTCAATTCTCCAATTCTTTACCCAATCATCCAATTATTCTTCCAATCATCCAATCTTCATTCGACCATCCAATTATTATTACAATCATCCAATCTTCATTCAACCATCCAATTATTCTTCCAATCATCCAATCTTCCTTCAACCATCCTATTATTCTTCCAATCTTCATTCAACCACTCAATTATTATTACAATCATCCAATCTTCATCCAATTCTTCAACAATCCTTCAATACTTCTTTCAATTCCCAAGCATCTTCAACTTCTTCAATAAAGTATTGTATATTATTGACTTTTATCATACCAGAAACTACAGTATTATTATTGTGCCATTATTACAACCTGTACAACAGTATCTTCATTTAATTCATAATTTCATGTTTGCTTCACTCCCTTCTGTCGTTAATGCAACAACCTTATATCAAAGCACCCAGCCTCCGTTACATTCCAGCTGGTGCTTCACGAAATGTGACACTCAGGAAGGACCTCTGGTGGCATTATTCGTTTGAGTTGCTTCTCATATGACGTATATGTTATCGGTTGGTTGGTGCCTCCTCCAGTGCAGCTGGCCTCTTTCATTTCGGTGACCATCTTGGCTTTGAGTAGCCTTTTTATGTAATTAAAGCGCTTCTTGACATTTCTTATGCTTCTATTGTGGCTGCTAACGGCATTGACTGCGCCAGTGGAAGATTCCCACATGGCCCTCATCCGCTGCGCAGTGGTCCTGTTGTTGTGCTTCCCCAGCAGCCTCTCAAATATGGGCACTATGGACAAGGGCCGCATTCTCCTAGTAAGAGAAACACACCTTACGGCCACTTTGGGTGTGGGCACTTCCTGGCTCCTCCTCAACCTCCTCTGCGGCGATGTCCCCCTCCTCCTCCAGGGCAGCATCACCCTCCTCACCTCCATCTTCCTCCATCTCAGGCCAGTCGACGTCAGACATGTGGCCCTCCTGCAGCTCATCCTCAGACTGTGTGCTGAACAGGTCCTCCTGTGTGAGTGGATGAGATGGGGAGGCAAGAGGGTCCTCCATCTCCTCCTGCTGTGCCTTCTCCTCCGGGGTCCGCCCTGGACCAGGCCTTGATGTGGCCATGCTGACTGCCAAAATGCTGCCTTCCCTCTCACACTGCTGGTTCTTAGTGTGTCTCTGCTGCCTCCTAAAATCTGCAATCTCTCTCTTGCTACTGGTTTGCTCAAACATGCAGTGATTACTCTGAAAAAAAACACAAATCTTACTCTCTCCCTAACTATCGTCCTATCTCTCAGCTCCCATGCCTCTCCAAGCTACTGGAGAGACTTGTCTACTTTCACCTCACACACTTTCTTAACTCTCACACCCTATTAGACCCGCTTCAGTCAGGCTTTCGGTCTAACACTACACTGGGACAGCAATGACTAAAGTGGTGAATTATCTGGTAACTGGCAAGTCTAAAGGCCATTACTCATTACTTATTCTTTTAGATCTTTCTGCTGCATTTGACAATGTTGATCATACTCTTCTCATACAAACACTGCACTCCCTAGGTCTTAATGATACAGCCCTTTCCTGGTTCACATCTTACCCATCTGTTTGCTCTTTCAGGGTTCGCTTCTCTGACTCTACTTCTTCTTCACTACCTCTGTCAGTCAGAGTTCCGTAAGGCTCAGTCTTAGGTCCCCTGCTTTTCTCAATCTATACCTCCTCTCTCTTGGCAAACTCATCAACTCTTTTGGATTTCAGTATCATTTATATGTGGATGATACTCAAATTTATCTATCAACCCCAGAGTTGTCACCAGTGGTGTTGTGCCGAGTCTCTGAATGCCTCTCTGCCATCTCATTTTGGATGTATTCTCGCCACCTCAAACACAATATTTCCAAAACTGAATTACGTATATTCCCACCAGCTTAGAACAGTTACCATGCATCTAAAAAAACATATCCAAAATACAACCCTATCTCACACAAGACACTACTAAATCTCTTATCCATGCACTCATTATATCCCGCATTGATTATTGCAATAGTCTCCTAACTGGTCTTCCCAAGAACAGACTTTCGCCACTGCAATCCATTCAAAAGGCTGCTGCTAGGCTGATCTTTTCAGCTAGATGCTCATTGTCTGCTGATCCGCTCTGACAGTCTCTCCATTATGCAGCAGAGCTGCATAATTTGCAACTGCTGACACTATCCAGTCCACCAGTGACCTTGTCCATCCTTCACCCACATCCCTCCAATTATCTGGATCCACCTTAGGGATATCTGCATTGTTCCTAAATCCAGCCAAGGAGGAAGATTCATCAAAGTGGGAAAAACTGAACCCTTGAAATTACAGGGCAAACCAGGGACTACTGCATCACCTGATATTGGACACAATTCCTACATGGATAGTAATATCATTTCTTTGTCAGCCCTCATCTATTAAAAAATGTCCATGAAAAATAACGCCAAAATATCCCTGTGATATAACTTTAATTGTGCACATGCATAACGATTCACCTTTACCAGCCATTTTAATGTTTTACTTTTATTTTTATTGTAATAAATTTGTATAATTTTTTGAGAACCGTCTTGATCATTCATTGGTACAGCCAGCGCTGGCACACTTCCTTTTTACTTTCTATATTGTTTTAGGGTCTGACAACCCTGTGCCAGCGGCAGTAGATTAGCGCACCCCACAATATATCTATATGTGGATCTTCATCTGCCTTAGTTCTGCCATCAAAGGTACCAGTACTTTTGTAAATACCCTGGGAGACGTTTTGAGAACAAAAGGAAGACATGTGAATTGGAAATGAGGATCCATAACTGCAAATCTCAGAAACTTCCTGTCCTTGGGACATATTGGGACATGGTAATAGGCATCTCGTAGGTCTATCGACGCTAGAAATTCACCCTTCTTTATTCCCGTAATTATGGAGCTCCTACTTTCCATACGAAATTTCAAAGTCTTTATCAGAGTATTGAGATTTCTCAGATCGAGTATGGTCCTGAAACCACCTGTGCTTTTCTTTACTAAGAACAGGTTTGAATAAAACCCCTTTTTTTCTGTGTAGTTGCGGTACAACTTCTATTGCTTCCACATCTAGTAATTGTTGGATTTTTGCAAATAATTCTCTTCTTTGAACTTTGTCTTTCGGTGTTCTTGACACCATGAATCTGTCCTGATAAGGGACTGTCAGAAATTCGATCTTGTACCCGTTTTAGATTATATCTAAAACCCATCCGTCTGAGATGGATTTTTCCCAGATCTTGAAAAACTGTAGAAGTCTTGCTCCCACTTTCAGTGGATAGTCATGATCCTGCTCCTCTACGAAAGGACTGGCGAAATGTTTGTCTTGACGTGTTTGGATTACCCCTTCTGAAATAAGGTCGTCCCGGACGGTAGCTTTTGGCTTCTCTATAATTCTGTCTGTTAGAGACTGGATTAGGAAATGTATTCCTTTTGTCCTGTGGTAATTTAGTAGATTTTCCACCTGACAGCTTCTGGATCATGGTGTCTAATTTAGACCCAAATAAACAGGTGCCCTCAAAGGGTAGCATAATAAGCCTATTCTTAGAACTTGCATCGGCACTCAAGCATTTAAGCCACAAGGCTCTCCTAGACGTTATACCTGCTGCCATAGTCTTAGCTGCCACCGACACTGAATCTAGAGAGGCTTCACATAAATATTCAATACTTTTATGCATTATTTCAACACTTCTGATTAGGTACTGCTTGGAGATTTTATCTTCCAAGTATGTATGGAAGTTGGTTGCCCATAATCTCAGAGCTCTTGCTACTGACGCTGTGGCCACACTAGCTTTAAGAGATGTTGCAGACATTGAATGTACCTTACGTAAGGCATTTTCCATTTTTCTATCCATTGAATCACGGAAAGCAGCCCCATCTTACACTGGGATAGTGGTTTTTGACACAATTTCTGCCACTGCTCCATCCACTTTAGGAACAAGACACCAATTCAGAAATTCTTCATCTGTGTACGGGTAGATCTTCTCCAATCTATTGGATGAACCCACTCTCTTGTCAACATTCGACCACTCCTTGGTTATCATGGGTGACATTCTATGATATGCGATTAGCGCTATTTTGCGGTAATTAGACCACAAAATGGCGCTATCGCATTTTCCCATTAAATCGCCGATTTAATGGGATGCGCACAGGGGCTGAAATCGCATATTTTGTGCGTAAATGTCTGGTGAATAAAAATGCAAGATTAATTCGCATTTTTATCGCATCCAGATGTTTGCGCACAGAAAAGTATACAAGTCGCTTATTTAATGCTATGCACATTTGCACATCGCATTATTTAAGTGACTAATTATCGCACTTATTTCAGACCTGGGTCTGTTAGGCGAATTAGGCAGAACCCTGCACAGATCGCAATGTTCCGTGCAGGGTTCTGCTGTAAAAAATAAAATAAATGGTTAAATAAAAAAAAAAACGAGCGCGGGGTTCCCCGCCCAAGTGTAACCAGCCCCGGGCTCACTGAGCCGGTGCTGGTGACATAAAATCAGGGTCCCCGACAAATAGGGGTCCCCTTGATTTTATGAAACCAGCACCAGACTCAAGGTCCGGCGCTGTTCCCAAAATACGGGGGACAAAGTGACTAAGGGTCCCCCGTATTTTAAGAACCAGCACCGGACACAACCAGCCAGCAGGCTAATGCCACAGCCGGGGGGAGACTTTTTATACAAGTCCCCCCGGCCAAAGCATTAACCCCCTGGCTGGTCAGCATGGACAGGGGTCCTGGGGAAGTGGGGACCCCCCCAATGAAGGGGTCCCCCCTCTCCAGGACTTACCAGCCCATGCTGATAGTCCGGGGCTGTCCTCCATGCCCCTGGGCTGTGGGCATGGAGCTGATGCTTTGTGTAAAAAAAAAGAATGATAACTATTGTTTTACACTGGCGAACTATCAGTCCCAGCAAGCCTACCCCGCATGCTGGGACTTGGGGAACCACAAGTCCCAGCATGCGGGGCATTAAAGTGCCCGCTGGCACTTGTAGTTCTGCAGTGTAAAAAATAGTGCACAAAATCACACTGACACCCTGAAAAATAAAACTTTAATACACACAAAACACACTGATACTTACCTACCTTGAGCCCGTAGGTCGGTCCCTGGATCCTGGATTCTTCCTCCGGGGCTCCAGGGCAGAAGAGTCCGGTTCCGGGGCCTTGGTCCTGGTTCCGGGGCTGGTCCTGGGGTTCCGGGGCTCCTGGCGTGAAGAATCCGGGGTCCGGGATCCGTGGTAGTCCAGAGGGGTACCTAAGGAGGAAAATCCTACTCACCTGCTCCCCGGCGGCGACCTCCGGTGACAGCGCTGCTCCCGACTGGTACCCGGCTTCAAGGAGTTGGTCCGGCGCTGAGATGTTGCTCCCTCGACGTCTCTGAACAGAATGATTTCTCGGCCAATCAGGAGCCGAGAAACTCGGCTCCTGATTGGCCAGAAATCATTCTGAATATAGACGCCGACGGAGTAACATCTCTGCTCTGGATGCGCTGAGATGTTACTCCGTCGGCGTCTATATTCAGAATGATTTCTGGCCAATCAGGAGCCGAGTTTCTCGGCTCCTGATTGGCCGAGAAATCATTCTGTTCAGAGACGTCGAGGGAGCAACATCTCAGCGCCGGACCAACTCCTTGAAGCCGGGTACCAGTCGGGAGCAGCGCTGTCACCGGAGGTCGCCGCCGGGGAGCAGGTGAGTAGGATTTTCCTCCTTAGGTACCCCTCTGGACTACCACGGATCCCGGACCCCGGATTCTTCACGCCAGGAGCCCCGGAACCCCAGGACCAGCCCCGGAACCAGGACCAAGGCCCCGGAACCGGACTCTTCTGCCCTGGAGCCCCGGAGGAAGAATCCAGGATCCAGGGACCGACCTACGGTCTCAAGGTAGGTAAGTATCAGTGTGTTTTGTGTGTATTAAAGTTTTATTTTTCAGGGTGTCAGTGTGATTTTGTGCACTATTTTTTACACTGCAGAACTACAAGTGCCAGCGGGCCCTTTAATGCCCCGCATGCTGGGACTTGTGGTTCCCCAAGTCCCAGCATGCGGGGTAGGCTTGCTGGGACTGATAGTTCGCCAGTGTAAAACAATAGTTATCATTCTTTTTTTTTACACAAAGCATCAGCTCCATGCCCACAGCCCAGGGGCATGGAGGACAGCCCCGGACTATCAGCATGGGCTGGTAAGTCCTGGAGAGGGGGGACCAGTAGATAAGGCACACTTTTTCTTCAAACTAATTGGTTTTGACAGGTCCACGCCCCTTTTATACAGGTTGTCCACGCCCCCATTTATACAATTTGATATCAAACTTGATACGATCGTATCGCGTTTGATATCAAAGTAGTATAAAATTAATATTAAACAGTATTAAAATATAATTGGTTTGAGACTGTAACTTCATACACTGATATTGACTATGTGAAATAACACATATATAAAGCTCGCTTAATGTTATCTTAACCAGCTGGAAGAATTTCTAAACATAATGCTAAAAAAGGTAGATCTTGTTTTATATCAAATTTGATTTGTGTAGGATGTCTCGCAACGCCGATCATCAAAACATATAACGTATATAATTATAACGTATTAAAGCCGGGTAATTGGTATCGATCATAGATCTTTCACGGCGAATAATACAGACATATCATTACCAACTATAATAACACTTACCTTAGAACGATCCAAAAAGCACTACAACGAAGTGCCTGACCAAGCGTGTATCAAAAAATAAAAAATAAAAAGTTATACTCCACACGATAACTTCCACACCAGCTAAGGTCCATCTTGCTTTTAAAATGAAATATCAGAGATAACAAAGAGGTCTGGGTATACATCTGTTATGCATTTAAAGATACAGGAGACAGTCAGTCTGGGCCTGACATGTTGTAGGCATTTAAATTTAAAGACACACAGCGTGAGAAGTATAGTGTTACTTTTAGAAAGACATCAGATATGACGGATGATTGTAATTTTCAAAAGTAATTTTAAACACCGGATTCCATAGTCTTTGAAGACGTTGATATTTACGTATGACGCAATTAGCGTAGACAGCACAGCAGGGTTGGTAACAATTATATTCATTAGAAAGCTCATACCTCTGAAAAAAAACATTTTCACACGACTAGCAGATTAATTAGTTTAGACAGTACAAAGAAAGGCCATGAAATCTTTGCAACAGAGCATGAGTGGCATCTAGTGGCCATGTATTGCAGTTGCAAGCAAGTTCCAGACGGAGCTAGAGACTACAGAATTAACTTATATATATATATACAGTATATATATATATATATATATATATATATATACAGTATATATATATATATATGTGTGTAATGTGATGGTATCATTATATTATGTGATGAATAAAATATGGATAATATGCTATATTATTTAAATCAGATATATATATATATATATATATATCTCAATCAAATTACACAGGGGGTGGTGGATAAGGTATATATTTTAAATTAAAAAGCATACACATGTATATATAGGTCTTATGTATGCTGTTGATGTTGAAACATAACTGTCATTTATTTAATAATAAGGATAAGGATTTTATACATCACATTTTGGTTTTATTTTATCAAGCAATATATTCTGAAAACAGCTGTGTTTTGGGTAATATGCTATATTATTTAAATCAAATATATATATATATATATATATATTTGTTATGCCTGTCTATAACTTTGGAACACAACTCATGAATATTCAAATGAAACAAATGCAACACAGATGTGCTAACTGACTGCTGAGTATATATATATGTTCTCCATGAGGAACCAGTCCACACATTTTGAAGGCAGAGAACTTGAAACTTTTGTCCACACACTGTTCAGAGAATACTTGAAGATTTTGTTCCAGAAATATTCAGAGAATACTTGAAGATTTTGTTCCAGAAAGGGGGTGAGTCTATTTTAATTTTCTAAATAAATATATATATATATATATATATATATATATATACAATATTTCTAAATAGCATAGTTTTAATATTTTATAATATACATAGCAAAATGTTTTATTTAGTGGTAGGGTGGGGGTTTTTAAATATAGTTTGTTGCTGCATGCATTGTATTGTAATGTATTGGGAGTACATACAGGCATACTGGCTGCTTGTTGTTAAACATTTATTTAGGAAAGAAAAATATTGAGCCTATGGTACTTTAACTGTCCATTTGTATGTGCAGTGATTAGTGTATTGTGGTCTGTACATTATACATATTGCTTTTAAAAATACAGTATATTGTGTTATTACAATTTACAGTTCGTTAATGTTAGTCATCGCAGATTACGGTATTACGGCTTTGATATATATAAATAGCATCATTTTAATATTGCATCATTGTATTATACATAATGATTTTAAATAATGAGTTAGTTATCACATTTATATGTACTGTCTGCTGACTACGCATGTGATATGATGGGGGTGTTGCTGTAGCTTTGTTGGATCACCTGTAATTAATTTTTATTGAATGATCTATAGAATACAATGTCAGTAGATGTGGTTTTTTGGTATTACGGCTTTGATATTTATAAATAGCTTCATTTTAATATTGTATCATTGTATTATACATAATGATTTTAAAATAATGAGCTAGTTATCACATTTATATGTGTTGTCTGCGGACTACGCATGTGATATGATGGGGGTGCTGCTGTAGCTTTGTTGGATCCCCTGTAATAAATTTACATAGATGAGGTTTTTTGTGAGAGCGTTAATAGTTTTATGTGATTTTGTGCACGCAAATTTCGTTATGTTTGCTTATAGTTATCTTTTATTATCAACAGTGATTGTTGTAGAAATTGACTTTGAACTTAAGCTATCAACAAAACATCAACATGCAGGTGTGTATATGATATTTACAATAGTTTAACAATATCTTATTGTATTGTTATTTCAACTTATTATTATTTATTACAGAGAAAGGAATACAAAACCATTAATGCAAATAAAATAAGTCTCAGAGATTTTCAAGAGTTACCCAGCTTCCAACAGCCGTCAAATGAGCAGACAAATACATGTAAGTTTACAGATCAAAGACACATTGTTGTTGCTAGGGCATGATTTGTTAAGGCACAGGGGGCTATTGACGGTGGTTATAAATGTTACTCTGTTGGTGTTAATTATTATTACCAGGCTCAGATGTGTTAGTCACAGGTTCTGTTAAGACAAGCGCCCTATTGGTATTAATGTTACACGTGTTGATTGTATTTTTCGTTCTACAAAATTGTTGTGTTAATTTTTATTTTATTTTTTATGTATATATTATTTTTTATTAAATTGTTAATCCCATAAATCAGTTTCAGATGTCACAAATGACGCATCTGAAGTTGGATCATATGGTTCGGATTTCACAGTCGGTCCGGATCTGACGACATTCGAAAACCCATACGCAGCATACTCTGATTTGTCCGAATCGCAAAAATGTATGTGTTCATAAGCCGTCAAAAAATGTGATGTATGTTAAAAAATGTGATATATTATTATTTCCAAAAATATGTCTCTCTCTCTCTCTCTCTCTCTCACGCTATCTCGCGCGAACTCTCACGTTCTCACTCATATATATATATATATATATATATATGTATATATATATATATATATATATATATATATCCTGTTATATTCATTTTTATACCGCCTGTGATATTAATGTGTTATTTGTTCTCTGTTAGTATCGCCGATTATGTCGAAATCTGATGCAGAACACATAATGGATGATCTCTGGAATTTACCATCGGCAAAACACTATAAACAGCTATACCAGACCCCGGCTATACAAGGTGAATTTTGACGATTGGCTAGCGGTGTTTTTATAATGTGTTTTTGTGTTAAATGTTGCATATCGCCGCAAAATCATGAATAGTGTCCACAGGAGTTGTTGTTATCATGACTTAAATGACGTTTTTTTTTTTTTTTTTCTCAAGTCAGCGAATGTGTCGTTAATTGATAATATATGTATTACAGATGACATAGCTAGCCGGTATGAACCTACGGTACCTAGGGCCGATACGTGTGAAGCGGGACCATCCGGATACAGAGAACCGACATCGGGTGTTGGATCAAACGCCAAACAACCCAACAGCTCATTGGCTAAAGGAGCAAAAAGACCCCAGATCAGCGATCAAGCTTTCTGGTCATTGTTTAAAGGAACCATGCCGGCGCAAACCTTTGACAAATACCCGTGTATGTTTATTTATTTGGTTTCTTATATAGCACAACATTTGCCATTGTTCTTTACAAATGGAAACCACAGGTATTAAACAGCCTGTGTAGACGTAAGCCGACAAGGAAGGTGGGGGTTGGGAGGTGATCCTGAAGTTGTTATAAAGCGACTGTCTTTGTGGCCGCGTATGTGTAACTAAAACGGTGTGATTTTTATTACAGTAGGAACCACGCCGATGGAAAGATCTGGCAAATATTCAGGTGTGTAATGTAATGTTTATTTATTTAGTTTCTTATATAGGACCGCGTTCATCATTGTTCTTTACAAATGGAAACCACAGGTGTTAAACAGACTGTGTAGATGCAAACCGACATGGATGGGGTGGGTGTTTTGGGAGGCGGGTCTGAAGGTTTTATAAAGCGGTTGTCTTAGTGTCCGCGAATGTGTAACTAAAACGTTGTTATTTTTTATTTACAGCGGATCCGCGACGATTCGCAAAAATGATAGCCGCGGCTGGGGTTGCTCAACCACTCAATGCTGAAATGGATGGGGGTGAATCAGCTAAAACGGTGATCGACCCACAACGTCAAGAAAATGTATCAAGGGCCGAGATCATGGCCACCGAGCGCGACGATTTCAAGCCAAGCAAGCGGAGAATTACAAAAAGTCGAGCCGGTCAAGAAAACAAGGCCGATTTATCAGACCTTAAAAGAAAATTGAAATATTCGGAAGGTAGACCCGTGAGAAAAAGAATTGCATTACAAACAGTGCCAACCGTGAGTAATGTGGATTACCCGCACGCATTTACAACACCTGCAACACCTACTGAATCCGACATTGACATTGCCGGTAATACAAAGACTGTGAAGACTCGTAAAACTTTACGACTGTCAAGAGAGATATACACGCCGCTGACGGATGATGATGTCATCGTGATTTCAGACACGCAGGAACATCATACTGCAGAAACGCAAAGCGTAGTCAGTAACACGCCTGCAGATACATTATCCGCTAATGATGAGGACTTAAATGGGCAAACATTTTTTATCACCCCTAGTGAAGAGTCAGTCTCAGATACACCACAGAATGATGATGAGGCTGTAACATCTGTAGCCGGAATCCCTGATAAAGTAATGGGTGATGATTACACAAAACTACCCAGTGTTTTTACCACGGTCGGCGAGGCAACCGCATCGGGCGGTGCGGATGCCCCGCCGACCGTGGTATCGACAGACATAGTTGATGGGAGTCAGAATGTGGAACAATTAGGACAAGATGCGGAAATACAATACTACGCGGTCATGGGGAGGATGCGTGAGCATATAGGGTACATGCGTAGAAATGTCAATACCATGTTGAACCGTATAAAAGATGAGCTTTATGGTTCAAAAAAGAAGCCAGAGATCATTAAAGAACTTGTAGAAATGTACATGAATGTAACATCAAATCATATAGCAGAGACCGTGAGGACTAGGGATTTTATTAAAGCGAACATGTATAATTTTGCCGAGATAATTGAAACGGATCCGTGACTAGGCATGGTGGGTTATGGGTTGAAACGTAATTTACATGTGTGTAAAAAAGCCCCAAGAATTAAAGCAAATGTACCGTGCAAAATCTCACACTTATTTCGCCGTTCGAAAATAAAACAGGCTTTAAAATGCATATACAGGCTGAGAAAGCGTAAACAACACAGGGTGCGAGGCACACCCCCAACCCCGGGTGCACAGGCTGACAAATCGCCGGACCAACCATCACCGGGTGACGTTGCGTCACCTGACAATGTTGAACACCCCGCAACGCCCAGGCATAATGACATAGATGGGGGAGCGCCACCCGGTGATGGTGAAGGTCGGCGAGATGTGTACTTAGAAGCGGTTAACAGGTATGAGCGACACCATCCTAATTTCAGAGCTATTGAGTATCATAATCATTTTCAATTTGTTAATTTGGAAAGAGTTACATCATTTGCAGAGGGTGTTGAAGCCGTACACAACGCTATACAGGTTATGATTGATGAATTCATGGTTGGTGTTGACCCTAATGATCGTGTACAGTTAAGATTGGAGGGGGGTGGTTTACACAACGCCATCTACTCACACCGAAAGCCGCAAGAATCATTAGACGCTGTCAGTTTCTTGAATCAAATTACAAACACTCTTCAAAGTAACGCTGAATTCTTATTAGGCACGGGTTTAAGGTTTGTGATCACTGTTTTTAGAAATAGAGCGGGTGGGGCCCTAACTGGTCGCGGCCTTAGACGCATTCCATACAGCTTAATTATAGAAAGGCGCAGAAGACACCTGTATGATTTCAACAATACGCACAATTATTTGTGCTTTGCGGCATCGATCTGCAAACTTCTGGATAAAGGTAATGCCACAGACGCTGAAATACACGATCGGGCGCTTCAAATTCATGAGGATTTGAAACTATCGATCGATAAAGCAGTCAGCTTTAGCGACGTTGTTGTTTTTGAAAAACACTTAAAAACAAAAATTACAATATTATATCATAATAATCGTTCTTGGCATTACTATTCTTCAGATTCGCGCTACGGTGATACCCTGTATGTATTATATCACGATTCACACTATTATGGCCTGATTAATATCTGCGCATTTCTCGGATCGAGATTTTTCTGTTCCTTATGTAATCGAACTTATGAGCGCAAAAATAGCCACGATTGTCTTTTCTTTTGTAAGGCTTGTCACAGACAAGCGTGCGCTGATGATGGGGATTCCGCATTAAGATGTTCGGTTTGTAGGGTGTTTTGCAGATCGCGTGAATGTTTAGAGGAGCACAAATCCTTAGCTTTAGATCGCAAAATATCCTGTCTTGAACATGTTTATTGCGACAGGTGTTGTCTCTACCGTCGCAGGTCTCATGAGTGTCAGGGGCTAAAGTGTTCTACTTGCAAGGCATATGTTGATGGGTTTGCGGATCATTTGTGTTACATACAGCCCATCAAAGCGGAAGAACCCACCACCAAATACATCTTTTTTGATTTCGAATGCATGCAGGAGACAGGTATACATATACCAAACTACTGTTACGCTCTCACATTAATGGGTGAGAAATCCTGGGAGTTTAAGGGCAAAGGTTGTATCGATGATTTTGTAAAGACGTTCATGAAACCAAAATTTGCGCATTACACATTCATAGCCCATAACGCTGGGCGGTATGATGCGTATTTTGTATTGAACAAGATCATCAAAGAACGGTATACAGTATCCCTCATCTCTAATGGCGGAAACATAATGTGTATCACAATAAAAGATCTGAAGATTAGGTTTATAGACTCTCTCAATTTTCTCCCCATGAAATTGAGCAGATTTCCAAAGGCCATGGGATTTGATGGCGTTAAAGGTCATTTCCCGCATTTTTTTAACACAGCCGATAACCAAAATTACATAGGGGGCATGCCCTCAATAGAATATTTTGGCCTACAACACATGATGCCTGAGGAGGCCGCTGATGTTACAGAGTGGTACGAAAAAAACAAACACAAGGTGTTTAATTTTCAAAAAGAATTAATACGATATTGTAAAGAGGATGTCAGAATATTGCAAAAAGGGTGCGCAGCTTTCAGATCAGCCGTTATAGACATGACAGAACAGGAGTTTGTAATAGCTGCTGAGAAAAAAGATGTAGCCGTTAAACGTCACGTTGTTCCATTCCAACTGACGACTTTAGCGTCGGTTTGTATGGCTATGTATCGTTGTAAATATTTACAGGCAAACACATTGGCTCTTGTACCGGGTGATAACTATCACAAGACCCAGAAGCGTTACTCAACACCAGCCATACAGTGGTTAATGTACATAGAACACAAAGAAGGTGTGAGTATAAGACACGCTTTACAAGGTGGTGAGAAGAAAGTCGGTAGATACAGTCTGGATGGTTACGCCGTGATTAACGGCGTGCCAACAGCTTTTGAATTCCAGGGGTGTTTTTATCACGGTTGTGACAACTGTTACAAAGCCGATGATGAAAACAATCTGACTAAAACAACCTACGGTCAACTGCGGCACAAGACACAGTTAAGGATACAATTCCTTAAACGGTGTGGATTTCAGATAAGGGAGATGTGGGGGTGTGAGTGGAAGAAAATGAGGGAGACTGATGAGGAGCTTCAGGTTTTTCTGAAAGGTTTGGAAATCCCTGAACCCTTGGATCCTCGTGATGGTCTTTATGGCGGACGCACTAACGCCATAAAACTTTATCACAAGACAGAGTGCGATGAAAAAATACACTATTTTGACTTTACTAGCCTATACCCATTTGTCAACAAGACCAAAACATATCCTATACGTCACCCACGCATCATTTATAAGGACTTTGATGATGTCACAAAGTATTTCGGTTTTGTTAAATTAAAAATTAATCCTCCGCGAGGCCTTTTCTTTCCAGTTTTACCGGTTAAAATGAATGGTAAGTTAATGTTTCCGCTGTGCCGCACATGCGCCGAATCTGGACAGTGTGAGCCGTGTGTTCATGACTCAGAAAACCGCGCCCTAACCGGTACATGGTGCACAGTGGAGATAAATCTTGCTATAGAAAAGGGGTACAAAGTGTGTAAAATCTATGAGGTGTGGCATTTTGATGAGAGATCTGATGATCTGTTTTCAGGTTACATTAAAACACACCTCAGAGATAAACAGGAGGCTTCTGGTTACCCTGATTGGTGTACAGACTCTGTGAAACAACAAGAGTACATAGACGCGTATCAAAAAAATGAGGGCATAGCTTTAAGACACGAACACATAAATGTCAACCCCGCCAAAAGACAAATTTCTAAATTGTTTTTAAACTCATTATGGGGTAAATTTGGTCAACGTAGCAACATGCCCAATACTTGTCTAGTGACAGATCCTGATAAGCTTTTTGAATATGCCTTTCAACCACACTATGAGGTGTCTGCTTTAGACTTCATAGACTCAGAAACTGTTATGGTCAACTGGAAATACGCCAAAGACCATTATACCAGGTCTTCAACAACAAATATATTTATAGCAGCATTTACCACAGCGCACGCCCGCGTCGAGTTGTACAACCTATTGGATAGATTACAAGATAGATGTCTGTATCACGATACAGATTCTGTAATTTTTGTCAGCAGGCCCGGTGAGTGGAATCCGCCATTAGGCGATTATCTAGGGGAGTTGACCAGCGAACTACCATCTGGTACGCATATAACAGAGTTTGTTTCAGCCGGCCCCAAGTCATACGGCTATAGACTAAGCAACGGCAAGACGAGCCTCAAGGTCAAAGGTATAACGTTGAATGTTTGTAATGAGCAGCACGTTAACTTTGACAGTCTGAAAGAACTGGTCTTAGATTATCCTTTAAACCCCAAAGGCGAGGATCAGAAAAAAATTGTGACCAGGCAGCCCGGTATAGTACGTGTGAAAAAGTACTGGCAGATTGAAACCCGTATGCTGCAGAAAACGCAAAAGTGCGTTTACACTAAACGTAACCTCACGGATAATTTTACAACCCTACCATTTGGTTATTAAGATGGATATCCGTTTTCAACACCCCTTCTCCTGTATTTTAGCCGGACCCTCCAATTCGGGGAAAAGTTATTTTGTGAAAACGCTAATACAACACGCATCCACACATATGACGCATGTACCTGATAATATTGTTTGGTTTTACACCTGTTGGCAACCGATATATGACCAACTTCTGAGTGCTCACCCTGGTATGCGTTTTATAGAGGGGTTGCCCGAGTCATTTAGCGACGACCAGCTTTTTCCCCCTGATAAGATTAATTTAACGGTGATAGATGACTTGATGGATGCAGCGAGTAATAATTCTGAGGTTGAGAAAGCGTTCACAAAGTATGTGCACCATCGTAATCTCAGTGTCATGTACCTTGTGCAAAACATATTTTGTCAAGGTAGAAAGAGCAGGACTATACATTTAAACACAAAATATATGGTCCTGTTTAAAAACCCCAGGGATAAAATGCAGGTTAGCATTCTGGCTAGACAAATGTACCCATCAAAATATCGTTTTTTTCTTGAAGCCTATGAGTCCGCTACGGAGCCTCCATACGGTTATTTACTGGTTGATTTAAGAAACAATGCCCTTGATGATTATCGTTTACGAAGCGGTTTATTTCCCCCCGACACACCAGTAGCTTATGTTGTTAAGAAGCGGGGTTCTAAATAGCTATAACCGCGCATCCTATAGTCATTCATTACCACTTCTAACAGCAGTGAACATGTCGACCAGGATAAGGCGTAATTGGGCCCTTTTAAAAACCCTCATTAAAGCCAAACCGGCCCAAAGAAACGCTATATTATCCAACGCTTCAAACGATTTGGTGACAGCCATATGTGAGATTGCTCTCAATACGCTTAAAGGTAAAATACCCCTGTCACAGCGCCAGTTGAACTACCTTAAAAAGAAGAGGTCCCTTATAAAATCGCTTTGTAATAAGAAATGCGCCATTGGGAAAAAGAAGAGGTTGGTGAAACAGTCGGGTGGGTTTATCGGATCGTTGCTAGGATTTGCCATTCCATTAATTACCGGACTACTGTCTAATCGGTGATGGAATACTCTGAGAAAATGTATCTGGTCCCCCAGCAACAGATAGACCGTTTAAACAACAAACCAACCAGCGATGATATACGCAAAACAGCCACGCAAAGCCTAGATGCTGAGATCATAAGTATACTACATAATAATGCTTTATCAGAGTATGAAAAGGCAAAACGCTACAAAGCTGTGTTACAGAGATACCTGGTGTTGAGTAAACAAACTGATAGGGAAATGTCAACTTTAACGCTTTTATCACCCGGTGCAAATGCTGTTGAGGATACAACTAACCCTACACAAGACGATGCTACCGACGCTGTTTACCACGATGTCTTGAACAGTGTTAATGCGCGGTATAAAAAGAACTGTGAAATACTAATGAGTAAAATGGTTCGCTCTAAAGACATTGCGAATTGGGACCGCAAGGGTGTGTTTATGTATAAAGGCGTCACAGTGCCAGGATCCAATGTGTTAGACTTGATAAGGGGTATCACGCAAAATCACAGCGTGACGAGTCATAAAATGCCTAACGGATGGATTGAATTTATGCGCGCTATGGCTGAGTTGAATATCCCGTCCACTGTAGTTGGTAATGCATCAAACAGATTACAGTTAGATCGCTTAAAAGCTGAAATCTACAATGATGAAATTGGCAATGTAAATATAGCCTCCCCAATACACAACATTAAAAAAAGTCGTATAAATGTTTTAAATTCCCCCGGGTTAACAACGCCACACGGATACTTACTACCGAGGAAAAGATCCGTAAATCTGTTTCAGGATTCGCAGTGGTTGAACCTTTAACATATAACTAATTTATAATGTTTTTATACAATGTATTTTTGTGTGTTTAATTTGTACGATGACGTTTAATTTGTAATGTATCATGTATTTAGTGTATTGTTTTAACTGTAAAGTTTATCGTGTTATTCGTGATTATTTTGCTGTAAATACATTTTGTCTGTACCAATAAAATATGGTTATGATTTATAAAATGCTGTTTTGTTCTTTGATTCTAACCAGTTTGTCTGCAAAAATATGCAATCACACGATATAAAGTTCAATAAGCAAGATTTTTTAATAGAAAGTAACCATAAGCAATGTACATACAGCATTTCAACCACAACATTAGTTACAAGTTACACAAACAATTTTGTATTACACATTATTTTTATCAAACACATGTTGGTTACTGGTGACACAGGACTGTATACAGTTACCCGTATATCGACTCAAACAATGACTTCTAGGGAGACGTCTTACAAAGTTTGATACATAGCGATCATTACGTTTTGTATCAAAACTAAAACGGACCAACACATCTGTATATTTGTAATTTTTACACATGAAAAATATAAAGTATATACAATATTGCCCACAAACGGTACTGTTAAAACCTTGCAACTGCTTATTTTGGTGGTAAATTCTTTTTGAATTTGAGTTTAAAAAATTTATTATGGCCTTTGGGAATAGGGGGTTGTCAGGTTCTAAACCGTAAGAGTCCAAAAAGTAACACTCGCGCTGGTTGTTAAAATAAACGGCCAACCAATGCTCCCCCGGTTGGGCGCTGGTGTGTGTGTTGATTACAAACGCGCAGGGGTATTGCGATAGTTTACCGCTCGGAAGCATATCACACGGGTAGGTCCCTTTAAAAAACAGGCGCGTCACCGGATTAGCGTACAGTATACAATTTATCTGTAATGTGTTCATATCGCTGATGGGGTGATGAATATTGGTAAATATACGATAAATATAAAAATTATTTATTTCATTTATAGATAATCATACAGCACATCGCGCCGCTGGTTGATCTCGATGATATTATCAAATAATGCGTATATTATTATGTTGACTGTCCGGTCTAGTGCTCCTGCAAACCGGAATTCAGCTCGTAGATTACCGGTTCTGATTAGAGACAGATGCTCCGCGCATTCCTGTTCAGGCGACAGATCAAAAGCAAATAGTGTGTAGCCGTTGAGGTACTCTTCACGGTCAATTAGTATACCCGAATCTGATTTCTGCTTATTTGTGATCTGAATGAGCGACATATACTCGCGAACCGCATTACCGTGTTCAAAGTCTGGTTGAAATGGTTTGGCCGGATGCGGTGTTCCATCCAGGTATAGGGATGCGAAGTTTACATTTTTATGTTCAAACCGTAGAGGGTTTTTGTCATAGGCTCCTGAAAACGCTTCATTATCTACAAAAGCGGCTATAACGGTTTTTGGCACCTGTCCTAAAAACAGATTTTCTAAATTAAATACGCGACTCCCCGTCGGTATGCTATAGATCTTCATGCCCACTCTATCGATCGCATATTTGGCGTTGGTGGTCAGTAAGGCCTGGGCGTGTCCAATCCGGACTGCGGGTGAGACCTGAACCCTTTTCACAAACAGGGACGCTGCAACAATCTGAATTTTAAAGGGCTCCGCTTCAGCAGACATTAAGCAGAAAGCATCTTTGTTTCTGATGAGTTTTATCTTCAAGTCCACGGCGTTCAATATTAGTTTATGTTGATGAAAAAGGTCACAGTGTAGCGGCCCCAATAATTCAACCGTTCGACTTTGTGCCGTTGTTCTTGCCCTTTTTATAAACCCAGTGTTTACGCCATCCAGGGTTCTTGTGTTGTGTTCTCCAGCCACATCTTTGTAGAATAATCCAGTTGTGTGTTTTGTGGATAACGCATCTGAGCTATAATTCAGTATGGTCTCTATGTAGGCCCTATAAGCGTAAAGATTATTGGACTGCGATATGAGCCTATCGCCCAAAGTGACATCAACCTGGCTAAATAAAGTTGCTATGGGGTAATTAATAAGAGCGACCTTGGCGTCTTGAGGTATAGCAGTGTTATCAGGCCGTACGATCTTGCAGGTCACGTACAGCAACGTGTTGTTCAGATCGTAGTAGTGTTCCCCGCTGGCCGCTATGTAGAATTCAAGCGGCGCGGTCTCGGATAATGCCGCCAAAGGTTGAACTTCGACGTAGAGGCTTTTCTCTACGCTGGTCTGCGTCGGTGGTACGTCAAAAAGGTCAAGTTCAGATTTTGCGCATTCCATGGATTCATTGTGTATGAAAGACATGCTTAAAAAATATCACCGACCCTTCGCTTCGGTTTCCTTTTTTTAATTAAGCCGCGTCTGCTCCGTTTTTTGTTTAAAAGGGGTCTGCACCATGTCGGAAGTCGTATTGCCCGCTTCCGTTTATTTTTAGCCGCCCCTTTCCTGGCATAGATTAAACCTGATCCATCTTGCTTCGCTTGATTTGCGTCGTGTATTTTGCTCACAACCGCCGCTGTGGCTTGTCCGATGACGTCTTTCGCGATGTTGCGTGCTGCATTCTTCACGTGGGGCTTTGCTATCGCCAGCCCTCTTCGGAAAAGCGGTACCGCTTTTCTGAACAGGCTTCGAAAAATTCCACCTAAACCGCACCCGTACATATACGCGCTGCCGTGAAAACCGGGTAATCCATTACCGGCCTGTGTTTTATAATATTGCGCGTAGTGCCCCGGGTCACCATAATTTTTAACGGCCACCATTGTCTTTAATAAAATTCGGATTTGCGGCGTCTGAAATGTAGTTTCACGTTCGCTTTCCCAAACTTGAATGACATGTTTTCGTTCTGATCATTCTTTATCTCTATGGCTATAGTGTCAAAATGCGTCTTGCACAACGGAACATAATCGGGCTTCTCATACCGTATAGTGACCATCTCGTTGTTACGGCCCTTTATTTCAACGGTGCGCAACAAGGGGACATAACTATCACCGACCCTCTGATGTTCGATAATATCTGTGTACACGAAGAGCGTATATTGCCCTCCGCTGATGTCGGCGCACGGTTTTAAAAACTTAGTTTTCGGGTATAACCCCAGTATTCTCGACAATTTAGGACCGGCTGTGATGTTGTACATCGCCTTGTTGTCGATGATTATCTCTCGTTCAAGCGGATCGTACAATAGTTTTAAACCATCCAGTTTATGTCGGTCAATTTCAGCGTTGAAAGAAAACAGTAACGCCCCGATGGTTTCATAAAACCCCGGTTTAACGCAAACCCTCGTTGCTGTACCGCTCGTCCCATCCCACTTTGTTATTTTCAACACACAATCACGCACATCGATTGTATTCCAGGTGTGTGGGTATTGTATTTCTGTAAGAGCTACTTCCCAATCTCCACTTAAGTCTATCGGCCTTGCTAACTTTGTGGTATAGTCAGAAATCTTATTTTGTGGAAATGTATCGGCTGAGGCGTTACTCGGCAATGTTATGTAGAAGGGTTTGTCATCCATCTTCCTCTTTGTTTATATATCTTTTATCTCCGATGCAGCGACCCAACTGTTAAATTTTGTGGGGTATCCACGCCACTTGACTAATACGTGTTTCCTCCCTCTAACCGTCTTATTTTTTAAAATCTTCTCCACTTTGTAAATCCTATTATAGTTTTTCGGTATACTTTGAAGTTCTTCGGGGTAAAAACTACCCGTTATAGCCTCCCCGTAGAGATCCTCCAACGTGTAAAGCGGCTTAAGTCCTTTAGTGTTCACGCCGCGTATTACAAATATTTCCTCAGAAAAACTCTGTTCGTAACCTTTCTGAAATATATCCTTATATTTTGAGATACGAACGTGGTCCCCGACCGCTAAACAAGCCTTTGTTTTCTTACTTCTAAAGTAATCGCCATATATCGTCTTGAAGACATCCAGCGCATTAGAGCCATCCACCTCATTCGGAGCTCGCTTAATCGTTCTATGGTATGTGTTATTATAACTGGTAATGAACGCTTGTAAAACGTCTATATATCGGTATGTATTATTCGCCGTGAAATATCGCCACATTCGTGTTTTTAAAGTCCTATTGAAGCGTTCTATAACGGCGGCTTTCACATCATTATTGGTTGTGAAATGTTGTATACCGTATTTTTCTAACAACTTTTTTAGGACTTTGTTTAGAAACTCTTTACCATTATCGGTTTGTAGTTTCCTCGGTACGTCCCCCTGTTGGAATAATTTTTCAAAAGCCTTAGCGACAGTCGTCGCGCTCTTAGCAGTCAGACTTTCAGCCCAGGCCCTCTTACTGAATATATCGATGACGGTTAGTATATATTTTACGCCGTCGTTGTGCTTTGCCAGATCTATGAGCGATACCAAATCACATTGCCACTGTTGATTTATGTCCGATACACATATCATATTCCTTTTATAGTTTTTTCTAGCCGGTTTGTGCAATGTGTACGCGTCTTGCTCTTGTAACCATTTTCTCACATCGGATCTTTTAAATTTATTTTTCAAAGTTTTATAATATTTATCAAAACCGCAAAAACTCCCCGGCTTTAATACGTTATAATAACTGGCTTTCAGCCTGCTGTTTTGATGATCGGCGTTGCGCGACATCCTACACAAATCAAATTTGATATAAAACAAGATCTACATTTCTACGAATTATATATCTGTTGTATACCATATTTTTCTAACAACTTTTTTAGCATTATGTTTAGAAATTCTTCCAGCTGGTTAAGATAACATTAAGCGAGCTTTATATATGTGTTATTTCACATAGTCAATATCAGTGTATGAAGTTACAGTCTCAAACCAATTATATTTTAATACTGTTTAATATTAATTTTATACTACTTTGATATCAAACGCGATACGATCGTATCAAGTTTGATATCAAATTGTATAAATGGGGGCGTGGACAACCTGTATAAAAGGGGCGTGGACCTGTCAAAACCAATTAGTTTGAAGAAAAAGTGTGCCTTATCTACTGGGACCCCTTCATTGGGGGGGTCCCCACTTCCCCAGGACCCCTGCCCATGCTGACCAGCCAGGGGGTTAATGCTTTGGCCGGGGGGACTTGTATAAAAAGTCTCCCCCCGGCTGTGGCATTAGCCTGCTGGCTGGTTGTGTCCGGTGCTGGTTCTTAAAATACGGGGGACCCCTAGTCACTTTGTCCCCCGTATTTCGGGAACCAGCGCCGGACCTTGAGTCTGGTGCTGGTTTCATAAAATCAAGGGGACCCCTATTTGTCGGGGACCCTGATTTTATGTCACCAGCACCGGCTCAGTGAGCCCGGGGCTGGTTACACTCGGGCGGGGGACCCCGCGCTCGGTTCTTTTTTTTACACCTTGCGCTGTCCTGCAAATGTGCGATTTTCACACATGAAAATCGCACATTTTCAGGACATTAACCAGCGCACCACATCGCCGCAAATCGCCCCTATTCGCACTTTTCAGCCTCCAATGCGCATCACATTAAATATGTGCATTTAGGCTGAAAAATGCGATTTCTAAATAGGCGAATTGCGGCGATACAGGGTGCGAATTAAACATGCGCATTTAGCGCATATCATAGAATGTCACCCCATATCTCTAACCACCGTATGTACCGGAAATGCTCTGGATTTCTTTGATTTATCTTGAAATAAAGGATTTTCTTCTATAGTACAAGGTGCTTCTTTATAGTTCATGGCCTTATAAATATTCTTTAACAGGCTTTCAACCAACTCCAAATTGAATGCTCTTGCCTCTTCTATTTCTCCAGAATCATTTCCAGTATCATCCCCTAGGTCAGCCAACCCCTCAGAGGAATCATCCGCATCCCGAGAGAAACCAGCTTGATCCCTAGACCTTTTAGGAGTTTGCATTTGCATAAACTCTTCTATGGACACAAATGATTTCTTCATCCACTCCATTAGGTTTTTCAATACAACTGTTTGATCCACCTGTTTTGTCGCCTTAGCTTGAGACTCCCACACTTTTCACATAAAGTCGCTTTTTGAGCTGACGTAAATGTATTATCATAGGCCATACAGGTATAAGATATAGACTTCTTTTTAGCATTCCTCTTCCTATGCAGAGGTGATGAAGGCAAACTGCAATAACCAGAAAGAGTGTAACTACCTAGCTAAAAAATAAACATCTAATGCCCATAAAAACAAAGGATTACCTCACTGTGGCATCATCAGGCTTAGGGGGAGAAGGCACATCCATCCTGTGAACCGGTAGTATACTGCACAGTAGACAGGTAACCTGGCTCACACAGCACAGGTTTAAATAGCGCGCCTTAAGCCTTTCCTCCCCGCTCAAAGCATCTTCAGGATGGTCAAGTGGAACTAAAGTTTCCAGCTGAGTTCCCAGAGGAAGCTTTAGTAAGCACACCTGTACTAACACCGGGCGGAAGTGAAGGCATATGCGCACTTCCACTCCTTCTGCCGGAGACGCCGCTGCTGCAGCATGTCTGAACCACTACTGCACAAGCCCCGACAGTACCCCGGCAGCACTTTCACTTACCCACACTGGCTGCCCGCTGAGACTCCTTGGACGCATGACCTCCGGGCGGTGCACTACAGGTACCAGCAATTCCACTGAAACACTGTATGGGTAATAATTTGGCAGGTAATCAGTATGTGAGGCAGAAATCTTCCGACCACACTCCTCACATACTCTTCCTCTCCCCGGGGAGCCACCCCACCAGCTACTGCTGTGAAAAAGGTTATCCTGGATCTAAACAAAATTAAAACCCCTGCATTGTCTAACTAACGGAGAGGCAGCAGTGTGGCAGGCAGCATGGCCACAGCAAGGCCAGGCCCAGCCCGGACCCTGAAGGAGCAGGCCCAGCAGGAGGAGGTGGAGGATCCTCTTGCATCCCCATCCCATACCCTAACACAGGACCTCTTCACTACACAGTCCCAGGAGGAGCTGCAGGAGGGCCACATCTCTGACCTTGACTGGCCTGAGGTGGATGAAGAGGGAGGCGAGGAGGAGAAGGCTGAGACTGGCCTGGAGGAGGAGGTAGAAAGTGGCCGCACCCAAAGTGGCCGGAAGGTGCGTTTTTCATATGAAGAAAATGCCACACTAGTCAGGGCAATTATCCCTGTATATGATCGGCTGCTGGGCAAACATAGCAACCGAACCACTGCACAGCACAAGAGGGCCATGTGGAATGACATAACACAGGCAGTCAACGCAGTCAGCAACCATAAAAGTATTGTCAGAAATGTAAAGAAACGTTTTAATGATATTAAAAGGCAGCTGAAGGCCAAAATTGAGGCCACTGAGCTGAAGCAGGCTACCCGGACTGGAGGAGGAAGCCCCAAATGTGTCTCCTACACCTCCTATGAGAGAAAGTTAAAGAGGGTCATCCCACCAGAGGTCCTTCCTGGCATCCATGTGGCCGATACAGATAGGCCAGCAACGCCACCCAGAACAGGTAAGTGTGCCCACATTTCATCTACAACATACATTGCAATGTTTTATAACTGTAATGCTCTCTTGTAATGTTAGAATAACAATAGTGCTGCTGTGGAACTACATATCCCAGCAAGGTCATTCTACATTTATTGCATGCTCAGAGTTAGAATTTGGTGATGATGCTGGGCCATGTAGTTCCACAACTGCTGGTTTTGGACAAAAGTTTAGCAGTGTTTGTTACAGGTTAACATGCATGTGGTCTCAAACATAGGTGTCATGTTGGTATAGCTTAAACGCCTACATACAGCAGATTTGCGGCCAGTTTACACGTTAAATAAATATTTATTATAACAGTCACTTTTATTGGAAAAAAACGATTGTAATCAAAGGGGAAAAAAATAGTGTTGCCGATCACCCATGTGAGTATTTTTAGTTATTTGTATTAATAATCAACATGCTGGTAATAATTGCTGTCCATGCAAAGGTGTATAACGGCTGTCCATCATTTCTTTTGCAGATTATCAATCCCAAAGTGCTACCGCACCACAGCGCAACAGAGTAATTGGCAGCGATCCAGAGGCTGCAGGTAATGAAATAAAAAAGGACACCATTACACATACAGTACACACACCCATATCACATAAACAATATCCTACATTACATTCATCTCCTGCTGCTACATACCAATGGAAATTAATGTATTCAGACCCAGCCATCACACTTAGTAGCAATGTCAATTTTACACTAAGTCACGGGGTATATGTGTAAGTACATAATACCCATTGTTATGTGACATAACACTCAAAACTCCTTAGTAACACCTAACTGCACATATACTGCACTAGTCTGCTTCATTACTTACCAATTTATCTGTATCCACAGGAACATCACAACTAGGGCTGCAACCCACAATGGAATGGAAATCATTCTTCAGCCAGTGGAGTCCTTTACACCTGAAGAAGAAATCATGACAACATCACAGACTGCTAAGGGAACAACTGTGGTGACACCCAACCTACCCCCACCCACACAATCACCCCACACACCAACTACCGCAGCAGAAATAGCTAACTCTTTGCATAATCTCTTATATATTTGGCTCAAAGTGTGTGAGTGTGTGTGTGTGTGTAACGCTGGGTGGAGCCTCTGACTCACATGACAGAGAACCAGCCCAGCGAGCCCACAGTGCCAGACACCCTCTGCCTCCCCATGCTGCCCAGCTACTCCACAGTCACCAGGTGAGCGCCGCCACCCCCCCCCCCCGCGCGATTCCCGCGACCCCCCCTCCCGCGATTCGCGGCAAAACTCCCCCCCCCCCGACCTCCCGCGATTCGCGGCACCACCCCTCCCACGATTCGCGGCAAAACACCCCCCCCCCCGCGTGATTCGCGGCACCCCCTCCCGCAATTCACGGCACCCCCCCTGCGACACCCCCTCCCACGATTCGCGGACACCCCCCCCCCCCCCCGCACGATTCACGGCAACCCCAGGATTAAATGGCACATGCAAAACACTGACATGGCTATGGTCGACAATGGAAAAGGTTGACATGAGTTTTTGTAGATTTATTTTTCATATTTTGAATGTTTTCATATTCACTCTCATGTGTCGACATGGCCACCAATGAAGTGCCACACTTATGTCAACATTTACATGTGTTGACCTTTCTGTGTTGATTTTTTCTTGTGGCAATTTTTTTCCAGTGGCAACTTTGTGCACGTCAACCTAGACATCATCAACCAAGATGTTGTATAATATACAACACCTGTTCTGTTTTACTGTAGGTGTTTTAAGGGGAAAAGGTCATCTATTAGACCACACTTAGGTCGACAGTCATTAGGTCGACCACGGAAGGTCGACATGGGCCAGGGTCAACAGGGTTAATGGTCGACATGGATCAAGGTCGACATGACTTAAGGTCGCCATGGGCCAATGTCGACATGGTTCTAGGTCGACAGTCATTAGGGCGACATGAGTTTTTCACAGTTTTTTGTGCCGACAGGCGGTATTTCATGCCCTACCATCCACTAGGGTGTGGTGGGAGAAAAAAATTGTGTGCTGAGCGTAGCGAGGCACCGTGCCCGAAGCATCGCGAGCGAAGCGAAGCAAGCCCTGCGGGGGGCTGCGGTTCACCTCCAACTGTGTCCATGTCGACTGTGTCGACATCCGGGTAAAAAAAACTGAAAACCTCATGTCGACCTAATGACTGTCGACCTAGAACCATGTCAACCTTGGCCCATGTCGACCTTTAACCCTGTCGACCTTGGCCCATGTCAACCTTCCGTGGTCGACCTAATGACTGTCGACCTAAGTGTGGTCTAACAGTTGTACCGTAACCGTTTAAAGTCAGATCGGTACTTATGTACTAACTGGGCTGCCGATTTTGAAATCGGGTCCATCGCATCGCATCGCATCCGACCATATCACATGCGATGCAATGCGATGCGATGCACCCGATTTTTCCATAGGATTCAATGTTAAAATGGACTCAGTCCATTTTAACATGGAATTCAATGGGAAAAGGGGTCCTTTTCATACCCCTACTATCCAAGTGGGCATGGAGTTGGATATAAACCTGTGGCGAGCGTAGCGAGCCACCGAGCCCGAAGCGTGGCGAGCGGACACAGAATACCGTCCCCTCGCGGGGCTCGCTTCGATCGCCACGCTTCGGGCTCGGTGGCTCGCTACGCTCGCCACAGGTTTATATCCAACTCCATGCCCACTTGGATAGTAGGGGTATGAAAAGGACCCCTTTTTCCCATTGAATTCCATGTTAAAATGGACTCAGTCCATTTTAACATTGAATCCTATGGAAAAATCGGGTCATCGCATCACATTGCATGCGATATGGTCGTATGCGATGCGATGCGATATCGCATCGCATCTGATTGTGTGCCTTAAGTTAAGGCATACAATAAAAAAATCGGCAGCCCAGATAATACATAAGTACCGTCAGATCTTTTACTGCCACTATTACTGTTTATGTAAATGCATTCTGTATGACAGCAACATCCTACCATCCTGTTACAAGAATATATAACCAACTAGTTGATTCATCGCGCCCCGTGCCCCCCCTCCCGCAATTCGTGGACCCCCACGCCCCCCTCCCACGATTCATGCCCCCCCTCCCACGATTCACGGCACACCCCGCAATTCCCAACCTCCCCTCGCGCGATTCACGCCCCCCTCCCGCACTTTGCGGACCCCCTCCCGAGATTCGCGGACACCTGCGCCCCCCCTCCTGCAATTCTGCCCCCCTCCCTCCCTTGATTCACGGCACCCCCCGCGCCCTCCCGCAATTCACGGTACTCCTGCGCCCCTCTTTAGTCTCCCGTATGCCCACACACCCCTATCACTACCCAGCTTCCTGCTCTCATGCACCCTAACTCCCACCCAGTAGGAGGAGACACTGACTCAGGGCCATCGTCCTGTACTCCTGTGCTGCCACGCTGGACCCCCACCCACTGGCAGAAGCTGCACAGTGTCTCCCACCCTCCTCTTTAGTCCCCCTTATGCCCACACACCCCTATCACTACCCAGCCTCCTGTTTTCCTGTGTCGTGACCTCCGCCAGTGGGGAGCCGCTGACTCAAAAACTCCCTACTATACTATTGCACACACACACACCTAAACAACACGCACACACAGCCCCCCCCCCCCCACACATGTCACTGTACCATCCACACTATCAATGTACATCTTACTCTGTAACCGCTTTTTAATTAAACAAAACAATACACACCTCCTTCCAAATCATATGCTCTCTATTTATCACATTTCACCTATAACTCAAGTTGCAATACAGGCCATCTTTCATACAATTCTAACCATATTTCTCTTTCCTCCACTAGGTGACACTGGAGAGTTACAGTGGGGAATAGAAGGTGACCACAGGGAGCTTGGGCACTTTAGAATAAATTAACAGTGACTAACTCCTCCCCTTCTACTTCCTCTCCTAGGCAGTCTTAGCATGTGCCCTGCGGGAGCTGGGTGCATTCATTGCTCACTCCTGGGCTTTTTTATTTTTAAATTATTTTAATGATCTGCAATCAGCAGGAGGACAGGCAGGTAGCACCCTGTCCCTACCTGCCTGCGACGAGGGCGCTGTCGGCGGGTCCGGTCGCAGCTGCACGCAGCTAGCCTCCGGTACCCGGCTGCAGGATCCACAGATCCTGAGGTCCCGTCGCCGCTGCAGGCAGCGCGCCTCGAGGACCAGTCAGCATGCCGCACCCGACAGCCAAGGCAGGGGTAAGTATAACGCTGATCCCCTGTTAGCAGGGGACTCATTGAGAAAGGATCGCGGCAGCGCACTTTCAAATACAGCGCAATTAGTGAGGATCGAAACATAGAGCAGGGCATGCTGTGTACTTCCGCTTCCTCCTTCTTCATAGGTGCGGCAGCCATTGAAGCAGCGTGATCCGCGGCTCCCTCGAGGCGTCTGAAAAGTGCAGGTGACCCTGGTTCAGTGAGTCACAGCGGGACATAGGAGGTCAGGGCGGCTTGGACTGTGTCCAAAAAGGTCCCTTAGCCGGCGCAAGTTATATTTATATACAGTGTGCGTCTCTGGCTTGTGGCAGACTCTGCTTTTCCTATACCTCCTCTCCTGTCCGGTGCTTAACCTCTCTCTCACCTCTCTGTGCAAGGTTGATGAGTGTATGATGGCTGGTGGGGCTCCTAAAAAGATTGCTTGCAAAAAGTGCAGCACTAACTTCACCCCACACGCTGAGGGCGCCATTTTATGTCCCCCATGTGCTGCAGCCCCAGTCCCCCCTCCTTCAGCTGCGGGGCAGGATATTCCTGTATGGGCTTCTCAATTGTCCACAGTGATTTCTCAGCTGGCTTCTGAGTTATCTTCTGCCAGACAGGACAGGGATGCAGCCAGGGATCAACAGGCAGAGTTAACCTCTGCTTTTGAGGGTCTGTCTAGAGCATTACATGCAGACTCCCCAGCACCCCCTCCCTCTAGACTGGCTTCTGCTAATAGGATTTTTCCTCAGGTCCCTGTGTTAGATGATACAGATGATGACATGCCAGATCTAGAGGAGGGTGAATTTAATGAGCCTGAGGCTCCAGTGCTACAGGACACTGATGTCCCCTCTCAGGGTTTAGAGGACTTAATACAAGGAGTCCGTTTAACCTTCAATGTCTCTGAAGAGGAGAGGCCTGCTGCGCGCCCCTCAATGTCTGCTAAAAAGCAGAAACAGTCTGCATACTTCCCAGCCTCAGAGGAGCTGGATGACCACTTGCAAAAAGCTTGGTTACACCCGGACAAGAAGTTTCAGGTGTCCCAGAGGTTTTTCACTTCCTATCCCTTTCCTAAGGATGCTAGGAAGTCATGTGAAACGCCCCCTGCTGTAGACTCTTCGGTATCACGCTTGTCTAAAAAGACAGTGTTGCCCATACCAGGAGCCTCTACCCTTAAGGATGTATCTGATAGAAGGTTAGAGAGTACGCTGAAGAATATTTATTCGGCCGCAGGTCTCTTGCAAAGGCCAGCACAGGTGGGCTGTTGGGTCAATAGGGCCATGGAGGTCTGGGCATCCCAGGTGGCTTCCTCTCTAGACCCAGGGGCAGGTGATATGTTGCTCCTTGTGGATCACATACGTGAGGCTGCAGGTTACTTAGTTGAAGCCTCTTCAGATGTTTGTATGCTGGCGGCTCCTATTTCTGCCCTCTCAATTTCAGCTTGCCGTACCCTTTGGTTGAGACAGTGGAATGTGGACGCCGACTCCAAGAAGGCGGTGGAAGCATTACCCTTTGCTGGTGAGGCGATCTTTGGTGCAGAGCTGGACAAGATGATCTCACAGGCTACGGGGGGTAAGTCACAGTTCCTGCCTACTGCAGCCCCTCCCCCACGCAGGTCCTTCCCAACTACTGGAGGGCAGTCCTTTTGTTCCTTCTGACCCACCCCCAGATTCAGGGGCAGGTCACGTGGAATGGCTACCAGTTCCAGAGGCTTCCGAGGAAGAGGCAGAGGTTCAGCCAGCGCACCAATCTTGGATGCAAAGGTTACCTCAAAGCCCTCGGCATGACTCTCCCAGTCCCTGTCCGGAGCACAGGGTGGGGGGCCGGCTGCTGTTTTACCATCAGGCTTGGTCCAGGTCCTGCCAGGGCGCATGGGTGAAGGACCTGGTGGCAGTAGGCTACAAGATAGACTTCTTGTTGCCTCCTCCTCTACGTTTTTTTCCCACAGGTTTGCCAGCTTCTCAGGAGAAAGGCAGGGTGTTGCAGGCTGCCATTCAAAAGCTCAGAGACATGGGGGTGGTTATCCCAGTCCCAGAAAGGCAAAGGTATTCTATTCCAGCCTGTTTCTGGTTCCCAAGCCGGACGGCTCAGTAAGGCCCATCTTGAATCTAAAACAGCTCAATCCGTTTCTGCGGTTCACTCGCTTCAAGATGGAGTCCCTGCAGTCAGTCATTGCAGGCCTGGAACCTGGGGAGTTTCTCGTATCCATCGACATAAAAGATGCATTCATGCATATCCCCATATGGCCCCCTCACCAGGCATACCTGCATTTTGCCGTTCGGAGCTGTCACCTACAGTTCAGAGCCCTTCCCTTCAGCCTCTCCTCTGCGCCACGGGTATTTACCAAAGTCATGGCTGTCATGATGGAAATACTCAGGGAGTTACCATTGTCCCTTACTTGGACGACCTCCTGTTGAAGGCTCCGTCCAAGGAGATCCTGCTGCACAACATCCACCTGACACGTCAGACTCTGGAGTCCCATGGCTGGATGCTCAACATCCAGAAGTCGCAACTGACCCCCTCGCAGAGGATTCTGTTCCTAGGGATGACCTTGGACACCGTCCAGAGAAGGGTTTTCCTCCCCATGGACAAGATATTGTCCTTGCAGGAATCGGTTCGCCTGGTGCTGCAGCATCGGAAGGTCTCAGTCCTCCTCTGCACAAGGCTGCTGGGAAGGATGGTGGCCACGTTCGAGGCGGTGCAGTATGGGCGGTTTCGATCTCGCCCCTTCCATCTGTGTCTGCTCCGCCAGTGGACGGGTTCGCACCTTTTTCTGCATCAGTGAATCTCTCTTTCCCATCAGGCTCGAGCATCACTGGCGTGGTGGCTCGACTCCAGCAACCTGCAGGAGGGACGGAGGTTCACCATACACAACTGGACTCTCCTCACCACAGATGCCAGTCTCAGGGGCTGGGGAGCGGTCACGCTAGGTCTCCACTTCCAGGGACTGTGGACCCCGGAGGAAGCACAGATGTCCATCAATGTGCTGGAACTCTGAGCGGTATATTATGCCCTCCTCCAAGCGGAAGTCGTTCTCCGGAACAAGGACATCAGAGTGCAGTTTGACAATGCCACGGCTGTGGCTTACATTAACAAACCGGGAGGCACTCGCAGCCGTGCAGCGATGAGAGAGGTGAAGAGGATTCTGTGCTGGGTGCAGGAGCACGCAGGGGCCGTGTCTGCCATTTTCATACCAGGCGTTGAAAATTGGGAGGCAGACTACCTCAGCCGCCGAGACGTCCATTACGGAGAGTTGTGTCTGAACCCCCAGGTCTTCCAGACCTTGACTCGTCGGTGGGGTTGTCCGCAGATAGACATGATGGCCTCCAGACACAACCATCAGTTTCCCCGGTACTGCGCTCGGACAAGAGATCCCCAAGCAGTGGCAGTAGACGCTCTCACTGCCCCTTGGACAGATCAGTTCCTCTACATCTTACCTCCAGTGCCTATCATCCCTCGGGTTCTTCAGAGAAACCGACGGGAGTCGGTGACAGTGCTGTTCATTGCTCCGGACTTGCCTCACCGGTCGTGGTACACGGTTCTAACAGGCCTGTTAGTAGACGAACCATGGCCCCTACCTCTCTGCGACGACCTGCTAACGCAGGGTCCGTTCACCTGTCCCAACTTACAACATCTACATTTGATGGCATGGCTGTTGAGAGGTCCATTCTGAGAAAAGCAGGGATCCCGCAGGCAGTAATAGCAACCATGATAGGGGCCAGAAAACAGGTTACTTCGGTGCATTACCATCGCATCTGGAGGGCCTATGTGGCCTGGTGCGAATCCAGGAGGGTCTCTCCTGTGAATTTCAAGTTGGCCAGGTTGCTGCTGTTCTTACAGAAAGGCCTGTCCTCAGGACTCCGGCTGGGGTCCTTGAAGGTTCAGGTATCCGCCCTTTCCATTTTTTTCCAGAGAAAGCTAGCACTTCTTCCTCAGGTACAGACTTTCTTCCAGGGGGTGTTGCGGCTGCAACCTCCCTTCAGGCCTCCTACTGCTCCATGGGACTTGGACTTGGTATTGACCTTCCTCCAGTCCTCTATGTTTGAACCCATGGAGGAGGTGGACCTTAAATATGTCACTTGGAAGACTGTCTTACTGCTGGCCTTGGCCTCGGCCAGAAGGGTGTCGGAACTGAGTGCTCTCTCTTGTAAAGCACCCTTCTTGCGTTTTCACGAGGATAGAGCGGAGCTGCGCACCTCTAGTGTTTTTCTCCCAAAGGTGGTCTCGGCATTCCACATTAACCAACCCATTGTGGTGCCGGCCTTTCGGGAGGACTCAGATGGGTCTAGAGCGCTGGACGTGGTCCGGGCCTTGCGCATATACGTTGCCAGAATGGAGTCTGTGCGTAAGTCGGATGCTCTTTTTATCCTCTATGACTCCCTGCGTCCTGGATGGCCTGCCTCCAAGCAGGCCCTGGCCAGGTGGATCAGGTTGACAATTCGTCAAGCTTATGTGGCTTCTTCTAGAGTGCCACCTTCTCCGATATCCGCCCATTCTACACGGTCGGTGGGTACCTCCTGGGCGGTTGCCCGTGGAGTTTCTATTCAAGATCTATGTAGAGCGGCTACTTGGTCTGGACAGAAGACCTTTGTCCGCTTTTACAGATTTGACACATTTGCGGCAGCTGCTTCACGGTTCGGCCGTTCTGTGTTAAGGGGCTCTCAGCGTCATCCCACCCATGTTGGGAGCTCTGGGACGTCCCCACTGTAACTCTTTAGTGTACCCTAGTGGAGGAAAGAGAAAAGGGGATTTTGTACTTACTGTTAAATCCTTTCCTCAGACTCCATAGGTGACACTGTACGCCCACCCGACGCTGTCTCTCTTTTTACTGCTATTTTAGGTTTGTTCAGTTACCTGAGGCTAGGAGACTTTTGTACTTAGTCTTCATTCTAAGTTTTACCAGCTTTATGGATGTGTTCATTCTGTTATGAATGAGGTTCTTCAAACTATGTGTTCACTCTATGCGAGTGTGTGTGTGTGACTTGTTATGTTATGTTTGACCTCCTCTCGGAAGTGCGTTGTTTTTTTCTTTCTTCCACCTCCCTCCGGGCACATACCTAGACTGCCTAGGAGAGGAAGTAGAAGGGGAGGAGTTAGTCACTGTTAATTTATTCTAAAGTGCCCAAGCTCCCTGTGGTCGCCTTCTATTCCCCACTGTAACTCTCCAGTGTCACCTATGGAGTCTGAGAAAAAGATTTAACAGTAAGTACAAAATCCTGTTTTCTCATATACAAACATTCACAAATTAAGGGGGCGCAGCCCCTTACGATGGTGTGAAGAGCGCCCGTAGGGCACGATGAATCACCTAGTTTTAAAAGTAAGCAGATAGAGTTTATGGCAATGCAAAGCGAACAAATTGGAAACATACAAGGGTACATCCATAACTTGTTTCAGCAAGTAAAAAAATTGACCACCGGTGTACGTGTTGCTGTGGGCACACAAGTTTGGATGGCTACTACCCTGGACACCCATTTGGCAGACATTAGTAATGCCCTACGGGAACACAATAGTCATATTGCCACCCTTACTGAAACTCTTATTGGGCATAATCAAGCCAGTACTGCACAGACCAAAGCCTTAGTTGCTTTGCAAGGAAGGTCAAATAAATCATATGGAGCTAAATTTATTAGGGGCAGCTACATCTACTGTAAGTAGTGTCTCCAGTACACCAAAAAATGACCCATTTGTAAACACATTTCTATCTATGTTACTAAGCACTTGTTATTTTTTGCTTGAAAGACATGCTAAATGTGTGGGCCACTTAAAGGAGCCTATTTTTCACATACATGAGTAAAAATGTATTGACACATACTAAAGTCTCTGTGTTTTATTGTATGCGAATGTTTTGTAATAATACTTACATGGTTTAATGGTATACGTTAATGTATAGGTATGGGTGTACATTGCTGTTTTGAGGTTTATTTGTAAATGGAATAGGTGAACAATAGTGGTGTCAAACTCATGGCCCTCCAGTTGTTGTGGTAGTACACATTCCACCATGCTCTGGCACTAATTTGATAGAATGTATTGCTGAAAGTGTGTCAGGGCATGCTGGGACGTGTATTTCCACAACACCTGGAGACCCATGATTTTTACACCGCTGGTATACAAGATGTGAATAATGTACTTACCAGCATGAACTCAGCAAGGGATAGCTCAGCTTCACCAGCTTCACCTATAGGCCTCTGACTACTCCCCTAAATATTGCTGAAAATAGATGGTATTTGGTATATTGTATGTGAGGACACTTACAGCAAAGGTACATGTTAGTATAAAGTGCATATGTCATTACCTGAGAAGTAGCGCCTAATGATCTCTGTATGCATCAGATTTCCCCTCTGTGTACCCCTCACTACCATAGGTGTGGTAGTTTCTGCTTCCCGCACGACTGCTGCATTGTAATCCTCCACATAGGATGGTTGGGAGAGGGCTATGTTGTGTAACATGCAGCAAGCCTGGACGATCGTCACTACTTTTGCTGGGTGGTAAAGCAGTATTCCTGATGACCTGTCCAAACACCTGAAATGACTTTTCAGCACCCCAAAGGTGCATTCCACAACAGTGCGGGTGGCAACATGTGATTTGTTATAGCGGTGCTGTGCAGGGGATTCTGGGGATCACAGAGGTGTCATGAGCCACGGAAGACACCCATATCCTGAGTCACCTTTACAGAAAAGATGTGGTCAGTGCAGTAAATGGTAAGGTATGTGCTTTGGGTTAACATGAGTAAGTAATATGCATGTCAAACTGTTAAAGTAGAGGGACTGGTTCCACCTACATTTTGCACATATCAGACACTAAAGTGCCACATTAGATGTAAAACAACATGCACATTATTCCAGGGAACACTTAAGGCCCCCATACATTAGTCCGACTTGTCCTAAGGACAAGTCGGACCTGATTTCCCCCTGCAGCTCCCCGGGAGAGGGACGCACGATTTGGCACTTGATGTGCCAAGTTTTGCAAATGATACATTGCATGCGATGTATCATTTGCAACTCCCGGGGAGCTGCAATGTGGAGCGAGCAGGGGGGCCGGGGACATCGAGGTGGCGGGCGGGGGATGCTGCAAGGCGGCTGGGGGGGACGGACGCACGCTGCTAGTAGTGCGGACGCTGCGGGGGACACAGGCGGCAGTAACATAGAGCCAGGCGGGGGGAGCCGGGAGCTGTCAGTACTGAAAAAAAAAGCCCATACAATGAATGGGCAGCCTGTGATTGGCTGAGCGCTCTCTCAGCCAATTGCTGACAGGCTGAGAGAGCGCTCAGCCAATCACAGGCTTCCCATTCATTGTATGTGCTTTTTTTTTTTCAGTGCTGACAGCTCCCGGCTCCCCCCGCCCGGCTCTATGTCACTGCCGCCTGTGTCCCCCGCAGCGTCCGCACTACTACCCGGACGGAGCATGACAGCTCCCTGCTCCGGCTCCCCCTGCCGCCACCCTCCCTCACCGGCGTCTCCCGCCCCCCTCCCTCGCCGGCGTCCTCAGAGTTCCCACGGCTGCACATAAGATTTATCTTATGTGCAGCCGGTCCGACGTCCCGACTCTGACCCGATGCGCACGGGACCGCGCATCGGGTCGGACCGGGTGTCAAAACCTGCGATTTGGTCCGATTTCACTGCCCGATCCATCTGGATCGGGTGAAATCGGGGCCAAATTGCATAGTGTATGGCGGCCTTTACTGTTGGTAATGAGTGGTTGTAACAACAGCTATCAGCATATTTTAGCCACAATTAATGGCCATTGTAATGTTAATGAGGATTTAATGGAGTTGTGGGTATATTTAACAGACTATAGGGACACTCCACAGGAATAAAATAATTTATTATGTTTTTTCATTTCACATTTTAGCACGACCAATAAAGGGTATAGATTTTAATATTTAAAAATGTACTTACCAAGTAGCCAGCCCTCTGGCATTTGTTGGTCCTGGAATCAGTCCCAGAGGGCTGAGTGCCTCAGAATATAGGCGTCATGGCAGTTCCCTGGGTAGCCTGAAACTACACTTAGGATTTTCAGGGTAGCATCACATACCACCTGCACATTCAGGTAGTGCCTATTGACATAGACGTGTCCCCTCACGTGCGGTGGCCGAAGCCCAATGAGTGTGCAATCTATAGCTCCCAGCACGTTAAGAAATGCTGAGAGCCTATAGAAAGCCACCTTAAGGTCCTGCCACTTGGACTCAGAACGTGGGAATCTGATGTATGTGCGCCACATCTTCTTTAAAGCAAGTAACACTTGTAATGCTTAGAGAAAGTTGCTTGTGAGACCCCCAACGACCATGAGGTCACAGACCGAGTGGAGCCTGTGGCCAAGAAGTAGAGGGCACACATTAATTTCTGCTGCCTAGACACTGCATAGTTGGCACCCCCGTAAGGGTCCAAATCATCTCTCACCTGCTGATATAAGTCCAACAGGTTAATGCGGTTCAGCTGAAACATCCCCACAATCTGTTGATCCAAGAGGGAGTCCAGGTACAGCCTAGCAAGACACCTACGTGAAGCATGCAGTAGTCAGGGTACCTGGATCTGGTGCGCAGCTTCCTCCCTCTGCCTGCGCAGCTCCTCCAAATGGGCATAATCGCATACAGCCAACTCCAAACCACATTGCAAAATCTCCATGTGTAAAACCCTCACAGGTGTCCTTAATGATGTTGGGGTATATGTAGGGGAGTGTATGAGTAAAAATGAGGACACCTGTGAAAAATTAACCATTTGTGCACTTGACCAAAGTTAGTTCTGGGCCAATTCACCCATCAGAACCTGGTCTGAAAAAAGTGCAATTTATAGACACCTCAAAAGTGCGATTTCAGTTTGCGCATGACAATAAATAAGCAATTTGTATAGTTTTCTGTGCGAAAACATCTGGAGGTGAAAATAATGCGATTTTTTCCCCGCACATTTAGAAAGTGCGATTTTTCGCATAAAAAATGCGATATACGGCCCTTTGCCGTATTAAATGGACGATTTCAGAAAAAAATGCGATAACGCCATTTTGTTTACTAATTATCGCCCAAAAAAACTAAATCGGACTCTATTAAATGTCACCCAAGACTGCAAGAAAATGCTTGCAATAAGGTTCCCTTGATGATAATCAGGGCCGGATTATAATGGGGCCACAAGGAGTCTGTACCCCTGGGCCCCCCTCTAGCTAGGGTCCCCCTTTAGTTGGCATGTATTTAAAAAAAAATATTTTTTAGCTAAAGATTTTGTGCATGGGAGTGGGGTAGTGCTGCAGCTTCACCTATCTGCCAATGTGACAATGATTAATGGTGTTGAGCATCGGGAGCCAAGGCACACTGATTGCACAAGAGTGCAGTGCATTACTGGGAGTTGAATAATACTATGACACTTTGCACCAGAGGGCAGAGGCAGCCTAGTCATGGGAGGGTTTTTAATCAGAGGCAGCACTGGGACTGAGATCTCCTACAGAGTAAGGTGCAGAGGGACAAACACAGGCTTTTCATGTGATATCTCTTATATATTTGGCTACATCTGTCACTCACTGTGTGAGTGTGTCTTTAACACTGGGTGGAGCCTGTGACTCCGCCCACACACACTCACATAGTGACAGAGAACCAGCCCACAGTGCCAGACACCCTCTGCCTCCACATGCTGCCAGGCAAAGACACTGCTACTCCACAGCCAGGTGAGCGTCAGGTCTGCCTGCAACCCCCCCCCCCCTCTACCAGCACCCTCCCGCAATTCACGCCCCCCCCCCTATGCCACTCCCGCGATTTGCGACACACACACCCCGTGATTCGTGGCACCCCTCGCGACCCCCTCCCGCAATTCGCGGGCACCCCCCCGCGACTCCCGCGATAAGCGGCAACCCTGCGTGCCCCAAAATCACCACCAATGCCAACCATTAATGGCGTCTGCACCAATGCCCATCCCTACTCTGCAACAGGCAAAAACCTTTACTACCCCTCATGCCCACACACCTCTATCACTGCCTTGCCTCCTGTTCTCCTGCCCCGTAACTTCCGCCAGTGGGGACACGCTCACCCTGTGTTGCCCACATTCCCCTATCATGCTTTACCACCCAGCCTCCTTCTCTCATGCACCCTAACTCCCACCCAGTAGGAGGAGACACTGATTCAGGGGCACCGTCCTGTACCCCTGTACTGCCACGCTGGACCCTCACCCACTGGAAGAATCTGCACAGTGTCCCCCACCCTCCTCTTTAGTCCACCTTTTGCCCACACACCCCTATCACTACCCAGCTTCCTGCTCTCCTGAACCGTAACTTCCACCACTGGGGAGTCGCTGACGCTGTCTTGCCCACATACCCCTATCATGCCTCATAGCCCAGCCTCCTGCTCTCATGCACCCTAACTCCCACCCAGTAGGAAGAGACACTGACTCAGGGCCACCGTCCTGTACTCCTGTACTGCCACGCTGGGCCCTCACCCACTGGCAGAAGCTGCACAGTGTTCCCCACCCTCCTCTTTAGTCCCCCTCATGCCCACACACCCCTATCATTACGCAGCTTCCTGCTCTTCTGAACCGTAACTTCCACCACTGGGGAGCCGCTGACACCCTACTATACTATTGCACAAAACACCCTACTATACTATTGCACACACACACACCTAAACAACAGGCACACACACACCCACAAATGTCACTGTACCATCCACACTATCAATGTACATCTTACTCTGTAACCGCTTTTTAATTAAACAAAACAATACACACCCCCTTCCAAATCATATGCTCTCTATTTAACACATTTCACCTATAACTCAAGTTGCAATACAGGCATCTTACATACAATTCTAACCATATTTCTCACAATACAAACGTTCACATATTAAGGGGGCACAGCCCCTTACGCCGGTGTGAAGAGCACCCTTAGGGCACGATGACTCACCTAGTGTGTGTATATATATATATATATATATATATATCCCCTGCAGTTACCCATTGACCAAGTTTATACTGCCTTTACTCTGTTTTGACAGTGTAATATTCTCCCATGCAGTTTGCGGCCAGTAATGACAAGTGCAAGGGGGCCCCCCTGTCTAAAGTGCACCGGGTCCCCTGAAGGCTTAATCTGGCACTGATGATAATGTACTACTCAGTTTGCAATCATGACTAACTCACTGCCATAATGAAAAAAATTATTAACTACAAATTTACAAATCTTTCTTTAATGGAAAAGTTTGAGGATCACATTGTAACAAATATTAGGAAAAATGGCTACTAATCTATTGGTCAGGGGCGGGCTGGGCTGGGGGGCAGGGTACCATGTGCCCCCCAGGCCGCTCTGACAGGAGGGCTGTGGGCCACGGCCGTCTTACCGATTTCTGCACTGCCGGCGCAAAGAATTTTTTACTTTAAATGCTGCCGCAAAGAATTAACAGCCGGGCAGATCGTCCTGCTGCCCGGCTGTATACAGTGTCAGGCTCAGCTGTGCAGCAGCCCCTAGCTCCCGAGTCCCGGCTATTTTAAATCGTATCTCGCTCTGCCGCGGTCGCTTGCCAGTACCGCGAGCCAATCAGAGCTTGGTCGCGGTCCGGCAGCCAATCAGGAGCCACCACTCCTGATTGGCTGCTGGACCTCGAGCAAGCTCTGATTGGCTCACGGTCCTGACAGGTCGGCCGCAGCGCAAGCTAAGCTTCAAAATAGCCGGGAGCCGCCGGGGACCTAGGGGCTGCTGCACAGCTTAGCCAGACGAGCACACTGTATACAGCCGGGCAGCAGGACAATCTGCCCGGCTGTTAATTCTTTCAGGCGGCGGCGGGGGGCGGCATTTTAATTGAAAAAACCATGTGACCCATGAACTCATTGTATCACCTTTTTTTAACCAAATGAATACATAGAGAAGGAGCTGAGATCTTGTTATATAAAAACAAATCTCATAGTTTAATAATAACTACAGAGGTGATGACCGAGCATTCGTGTTTGTAAGCTCTTGTGACTGAGCTGTTCTACTTTACAGTTGTGATGGGGCTGATGCAGATTGCACGTAATGGTTGCAGTTGCACCTGCATTGCATAAACCACGGATAAAAATGGCAGAATAGTCTCCCATATGCAGAGTTGTTTGCTTCTATGCAGGGCTGTAATTGGGAGTGTGTGTAGGGCTCTGTGTCCTAGGAGGCTGGCTGCTGCAGTGATCTCTGTGACGGACATTATATGCAGCCGGGCATCAGGAAGCTCTGCCTGGCTGTTAATTCTTTCAGGCGGCGGGTGGCATTTAAATTGAAAAAAAAAAAAGTCCTAGGGGGCTGGCTGCTGCAGTGAGCTCTGTGACGGACATCGTATACAGCCGGGCAGTTGGACGCTCTGCCCGGCTGTGAATTCTTTCAGGCAGCAGTTGGCGGCAACTAGTTCCTGTAGAACCCCACATGGCAACAGGCATGGAATCCCACATGACAACAAGCATGGAACCCCTGGCAACGAGCATGTAGATAAGCAGCACTTAAGTAGCATAATTTGTAATAGGCATTACGGTGTTTGGCATAATACGTAATGGACATTATGGTCTGTGGCTTAACTTGTAATGGGCATTATGGTGAAAATTTTTGGCGTGCAATATCCATGTTTGTGGAGCCTTTTGTGAATTTTGGCGAAATCCATGTGGCATTATGTGAATTTTGGCTCAATTAGTTTGGCATAATGTGTAATAGGCAAGTATAATGGGGGTCTACTATTTTGTTGCATAATGTGTAGATGTGGTATATGGTGTGGTACACAACACTCAAGGCCACACCCCTTTTCCGCCTTCGGAGTGCGCACAACTGCATCCTTCAGTATTGATGCCGAGGTGGGCCTGTGTACTTTCAATGCCAGGGCCTCATTTTTAATCCCATTCCCGCCCTCTCTCTGTCCTCCTTCCCTTCCTCCTCAGCGTGCACACTGGCACCACTAGCACCCCCCCTCCCCTATCTTGGTGCCCCCCCTGTCATTTTCTCCTGGATCTGCCCCTGATCCCTGGCAGTGGGAGATGCTGGGTGTGGACGTCATGACAATGACGCCGCCCGCCCACGCGTCTGTAGAGGAAAGAAGAAGGATTTGAAGCAGGCAGGCTGGACGAGTTGGGGACTGACCTGTGGCCGCATCAAGCAGCATACAAAATCTAGGAGCCGCAGTAGGTTGGAGAAATATACCGTAAGTGAGGATCAAACTCACAAATAAAAAATATTTCTGCTGTTTCCTGAGGTGTCCCCCTGTATAATAATAATAATGCCATGACACCACAGGCTGCTCCCACTGTATAATAATTTGTGTCATGGCATTACTTTTATTATATTATACAGGGGGGGAAACCTGTGGTGTCATGGCATTACTTTTATATTATACAGGGGGAGCAGCTTGTGGTGTCATGGCATTATTATACAGGGGGAGCAGCCTGTGGTGTCATGGCATTATTATTATACCAGGGGAGCAGCCTGTGGTGTCATGGCATTATGCCATGACACCACAGGCTGCTCCCCCGGTATAATAATAATGCCATGACACCACAGGCTGTTCCCGCTGTATAATATAAAAGTAATGCCACGACACCACAGGCTGCTCCCCCTTTATAACAATAGTGCCATGACACCACAGGCTGCTCCCCCTGTATAATATAATAAAAGTAATGGCATGTTACATAAATTATTATACAGGGGGAGCAGCCTGTGGTGTCATGGCATTATTATTATTATACAGGGAGAGCGGCCTGTAATGTCATGGCATGATTATTATACAGGGGAAGCAGCCTGTGGTGTCCTGTTTTTTTACGCAAGGGTGCAGCCTGTGGTGCCGTGTTCTTTATGCAGGAGAGCAGCCTGTGGTGTTCTGTTATACAGGGGAGCAGTTATGTGGTGTCCTGTTATCATACAGGGCAGCAGTCTGTGGTGTCCTGTTATTATACAGGGGGAGCAGCCTGTGGTGTCCTGTTTTTATACAGGGGGAGCAGCCTGTGGTGTTGTTATTATCTTTTTTTTATTAATACATATATTTTTAATGAAAAACCTCAATTTTAATGATGCGCTGTTATTTATGGGCCAGTGCTCTGGACTTGCCCCCCGGGCTAAAAGTTGCCAGCCAGCCACTGCTATTGGTGTTGTATTAATTACATAACTGCAAAATAAAGGACTGAAATAGATCATGCTTGGCAGGGCAATCTTTTGAATAAATGCTTATGGCAAAACCGCTCATGTTATATAATTTTATATATTATAAAAGTAGAACCCAATTACAAAATGGAGGCAAAATATACTAGAAAACAAATGCTCCAGTGTCCAATTAAATGAATAGCGCACCACAGTACAAAAAAAATAGTACAAGGTACTGGCCTGTACTTCAGGTCCCATGATTATGATGACCAAGTAAGTGACATCTTATTAGTTCTTTGCTTATGCTATTTTGTATGGTGCATTATTCATGGCAACCTATGTGTTGCCACACTAATCACTTGAGCTCTTGTTTTGCCTACAGATATCCCAACAATTGGAAACACTGGTAAAAAGTGTATTTTGTTTGACCAATACTTATGCACAGTGGCGTAACTATAAATTTTGCTCCCCCAAGCCAAAAAAGTTGTGGCGCCCCCCCACTAACTAACTAAATATATATATATATATATATATATATATATATATATATATATACATATACACATATATACACACACACACAGGGATCCAGAAAAAATGACAGTGGGGGCATTACAATAAATAAATGGGGGAGGGGCAGTTTCGTGCAGGTTCCTAGAAAAGTGTGTATGGTCTAATAAAACGGGTTGTGGACTCCAAGGAAATACTGTTCCCAGGAGCCACAAATTCATTTTCATCATTCCGGGTGCATGGGATACAGTTCTAGCTGGGGACAGAAGCTGTGGAGAGGGGGAGACAGATGTGGGTAGAGGAGAGATAGATGCTGAGGAGTGCGCATGGGGCAGATGCTGGGTAGAGAGAGGGTGGTACAGATGTTGGGCAGGAAGAGGGGGACGGGTGATGGGCAGGGGGGTGGGTACAGATGCTGGACAGAGAGAGGGGGAGAGATGCTGGGGATGGAGGGGGACAGACATTGGACAGAGAGAGGAAGACAGGTGCTGGGAAGAGGGAGGGGGGATGAATGGTGGGCAGAGAGAGGGGGTGGTTTGCAGGGAGTGAGGGGACGGATGGTTGACAGGGAGAGGGGGAACGGATGGTGGGCAGAGAGAGGAGATGGATGGTGGACAGGGAGAAGGGGTACGGATGGTTGGCAGGGAGAGGAGGGGGGCAGATGCTGGGAAAGCATAGGGGGGAGAGAGGATAGCCAGTGAGTCGGCGGAAGATACTAGGCAGGGAGAAGTGGGGCAGATACTGGGCAGGTAGAGTGTGGACAGATATTGGGCAGGGAGTGGGGGTAGGCATTGGGATGGAACGAAGGACTGGGGGGCGGGCATAGACGGACTACCTCATACATACATACATACACTGACTTCCTTATGCATACATACATACACTGCATCCCTCATACATACATACATACATACATACATACATACACTGCCTCCCTGATACATACAGTACATCCATACAACTTTCTGCGTGTGGTGTCCCCTGTTACAGCGCAGAGTAGCGCGTCCAGCCTACAATCTTTTCACCTGGTGCGCTACCAGCTTTGCTACTCTGTTGGATGGACCAGACCCCTTCTGTCACTAGCAGTTGCGTCCCCTGTCACTACCAGTTGCGTCCCCTGTCACTACCAGTTGCGTCCCAGTGGTACGCGGTGACAGTGCCGCGTCTGCACTTAAGGTGTCTTGTGCTGTACCTTTAGCCGGGGCGCTGTGCAGTGACAGCAGCAATGCTCAGCCTTGATAGCCACAGCCCCTATTTTTCCTTGCTGGTGGCTCTCCTCCATATCCCCATATCTTTTTTGCCTCTATATCTCTCTGGGGGGTATTCAATGCTGTGGGCGAGCGGTGACAGCGAGCAGAGCTTCCTGCTCGCGGTCACCACTAACCCTGTTAGTATTCAACGCAGCCCCCTCATACGCCAATTCCCCCTCGCTCCATTTTTTCAGCAGAATTGTCATATGCGGCTCCAGAAGCAGCGAGACTCGCAGCTAAATACAGCGAGTTTTCTGCATTAGCCGCGGGTCTCGCTGTTTTGGGGAATTCTCTCCGTCCTTTGACGGCGAGGATTTTACCGGGAACATTGAATAGAGCGAGCGGCCGGCGCGGGGGTTAAACAGCGAGGATCGCTGGTTTTCTGCAATCCTCGCTGTTTAACCCCCTCGCCGGCCGCATGGAATACCTGCCTCTGTCTTCCCAAGTCTCTTCCCTTTATCTCTCTCTTTGGGCGGGATGTACTAAAGGGAAAATGCGGTAAAACGGGGGTTTTACAGCATTTTCCTATTTACCATTAGCCGTCTGCCCCGTCTCCGCTGGGCAGGGTATCGCCACCCTCTGGGTGGCGATACCCTATAGAAGCCTATGGGCTTCTATCGCCGCCCGCGCGCCCCCCCTCCCATCCTCCATTGTCTCCTCCTCCCCCAGCAGGTGTCACAGCCGGGAGGACATCCGGCTGCAGGGGGGAGGAGGAGACGCAGGGGGACACTGCCAGCCGCCGAGATGTGACGGAGACCCCCGCACATCACATTACAGGTATCACGGGGGTCTCCGTCACTGCAACCCGCAGCACAGTGCAGGGTGGCAGCTTGCTCACTCCAACAAGCGGAGTGGAGTAGGCTGGCAGGAGCGGGACCGGCATCGGACTGTCCTGTCAGCTTCTAGTTTCTTCTTGGGGTGCCTACATGGCCATGAGCTGACAGTCACTCTGTAAGGCTCATGTGAGTATGGTCAGTAAATCTAGTGCACGTTGCTCTACTGGACCCAAAATAATAGCTGGCTATTTATAAAACCAGAGCTTTTACTACAGCAGCCAGGGAATAAATGCATTTATGTATTTGGCACTATGGGGGAATTTATGTATTTGGCACTGTGGGGGAATTTATGTACCTGCACTCTGGGAGCATTTATGTATTTGGCACTGTGGGGGCATTTATGTATTTAGCACTCTGCTGCTGTCATTTGAATATTGGAGACAACTGTGCTGCGTAATATGAATTGGTATTATTTTGTGGCCACGCCTCTTCCCCATGAAGCCACTCCCCTATATTTTTGGTTTGAGCACCCACCAGCAAAAACATAAATCGTGCCTATGATGAAGAGACGCAAAGCAAGCGTTTGCCACTTTTGTTTAGCTGTACCAAAACCAAGCTCAGGTACTACAACTGAGGAAAGCACGCAGCTACAGCCGTGCACATCCATTAGCACAGCGAGCACATTGATTTGCAAGGCGGGATTTCACTCTAGCGAGGTAGTGTATTAACTGAGCGCTGGCATGGCAAATTCACCATCATGCGATCAGGTCTGAATTGATACCCACAAAGTGTGTTTCTTTTCCTGAGGGCCAATGTGAGTTTTCTTGATTGCGGAGGCCACTATGTTATTATTTTTTACTAAAATATTGAGGGGTGAGGACGCCTGGGGAGCCCCCCCGCACCGGAGTCCGGCCTGTGTTCAGGCCACCTCGTGACTTGGGGAACTGCTCGGGACACACTGAAGCCTGCCTCCCCGTCCCCCTCATACCCAGCTGAATCGTTTGTGGCTGGAGGGCTGAGAGATCCGGACGCCGGGACCACGAACAGACGTGCGAGACCGGGAGAGGCAGTTCACCCGCACCGCGCCTGAGGTTCCGTCCACGCCCGGAGCGGTGAGTTGCATACACCGCCGGACATCCACGCCGCCTCAGAGCCTCGACCCCCAGCAACGAGACTGCTGGTCGGCGATTGAACGCACCGGAGACCTTGCCAACTCCCCGCCGCTGCTACCGACGGCTCCTGTGACACCACCTGGAAGGCTGAACGGGGGACGCGATCACGCGCCCCTGAGAGGTAGTTGTGTACCCTTCCCCACCCTGCTATAGACCGGGAGACCCAGCCGAAAGCCCCACTCACCGGCTCCCTGGTGCTGCCGACTCCTACGGGCCCCCACCCGCTCTGTTAATCAGGTGGCAGCTGGTGCCGATCGGGTGGCACTGCTGCACACATATAGGGGGTGGCTGGGCGCCCTCCCCCACTCTGCCACTGACTGAGACCTAACAGGTGCGCAGTGCTTAATAGCTGGGAGCCTGCTTTAGATAAAGTGCCTGGTGCCCTGCATTACACGGAGATCTGAAACTCTTGCCTTACAGAGTGACTGGCTGGGTCCCTGGGGTTGTGGAGGTGCTGGGGGTCTGCCTCTGCCAACCTTGACATCATATGCCCTTGAACCCAGGCATCACACCCAGCACTTGAGTGGACTACACAGACCCTCACATAGCCTGTGAGCATTCAGTGTGCACTCCCACATCACCTGGTATAAGGGACTTGGACTATCAAACACTGGCCGCCATGACGCTGTGGGGCTTTCAGCATACCCCATCAACCAAAGGTGCCCCATAAACAAGAGGCTTGCTTCCATCCCGCACCACCCCACCCTGTCCCTGACCTCGCCTCTCCCCCTTTTCAATTTCCTGGCGATATCACAACTTAAGTACTCTTGCAGGAACGTATTCACTGGGTGAAAATCCCTTCACTTTTCTGTGACTTTGTACTAACTGGTATGGGAATTCACTCATATGCTGCATAACTGTTTCATCTTATAATATATGTATCTTTTTGCTTAACTGACTTAAATCTACTGTGCACTGTATTAACTAGCATAACAAACTAGCTAGGATTAACAGCAGATTTGCCCAGCACTCTACAGGTTAAATTATTCACCTTCTCATCCCTTTAAACCAGGCATGTCCAACGTTGGCCCTGCAGATGTTGTGAAACTACACATCCCATCATGCTTTGCCACAGTTTTGCTATTAAAGAATGCTAAAACTATTGCAAAGCATGCTGGGATGTGTAGTTTCAAAACATCTGGAGGGCCAACGTTGGACATAACTGCTTTAAACCAAAGAACTGTGTATAGGCTCTATTTGCCAGGCAGATACTGCCATCTTGTGACGAAAACTGAAATTACCTCAGATAATCAAATACAGAGGCTTATGTTCCAAATCTTGAAAAGATATTGGAAAACCGGTTGCTTCTTATAGCCCACATATATTAATAACCTACTGCTACTCCACAGAATAGCTTGGGCTTTAGCCTGCCTGTCGCTGTTTGGAACAAAATATACCTGGTGCAGAGTGCCTATAACTACTAGAGTACTGCAACTATCCATAAGGTTAATGTTTGCTGGGCAAACCCTCTGATTGCCTGACCTGCCTCCTACCTCTGCAGTTGCAAACAAATACCACTACATAGCTATAATGTAGACCATTACCCTCAGCAGGGGGAAACACTCATTTGCCATAATATGATATTGTGATATTTAACCACTCTCATATTTGACCTCCACTGGTGGGCCAGATTCTACCCTAAAATTCTGCTGTCCGATCCTTGTCACTTAGAAGACTGAGAAGTTGAGTGAACCGGGGAAAAAGTGCACCACTCGGCACATCTAATCTATTGTTGATATACCTGCCACACATTGCCTGGGCTGATTGTTGCCTAAATCCTATACTCCAGGTGGTACCCCCCTCCTAGCTTTTCCTATTTCCCCTCACCCCCCTACACTAAACCTGGTTAATGGACAGATTCCTGTCCCCGTCACGCTCACGCCCTACTTCACCACTTGACGAGCACAATATGCGCCGCAATAGGAACGCTAACAAGACACCCTAAGCTCCCCATTCCTCACAATCCACTACGGATGCCAACCCTCCACATGACGATGACCTCCCCTCAGACAGCCAGTCGGGCTTCTCATCCACAGCTCAGGAAATATTGTCAGTCCTGATGCCACACATCGACAAAAAGCTAGATAAATTCAAAACTTCTTTCCAGACTACAGTCAGGGAAGTTGCAGCTAACACCTCCCGTATTGCCGACCTTGAACAAAGAGTGAGCGATGTGGAGGATACCATTACTAATATACAATCCTCCTCTGACTCCTCAACAATGATGATACAGGAACTCCAAGACAAAATCGAGGATTTAGAAAACAGAAACCGGAGAAATAACCTCCGATTCATAGGCATCCCTGAAAGCATTAAGCCAAATATGCTGTCAGACTATCTCACCTCCAAATTATTACTAGCACTAGATGTATCGGACACAGTTGACTTCCCTCACATAGAGCGAGTGCATAGAATTGGACCAGAAAGGGCGGACCCCAACTCACGCCCTAGGCCAGTAATAGCACGATACCTTGATTTCAAAACAAAAGAATCGATACTACGTGCTTACAAGAAAATGGAGCAACTCACAATTGATGGCACCCGTGTACTCATATTCCAAGATTTTTCTGTGGCAGTAGCCACCCAAACTCACAAACCACTCACTTTTTTAGCAGCCTCTAGAGACTTTGCAATGATAACCACTCTTAACCTAAATTTTATGCAGGCCCAATCGTACGCAGACAAAATTTCCAAACTTATCCCGGAAAGGGATTGGAATAATGATCTTGACAATGTACTCTTGGCTCCCCCCCTGCCCAAAAAAGCGATCTCTACTTACTACAAATTCCTCTGAAAACCTCTCGACTATTCATCACAACGCACAGGCCTCAACCAATGGTTAGAACACTTCCCTTCCTTAACGACAGACACTCTGTGAAAGACCTTACAGACCTCAATCACGACATTCCCAATGGCCAAATTCTCGGAAATGTACCTAAACATTTTCCACCGATCATGCATTTCTCCCTCACGTGGGTTTCAGATGCAAATACTAGACTCTCCAGGATGCACCAGATGTAATAACCCCCAAGCAGACCTATACCACTGCTTCTGGGCTTGCCCGTTGGTGAGGAAATTCTGGACCGACGTCCGTGACTTTGCCAATGAGCATTTGGTAAATTACACTCCGCTCACCCCAGAATGGGCCATATTTGGTATCCTCCCAGAAGAAATTAGAACCCCTAAACCCATCAAAAAATTAATGTTGGCAATTTCTTCGGCTGCCCGCAAAACGATCCTTCAAGTATGGATCCAAACCTCTCCTCCAGCCTTGGCAATGTTCAAAGATAAACTGTTTTTTATTTTCCACATGGATTGGTTGGAGGCCTCCCTCCAAAAGGACTCACGTACCAAACAGTTCTTTGCTACTTGGAACAGCTATATGGAAACCTTACCCATGTCAACCAAGCAAACTCTCCATCAATGTTTCCAAAATACCCGCTGGTACGAAGAACAGTTGTTACTTAATGATCCTCCGCTAGTCCTAGAATAAGGTGTTATCCTCCTCCGTTAAATTCAATATTTTGTACACGTTATAATCTTGTGAATACTATGTAACATAACCTCACCTCATGTATCTGTAAACTTGATGTCTGAATCACATGCCAGAATGCACAGCAACGTATCATGTCTTGAATTGATGCTTTGACATAATAAAAAGTTAAAAAAAAAAAAATCATAATATTATAAAAAGATTTTTTCGATGTGATTATATATTTTGTATATATTTTTTTTATTTATATTTTATATTCTTTTTTGATTTTTCTATTATTTTATTATTTCAATATTTTTATATTTTTTATTTATATTTTTTTGTATCTTCGCATATATAAATCTAATTAAGCTTTTGTATTTCTCTTTGTACTCTGTATATACCATTTCTATTTATTCACATTGTTGACCCAATATACCAATCTTCTGAATAGATCAGTCCTCTTCCCAACTTTATAATGTTTTTGCTCATACCCTTTTATTCAAATTGATAGCGCAAACTTACTACTAATTATCAGCATGTCTGCATATAATGTTTAACTCAGAAACCACAGTCTTATTTCATCAATTGTGCCACCTTCAATATCTACATTTTATAACAAATATTTTTTCCCCCGGTTCATATTAAACCCATAATTAGTATATCCCTGTAGATCATTTCCTTCTTGCTTCCTTAATATCTCCATATATACAATTAACACATTTGGTTTCAACTGACTTGAGAAAAAACGGCTAAGTCCGCCATCTAGTCCCAGCTGCAGCTGACATTTAATCAGCCGCACATATAAACCAGACATCGCGCACACCACGTTAGGCTTCAGGTGATCAAGCCCACGTGGTGAAACGCGTTCTGACGCTGCACAGGCTTTAGCAGCTCCCTGATCTTATGGGGAACTGCAAGCCTTGAACACAGCTCCAGCCTCCCGTAGCCGCCGCAGGTATCCGTCTTGTCCCGGCTTCCTTCTCTGGGTGAGTGTGACACGCTGGCGGCGCATCTCTGTCCTGCGCTACCCACTGTATCAGGATAGACCTAACGCCGCACACAGCGTTTGTCCCCGCATCTTTTTATCTTTTTCTCCAGCAGCACGCCGACTCAGTCACTCATATCTCCCGTCCGCTCACTGAAGACGGGACTTCGGTGATCTACCCCGGCAATTAGCACTGCTGTTCTCTTTACCCTCCCTCTCTTGGCTATATGTTTGTTTATTCACACCCATACTCATAGATCTATTTAGATCTTTTATATGCAGAATTGTTACACTGGCAGATATGTGGTTGGTACTTGTTATCCATTTGTAACCCATAACACAGAATTTTTCCTGTCTGATTATTTTGCCCAGTCATGTGTGATAATAGTATGACCATGTGCTAATATATAATTGATACTCATTACCAGGAACACATTTATCTGCAAATGGTGGCCACCTCTTGGATGTACAGATGTTACCAGCTAATTGGACCATTAGGGGATGTTAATTGACAGTAACACATCTACCCCATCTTAAGGCTGTTTAGATTGTAGAGCATTTCAGCTGGATATTTATTGTTTACAGGTAGTTTGGCTATTTGTCCGATTTAGGCATATCAGTCATTATTGCGGCCATACAGGAGACTTCAGAGTACTGCAAACAATTATAGACATATCAATTACATGTGCAGGTTTTTCTGTATATTGCCAGCCAATCTTGTGACTCTAAAAATTGCAGCTATTCACCATTATAATGGGTGTGCATTAATGACCAGTAAATTTAATCACAGTATGCACACATCTTCTCAGTATGCTGCCTAAACAATCACAGTGATTATCAATATAATATTATATGTTTTCAGATTCATTACTTTCTGCCATTCCCCCCCCCCCCCCCCTTTGTTCTTCCGTGTAAGAGAGACTTTCTGGTGGCGAATTTCAGCCCTGCAATGCGTAGTTATCAGGGCTGACCTAACACCACTTACAGAAGTGTCCTCTTTACATTTGCTATTTTTCCATCAGTGTATCAATCTCTTCTCTCACCCCCCGTCCGCTCATTTCTTTATGAAGACGGCTGGCAGCAGAAAGAGTTGATTCTAACACACTGTACTCACGCTCTTCCCATCCCCTCAAGGATACCTGCGTTATTTTACATTATAGACTTTCTGTATTATATTTCTTCATACACAATTGTAACGTATCCTATTATTAAGAATTATACAGATTTGTCACATTTTCCTGGATGTGTCACCAGCTGTCCTATCTAAGGACCAAAAAATTGTAAATGCATATTAATGCTATATGTTAGTCTTAATAACACCACTCACTGCCACTGTATTAGATGCTGTTACATGGTAATTGTCAGTGGCTATATATATTATTTTTTGTTCACTCAAGAAAAAAATATTTTTAAGAAAACTCTCTATGGCCATTTAAAGGCCAATCATGCTCCCTATTCTTCTATAGAGTTATAACTATTTTAGATTATTCGGAATTAAAAGTTAAGTTTTAACACAATCATTATACATTTCATTTGACATTATAAAAGTGTGCCTCCAAAAAGGAATCCTTTCTGCGAACGGTTGCCCACGTCTTGTGGATCACCGTCTCTCTATTTCTAAGAAAACGGGGCATGCATCAGTACTGAATCAGAATCAAATGTTGCTGAACACTGTACAATCAAATAGTCAAAATCCATAGCCAGAATCACACCGAGTCCAAAGCTTAAGTGCCTACATTTCCAGCATCAAATGTGTTGCCCAAGACACATTAACCCTTGCAAAACTGCAGCTGCTTATTCAAAATATGTGCCCAATTTGCCAGCATATTTCATGCCTAAACCCGTGTTAGGCAAGGCAAAATGCATGTGCGTCATATACAAGTGACCTCTGTTGATTTTACATGTCAAATTTGTTGGCCAAGACTCGTTAACCCTTGCAAAACTGCATGTACTTATTCAAAATGGTAAATTATGGTGTTAAGGTGCCCACTTTGTCAACGTACTTTATGCCCAAACCAATGTTGGGCAAGGTAAAATCCATGTGGGTCATATACAAGTGACACCCCTCTGATGATTTCAGGTGTCAAATTTGTTGGCCAAGACTCATGCTGCTTTCACACTGCAAAACCTGCTTAGACTTGGTATTTAAAACTTTTTTTAAAATGGGTCAAAGCAAGTTATGCCCCTTTCAGACCACACTTATTACCCTTTCACATCGCATGGGAATGAGCGGACCTGCTCCGTGCAGTGAATATTTAATGAGCGGGTCCCCTGCATATGGAATGAGCGTGACCTGCTCCGTGCAGTGAATATTTAATGAGGGCCCCGCTCATTCCATATGCAGGGGCGGGGACCCGCTCATAAAATATTCACTGCACTGGGTCCCGCTCATTAGATATGCACAAAGCAGGAACAGCTTGTGCTCACTGCTGGCTGGGTCTGAAACGGGTAGGACCCTGCTTTTTTACCGTTTCCAAATACTGTTTTTTTGGAAATGGTAAATTCACTCTGAACCTTTCAGACCGCACATACAGTATTACCATTTTGAAATGGTAAAAAAACTGCAAAATACCGGGTAATATGTGCGGACTGAAAGGGGCATCATTAACCCTTGCAAAATTGCAGCTTATTCAAAATAATAATATGGTGTATGTGCTAACTTTGCCAGCATATTTCATGCCCAAACCAGTGTTGGGCAAGGGAAATTACATATAGTATGGGTCATATAGCAAAACTGCAGCTATTTATTCTAAATTATGCTAAATTATGATGTGAAGGTGTCCATTTTTCCAGCTTATTTCATACCCAAGCCAGTTTTGGTCAAGGCACAATCCATGTGGGTGACATGCAAGTGACACCCCGCTGTTGATTTCAGGTGTCAAATGTGTTGCCCAAGACACATTAACCCTTGAAAATTGCAGCTGCTTATTCAAAATAGTAATTAATAATAATACGGTGTATGCAGGGGTTAAAGAGGGCCGGAACGGGGGCGGAACTGAGTTCCGGCAGTTGTAAATGAAGCCGGAACTTAGTTCCACCTCCTTCTGTGCATGGCCACAATTTCCTCCAGGAGGCTGACTCAGGCTGCATAGAGTTTAGCCTCCGGAGCCCGCCCAGCTTCCCCCCGCATCCGCAGCATGGCACCCCCATGTCCCTCCAGTCACAGGTAACTAACGATATGGCAATGCCTCTAATGAGAGGAAGGAGGATGCTGAGAGGCAGACAGCGTGACTCACTGTCTGCCTCTCAGCATCTGCCCTCTCATTAGCAGCATTGTCAAATTAGCCAGTACTGCAGCATCCATTCCCAGAGCACTGTGTACGGCTACCTTTCCAGCCGCCAGCCGTGCACAGTGTGTAGCACCTCCGCCCCGCTTTCTTCCTTTGACTGGGTGGGCCATCAGCCAATCAGAGCTTGCAGACCGGCTCCTGATGGGGGCATAACTGGCACTGTGGGGGCATAAATGTGTCTGGGGCATACCAGGCTGGCACTGTGGGGGCATATCTGGCTGGCACTGCAGAGGCATAACTGGCACTGCGGGGGCATATATGTGTCTGGAACTTTGGGGGGCATATTTGACACTGTGGGGGCATATGTGTAATGAGCATCATGTTGTGTGGCGTAATGGGCATCATGTTATGGGTAGTAATGTGTAATGGGCATTACAGTGTGGGGCGTATTGTGTAATTGCCATAACAGTGTGGGGTGTAATGGGCATCATGGTGTGCGGCATAATGTGTAATGAGCATCACGGTGTGCAGCGTATTGTGTAATTATCATCATGGTGTGGGATGTAATGTGTAATTGGCATCATGGTGTGTGGCATAATGTGTAATTGGCATTACAGATAAACTGTATATAATGATTTCAGTAGCCTGTCATTGTTTGGGCTTGATTTGTGAGGCATGTGTATCCCCTCATTCAGATTGTCTGGTAAACTGCAAACATCGCAGCTTACCAAGCGCCTGAGAAGCCTGCCGAATACCTGCCCCGTGTTGTTAGGGGCGTGGCTTCTGCCAGGCGGGAGGTGCTAGGGGTGTGGCCTGCAAGGGTGGGTGTAGAGGGGTGAGTTCCACCCCCTCCCTTGGACCACTTTAAGCACTGGGTGTATGTGCCCACTTTGCCAGCATATTTCATGCCCAAACCCATGTGCATCACATACAAGTGACCCTTCTCTGTTGATTTTACATGTCACATTTGTTGCCCAGACTCATTAACCCTTGCAAAACTGCAGCTATTTTTTCAAAATGGTAAATTATGGTGTTAAGGTGCCCACTTTGCCAACATACTTCCTGCCCAAACCAATGTTGGGCAAGGCAAAATCCATGTGGGTCATATGCAAGTGACACCCCTCTGATGATTTGAGGTGTCAAATTATTTGCCCAACACATTAACCCTTGCAAAACTGCAGCTGCTTAATCAAAAAATAAATAATAATACGGTGTATGTGTCAACTTTGCCAGCATATTTCATGCCCAAACAAACCAGTGTTGGGCAAGACAAAATACATGTGGGTCATATGCAAGTGACCACCCTCTGTTGATTTCGGGTGTCAAATTTGTTGCCTAAGGCACCTTGTACAAATGAATGTTCTGAATAAGAAGCTGGAGCTTGAATAAGAAGTGCATGAGAGGCTAACTCCAGCTCAGCCTCGTCTGTCACAGGACAGCACAGTCACTGTGTGATCACTGACGAGTCGATGACAGGAGCTGCTAACAGGAGCTGCTGCAGTGCTGCTGCTGCTGCTGCTGCTGCTTCCTGATGTTGGGCCCACCCACCGGATCTCCGGGTCCACGTCACGCGTTTGACACTGCGTACAGTACTGCGAGCTGATTGGCTGAGGCACGCTCTGTGGCTGCGCGTCACGCCTGATGCTGGAAGCCGGAACCACCACCGGGCAGGGGCAGCAGCAGCAAGAGCAGCTGCCAGGGGCTGAGAACAGAAAGGAGACACCAGGCCGGGCAGCCGTAAAGGCCGCAGAGATCTCACGGTTGCGTATTGGAGAAGGATGCTTTCACGCAGGGCCTAGCATCAGTGGAGGCTTCCCCGCGCCCCTGTCCTCTGCCATGGGCTGCTCAGCGGAGGTACCCCGAGTACGGGGAGTCATTTGGATGCACTTTCTCCTCTGCTTAATGTTCCAGACGGTCCTGGGAGCGGGGCAAGCTACTATGGCCAAGGAGGAGAAGGCGCAGCTCAGGTAACTTGTTCTATAGTAGTAATGCGGGGATTAATACTAACTACCCCCTCCTCCTGGGGTGGTGTCTGACATACAGTACAATGTTACTGGCCATTGTACTGGCCCGGGGATGATCACTGCAGTCTGTCATACAAGAATAGATTCTTGTCTGTGGTAGAGAGACCCCCCACTTCCCTTGCTGTCCATATGTTATGTCTGCGAACTCCTTGTAATGATAGGCTACATACAGATATGTCTACAAATGCCTATCCTAACATTGTGATAAATACAATTTGTTTAGCATCCTGCAGACTTGTACGCAGCACCATTCGTCCCATCCAAACATTTGTTTCCAAAAATATGGGTCGTGGCATCACCGTGACAACCATACAATGCACGGGCACCCATGATACTAGCGCTGGCATTGCATGTAGCTGATGTTTGCAACTAGTACACTAATGGGTAAAAAGATAAATATCCGTGAAACGATACAAGGGATATAACGTTGTGCTTAATCTGTCATGTTATACCACTTCCTATGAAACCATAATACCGATTAAAATTTCCTAGGACACTATAAGCAACTCTGTATGCAGCTACCATGTCACAAAGACATTAAGGGGATAATTCAGGTGTGATAAAGGGCCAGAAGTATCAAGCTTCAAAAGTGATAAAGTGGAGAGCGATAACAAACCAGCCAATCAGCTCCTACCTGTCATGTTTCAAACCCGTCCTGCGACATGGCCGGTAGTAGCTGATTGGCTGGTAGTTTATCACTTTCCATTTGATCACTTTTTGGAGCTTGATAGATCTGGCCCATAATGATCTGACAGTCAGTATTCCAGCGGTCAGTAGTCCGACATCAGAATCCCGACTGCCGGAACCCCCAAAAGGGAGAATAGACCATCAGTTGGTATCTCGTGCATTTAATAGTCGGGATTCCGACCATCGGAATCCCTACGGTCAGGAGGCCATCCAGAATCTATTTATCCCCTCCATTGTAAACTTCTCAATGCGGCACGGCTTCTTGGCCGTGCAGGGATTCGCCGCCCGACAGGAGCCGGAGCGTGTGAAATAGCCCATAGGCCAACCCTAAACATCAGTGCTTTTCTTCCTTGGGTATAGGCTGTGATTGTTTAAGCATTTGTTAAAGAGTTTGTAATGGACCAATGTGTGCCTCTTTTCATTTATGGCGGCAGCTTTGCTTGCTAACATTAGCAGTTCTGTAACCAAGAAAATCCCAATTGCATCTACTGTACATACAAACATGAATTAGGCCCTAAGTTCAGTGTAAAAGGTGGCTACAAAAGGAAAAGTGTACCAGGAAACATTTGTATGCACTTGCACAGATATACTGTGTTTAGGGTGCATTTCTAATGCAAAGTAAGTGCTTGTACATCGTTGCTGAAAACCAATATGCTGCAGATTTACTGCACCTGATGTGTCAGTGCAGATTCACCTCAGTCTATTTTAAAGATTTGCCTCTTATATGAAGACAGTTTCCTGTTGTGTCGCAGACCATCTGTTTAAAAAGTGAGAACTGAGTGCACCAAAGCAAAAAGGTGATTAATGGATCACTCCCAGTTTATCTATATTAGATTTCCCAGTTCCTGTTCAAAGACAAATATACTAAACTTGAAAGCAAAGTGAACACACCCTTCTATTCATAATGAAACAATTTTGAAACTTCTGGTAAATCTGTACTGCTATGAAGCCCCGAAACAGTGGCTACAAACTATATGCTGTTACCCACATAGTGTGGCCTGGGGCAGTTGCAGTTAGTGGTCCAGGACCAATTCAAATCATTTATGGTGATTGTAATACACAAAACCAGTGCTTGTGGCTGCCAGTCATAAAGTATGTGGACAAAGAGATGCAAATCCTGTCCCTCACCACATAACACAATTTATTAATTTAATATATTTTCTGAATTTCTCATTAAGAAGCTATTGGCTCATGGGGCGCTGTCAAAAAATTCTGATATTGTCGTATGCCTTGGTTAAAAAGTTTAAGAGCTAATGATATACAGTAACTATAGTCTATGCCATTTGGCAGCTGCTGTAAGTTTGTGTGCAGAATACTTTTGGTATCTGTGGAATGTTTTATTACAAGGAAATGGTAGGTCACAGATAATTAAGTAGAATTTACTTATACGTTATACTTTTAAAGTACCCACATATTATACAGGATATATAAGACTTTTGGTTACAGTGGAGTCATTCTGTTTACTGCAGCAAATTCTGTGATTCCCAAACATGGTTCTCGAGGCACCCCAAAATCCAGGTGTTAATGATATCCCTGGTTGTATAAGGTATCCTGTCAATACAGTATAGTCGATATGCACAAGGTCGACATGGCCATGGTCAACACACCGTCATTGAACTTTCACATACTTTAGCATCCATGTGGACTCCGAATGGGAACAGTAAATTGTACTGACCGCGGCCAGAAACAAAAAAAGTCAAAAACAAAAACATATTGCTCTTTTGCTTGTTGGTCCTTTTTTGTATGTTGACCTTGTACATGTCAATGCTTTTATACTGGGGATGAGGAACCTTTGGCCCTACAGCTGTTGATGAACTACATACCCTGCAACAGTTTAAGCATGGCCAAATAGAAAAACTGTAGCAGTATATTTTGGGATGTGCAGATTAACAGCTGGAGGGATAAAGGTTTCCCGTGCCTGCTTTATGTTATAACCCAGTGGTTCCCAAACTGTGTGCCATGGCTCCCTGGGGTACCTCAGGACAAATGCAGGAGTGCCCTGGGTTGGTGGTCCAGCACCAACTCAAATTATCAATGGTTATTTATGAGCAAAACCAGTGCTGGTGTCTGCCCATCATAAAATGTGTACAAACAGAAGCAAAATCCTGCCCTTTACCACATCATTGACCCTAAGAATTGCATATACCCAATCTAATAGAAAAAAAGTTTTTTGGCCTAGGAGTGCTGTGGAAAAATTCTGATCCTTTAGGGTGCCGTGATTCAAAAAAGATTGGGAACCCCTGCTATAACCCTTGTATTGGTAGTATATTACTGACCAAGGTACTGATTAAATCACCTGTGCCTAAGCATGCATTTCCTTAAAACCTAGATTGTGTTTGGGAATCACTAGGCTAATGAATGCCTTAATCCAGGCATTTCCAAACTGCGGCCCTCCAGCTGTTGTGAAACTACACATCCCAGCATGCCTTGTCATAAGCCCCATACACACGGGGAGATATATTGCTCAGCCATATATTGCTCAGTTTCTCCTTTTCATCAGCGACCAGAGATGGTCGCTGATGAAAGGGAACCTCTGCCGGCGGTGCCGCAGAGGTAATCAGCTGGTCGCAGGAGCAAGCTCCTGCGACCAGTGATTAGAATGGGGCTGAAAACGGGAGCGCGCACCCTGCAATTTATTGCCGGGGCACACTCCCATCACTGGCAATCTGGTCGCCTGCGACCATATTTCCAGCGATTTCAGAACCTATCGCCCCCGTGTGTACACAGCTTTAGTTTTAGCATTCCCTAATAGCAAAACTGTGGCATGGCATTATGGGACTTGTAGTTTCACAACAGCTGGAGGGCCATAGTTTGGACATGCCTGCCTTAATCCTTTCTATATAGTTACGTTTTCAGAAGTTGCTTTTGAATTTTTGATCACGGTTCTGCAAAACACTTAATCATTCTTAAGCTGGCCATACACCTACAGATTCATCTTAAGATCTGGCTGGTTGGAACAAAAATCTGGTAAATTCTGAATGATAATTTGTCTGTTTTCCAGCATTTCCAAGGAAAGTCAACTGTCTCTCATCCATAACTATGTTTTTTTTTCCAACCAGCCAAATCTGAAGATAAATCTGTAGGTGTATGGCCAGCTTAAGAATGATTAAGTGTTTTGCAGAACCGTGGCTAGATATGGAAGCTATAAGACAAGCAAATGTAGTGCAATCTCTTTTTGCAAATGTCCAGGTTTTTAGCATGTTCTTATAAAAATGTTACATTGCCATCTTAACTGGGTAGCAGGTGAGAGGCTCACTGGGAAAGTTTACCTGCTACACAGGTAACCAGACAGACACTACTTTTTTCATATTTTTAGTCATGTGTACAGATATAGCCATGCTCAGCTTTGGCACAGCTGTCGCAGCAAGTGTGCCCATGAATGAGTTGCACTTTGTGCACATGCACACACATGCCTATGGATTAGTACCAGGTGCTGCTCTTCACAGCCCATCATGCCATTCAGCATGCTGCAGTTTGTATGCCTATGTGTACACACAGCGGCAAACCTAAAGTGGACTACATCAGTAGTTGTAGAGGCAATTATGAAAGCTGTGTACTGCTAAGCAAATAAAATGCATAAGCTGACTTGGCTGATTAAGATGATATTCAGTATGACGATTCTGTTTACAACTGTACAAAATGCTCTATTATAGTATTTTCCACTCTCTATGCATCCAAGCATCTGACTTGCCTCTCTTATTGCTTTGTTACATTGCTTAAAGTTGGACCAATTTGCCCTTGCGCTCCCAGGGATGCTCACTTGCAATTTGGCACTTGATGTGGCAACTTTTACATGCAATAAATCGCTTGTGATTATTGCATGCAACTCCCTGGGAGCTGCTGCAGCAGTGGCGGGGTGCATGCAGTGGAGTCCGGGAGCTGGTAGTGTTGGGTACTGGTCGCAAAGCGGCCTGCTATATTAAAAAAAAACAATAATTTCAAAAGACTGTCCGGCCACTGACTGAGAGAATTCTCTCAGCCAATCAGCAGCCGGCCAGTCTTTTGAAATTATTTTTTTAATTCAGTAACTGCTTCACGCTCCTCCGCCAAGCACCCAAAACTAGTAGCTCTCCGCCACTACCAGCTGCCCGCATCCCACTGCCCACCTCTCGTTGCTGCCAGCCCCTGCACACAGGTGCGTGCCAGCTGTGAAGCACCGCTGGCACACCTAGGGTTGGACCCAACACATCGTGGGTGCTAAAAGCATCGGTGATGTACCGCTGATTGGTCCGATTGTGAGACACCTTATGTCCTGCTGGTGCGTCCACAGGGTCCAGATCCGATGGACACGGGACCATGCATCGGAGCCGATGGCATGTCACATACATCCGATTTTGGCCAATCTGCCAGCCCGATCCGTCAGATTCAGGCTAGTGTATGGGGGCCTCTACTGAAATAATAACTCCTAGATCATTTTCTCCCCTGGAATTTCCATAATAGTGCAGTTAACTCATTAAGACCCATTATCCTATACATGACATGAATTTGTATCTATGTCTAATCACACCCAAAAAAATTATTGAAATTTATTTCCCACTAGAGTTAGATAGTTTTAGACCCCACTAAGCAAATTATAACGTAACTAGGGTCACACCTGGTTGTCGCCTGCCGAGTGGTGACACCACAGTGCTAACTCCTGCTCTGTAATATTAAGTACAGCATCGGAGTCCTGTCCCTGGCCTTTATTCAGATCTGATCACAGTACAAATTTGTTTGGAAAATGGACAAAACCATGCAGGTGGGGCAGATGTAACATGTTCAGAGAGTTCGATTTGTGTGAGTTATTTTGTTTCTGTGCAGGGTCAATTCTGGCTGCATTATTTTTACACTGCAATTTAGCTTTTAGTTTCAACACACCCCACCCAAATTTAACTCTCTCTGCACATGTTACATCTGCCCCCACCTGCAGTACTGTAATGAGATCTGAATAAGGGCCCCTGTGTAGAAGTTAGCACTGCAGCCAGGGCATTCCTTGGGGGCAGCCTGCATCTCTTGGTCACCCTCAAATGTGAAAATGGGGGTTTAGGCTGCAAGGTCACATTCTAACCTGCAAGGTCTGGCCTACTTTCCAGCACATGACTTCCATGTGGGAACCGTTGGCTACCCCTAGACCAGGGGTGTCCAAACTTTTTGCGACAAGGGCCAGATTTGGTGAAGTGTAAATGTGTGGGGGCTGACCATTCAGCGTGACATTCTTTGAATCATTAATCACATCAGAATGGTCCCCCACTCTGCCTCCATTCACTCTGTCCCCCAGCCTGCCCCTTCACTGTATTTCTCCAAGCTTTCCCCCATTCACTGTATGTTTCCCACTCTGCACCCATTCAATCTGTCGCCCAGTCTGCCCCCCTTCTCTTAATGTCCATCTGTGCCTATATTCATTGTATGTCCCCAAGCCTGACCCTCCTTCACTGTATGACTCCCATTCACTGTATTGCCCCCATTCACTGTATGTCCCCCAGCCTGACCCTCCTTCAATGTATGTCCCCCACTCTGCCCCCTCCCTTCACTGTATGTTTCCCAGCCCCTTGTGTGAGCCAGAGGAAGGAGAGGCAAAGCAGGCACTGCAAGGACAGGAGATGCTTGTGCTCCCACTGCTGCCCTCCTCCACTCTGCATGTTACGGGAGCAAGCTTCCCCCTTGCTGCCCCCCTCTCCAAACACTGCTGTCACTGTGATCGGTGAGTAGGGTGATATACGATTGCAGCAGCAGGGGTAGGACACCAAACACATCTGACTGTGGCGGCCTGTACCTCCTCACTGCAGCAGACAGCAAGGTAAAGGCTCGCTCGCCGGGGCCCCACCTTTAGTGTCCTGTGCTGTGCTTCCCACATCTGATGCTCTGCCCGCTTCCAGCTGGAGGCTGTGGGCCGCTTGAAATTACAGCACGGGCCGCAATTGGCCCCCGGGCCTGAATTTGGACATGCCGTACCTAGACCATGAACAGGACCACAGTCAAAGAAAAAAGGTATCCAACTGATCTTACGTTTAACAACGTTGGGCATATCCAAAACGTTTATTCTGTTATTCCCTCTACTGATACTAGGTGTAACTTGTGCACGGTTTTCCAACTTTCCCTTTCCCCTATTGATACATATGATAGAAAAAAAATTCAGGCAAACTTCTTTGTTGTGCATATTACCCAAAGGACAGGACATACCTACCACAAAAAGTGTGAAATGTAACGGACTCTGTATGAAATGCTTTGAGCCATATAACAGAGTGATAGACATAGAAATAATTTAGTAGATAGATAGATAGATAATGCCGTATGCATAAGACAATTTTGAAAATGGGCCCTGATCTGTACAAAATATTGGCATATTCATGTTTAGAATATTTGATATACATTTTCAGATTATGATTTTTAATAAGGTAATACTATAGTTTATTTTATTTTTTTTAAACCCAAGTTCATGATTCTCCAAGTTAAAATAAACTGTTGTTGCCATATTATTGACCATTTTTCTAGTCTTACCTAGATCCTTAATCATTTGTTTCACCCCTCCTGGAGTGTGTATACTATTGTACATGCTGCTGTCATTTGCAAAAAGGCATACATTTCCGATGTCCTTAACAAAAATCTTTAAATATATATTTAAAAGCAAAAGTCCAAGTAGAGATTCCTGGGTTACACCATGTTCAACTGGTCCCTCCTGAGACTTTCATATCCTGTACACTGTTTCTTTTCTTGAAATCTTATTTAACACTTTTTTGCCAATTTTAATTAACAACACAAATTGTTTAACTTATCTGTGTTTAAAAAAAAAAAGTCTTCTAACAAAAATAGAATAATTTGTGTGGTTACATGATAAGAACGCTGTGATATTGATGTTATAAAATGATGAGTTCCAAGTCTGTCAAATCCCTCTGTGAAATATAGTCCGGTCCATAAATATTGGGACAAAATTATCATATTTTGGGCTCTATGCACCACAACGTTTGAAATGAACCAAACAAGATGTGCCACCTCACTCTTCATCGATTCTTGGAGATTCCACTCCCATAATCTAAATGCATGCGCCGAAGGTGTGTGTGTGATTATATATATATATATATATATATATATATATAATCACACACACACACACACCCTTTATTGCTGACACATACTGTATATGGGGCAGAGGCAGCAATGGCTGGCTGGAGGCTTTTTCAGATACCCGTATTCCGGGAGACTGGAAAAGCCTCCTTGAGGGTTGCGCAGTGTAATGCCGGGCAGCGTCTGAGCACTCGCTCAGATACTGCCCGGCTGTTCCCGAATCCTGACCCCAGCGTGCAGCCTGCGTAGCGTGACAGTAGAGGTCACGCTGCTCAGGCTACACGTCACCACTCATCGCCCACTCTTCTCCGCCCACCCGCCTGCCTCTTCTCCGTCCGCTTGCTGTCTAAGGAGGAGGTGCACTTGCCGGGAGGCACCGTGCACCTCCAAACCCACTCCCGGCCACCCGCTCGCTAATATAAGTAAATGTGCGGGTAGGCCGGTGTGGGGATGTCTATGGGATATAGGGATGCCAATCCCGGGATTGAGCATTTTTCAATCCCGGGATTGAAAACATGCCCAGGGATTCGCATCCCCAGTTTTAACTGCAAACTTGCAGCTTTAGGTACTTGTGAGTTATCCGGGCTGCCGATTTTTTGATTGTATGCCTTAAGTTAAGGCATACAATCAGATGCGATGCGATATCGCATCGCATGCGACCATCGGATGCGATGACCCGATTTTTCCATAGGAATCAATGTTAAAATGGACTGAGTCCATTTTAACATGGAATTCAATGGGAAAAAGGGGTCCTTTTCATACCCCTACTATCCAAGTGGGCATGGAGTTGGATATAAACCTGTGGCGAGCGTAGCGAGCCACCGAGCCCGAAGCGTGGCGAGCGAAGCGACGGTATTCTGTGTCCCCTCGCGGGGCTCGCCACGCTTCGGTGGCTCGCTACGCTCGCCACAGGTTTATATCCAACTCCATGCCCACTTGGATAGTAGGGGTATTAAAAGGACCCCTTTTTCCCATTGAATTCCATGTTAAAATGGACTCAGTCCATTTTAACATTGATTCCTATGGAAAAATCGGGTCATCGCATCGCATCCGATGGTCGCATGCGATGCGATGTGCCCGATCCGACCCGATTTAGAAATCGGCAGCCCGGATAACTCACAAGTACCCAGCTTTAATTTGAGGGTATTTACAGTTAAAACAGGTGAACGGTGTTTTGAATTACAACAATTTTAATTTGTGCATCACACTTTTTAAGGGACCAAAAGTAACTGGACAAACTAAACAATCTTAAATCAAACTTTAACTTTTTAATACTTTGTTGCAAATCCTTTGCAGTCAATTACATCTTGAAATCTGGAACTCATAGACATCACCAGATGCTGGATTTCATCCCTGGTAATGCTCTGCCTGGCTTCTACTGCAAATGTCTTAAGTTCCTGTTGCTCTTGGGGCATGTTCCCTTCAGTTTTGTCTTCATCAAGTGAAATGCATGCTCAATCGGATTCAGGTCAGGTGACTGACTTGGCCATTGCATAACATTCCACTTATTTGCCTTAACGAAAACATTGTTTGCATTTGCAACATGCTTCGAGTCATTGTCTATCTGCACTGTGAAGTACCGTCCAATGAGTTCTGAAGTATTTGGCTCAATATGAGCAGATGATAATGCCCGAAATATATCCTGCTGCTTTTGTCAGCAGTCACGTTATCAATAGATACAAGGGAACCAGTTCCATTGGTAGCCATACATGCCCAAGCCATTACACTACCACCACCATGCTTCACTTATGAGGTGGTATGTTTTGGAGCAAGAGGCTTCCATAGCAAAATTGCAATATTCGCAGATGACACAAAACTGAGTAAGATAATTAACTTGGAAGTGGATGTGGAGGCACTGCAAAATGACTTAATTGGGCTTGAGAAGTGGGTAGCTAGGTGGAAGATGAGATTTAATGTAGATAAGAGCAAAGTCATCCACTTTGGGAGCAAATATTAAAGCGCTAGCTATAAACTAAATGGGGTTATTATGGGTAGTTCAGCGGGGGGGGGGGGGGGGAATTAAGGGGTCATCATTGAAGATAGGTTGAGTAATAGTGAACAATGCTCAAGTGCTGCCGCAAGTGCAAACAGGACCTTAGCATGTATTAAAAGAGGAATGGAATCATGAGAAGCCAGTGTGATAGTGCCTATTTATAAATCATTGGTGAGGCCACACTTAGAATACTGTGTCCAGTTCTGGGCACCTTACCTTAAGAAAGACATTAAGGAATTTAAATTCGGACAGAGAAGGGCTACTAAATTAAGTTGTCTTGAGTCACTGGACTATAGGGATAGGCTAACCAGGCTGAATATGTATTCACTGGAAAAGCGAAGGCTGATAGGTGATATGATTAATATGTTCAAATACAAGATTGGAAATCACAAGGAGCTTGGAGATGACTTAATCAGTAACAAGACTTTACTTAGAACACGTGGGCATACACTAAGGATTAAGGTATTAAAATTTCGTACTAAATTTAGGAGGGGATTTTTCACCATAAGAGTGGTTAAGTTCTGGAATTCTTTGCCAGAATATGTAGTAACTGCAAGCATGTTAAATGAGTTTAAAGTAAAACTGGATACATTTCTTGCTACACAGGGAATCACATAGTTACGACGTAGCCTAGGAACGACTAGACTAGTTATACGGGTTGAACTCGATGGATTGATGTCTTTTTTTCAACCCTGAATTACTATGGGGGTTATTTTGGTTCATTCTTTCTGACAAAATCCTTTTTAGATGTACAAAACCATGTGCACTGCAGTGGGAGCAGATGTAACATGTGCAAGCAGAATTAGATTTGGGTGAGTTATTTTGTTTCTGTGCAGGGTAAATACTGGCTGCTTTATTTTTACACTGCAATATAGATCTCACTTTGAAGTAATACCCCACCGAAATCTAATTCTCTCTGCACATGTTACATCTGCCCCACCTGATGTAACCTCTGCACATGTTACATCTGCCCCATCTGACAAAATCCTTCTTAAGGAGCCCATACACGCTCCGTTTTTGCCGACTCCGTTCTGTACTATGCGATGCGCGTTCCCGATACGATGTGTACTTTAAAAGTACAGAACGGAGCTTTAAAACGGAGCGTGTATGGGCTCCTTAACATGGACAAAACCATGTGCACTGCGCACATGGTTTTGTCCATCTAAGAAGGATTTTGTCAGAAAGAGAGAACAAGAATAAGGCACTATGTAACTTTGAGAATTTCCTTTCCTTCTCCATAATCTTCTCTTCCCATCACTCTGGTACAAGTTGATCTTTGTCTCATCTATCCATAGGATGTTGTTCCAGAACTGTGAAGGCTTATTAAGATGATATTTGGCAAACTGTAATCTGGTCTTCCTGGTTTTTTAAGGCTGACCAATGGTTTACATCTTGTGGTGAACACTCCATATTCACTCTTGTGAAGGCTTCTCTTGATTGTTGACTTTGACATATATACACCTACCTCCTGGAGAGTGTTCTTGATCTGGCCACCTGTTATGAAGGGGTTTTTCTTCATCAGGGAAGTAATTCTTCTGTCATCCACCACAGTTGTTTTCCACGGTCTTCCGGGTCTTTTGGTGTTGCTGAGCTTTCCGATGCATTCTTTCTTTTTAAGAATGTTCCAAACTATTGATTTGGCCACACACTATGTTTTTGCTATCTCTCTGATAGTTTTTTATTTTTATATTTCAGCCTAATGACACCATCATCTCCACCGTTCCCCAACTCCGCTGCTTGGATGTCACTCTCGACTCCTCCCTCTCCTTTACACCCCACATCCAAGCCCTGGCCCATTCTTGCCCGTTCCAGTTAGGCAACATTGCTCGCATCAGGCCTTTTCTCTCTGAGTGCAACTAAGCTTATCATTCACTCACTGGTCATCTCACGGCTCGACTACTGCAATGATCTCATCGGCCTCGCTCAATCCCAACTGGCTCCTCTCCAATCTGTCCTCAACTCTGCAGCCAGGCTTATCTTCCACTCTCGCCGCTCTAATTCTGCCACTCCCCTTCAACAAAATCTGCACTGGCTCCTATTCCCCTACAGAATCCTCTTCAAACACCTCACACTCACATACAGGGCCATGTCTAATGCCATTGCTCCATATATCGCTAACCTCATCTCCATTTATACACCCTCCTGCCTTCTGCAGTCGGCCGACGACTGTCGTCTCTCCTCCACCCTGATCACTGCTTCCTACGCTAGAGTACAGAACTTTGCCCGTGCTGCACCCCTTCAGTGGAATGCACTCCCTCCGACCTTGCAAAGCTTCAAACGGGCACTGAAAACTCACCTATTCATCAAAGCGTACCCTCCCACTGCATAAACTAGCTGGTTCTCCAACCCCTTGCCTGTTTACATCCTGCTATCTAGCCACCACTCACTCGCTTGCACCTCTTGTAATCTGTCTGTCTAACCTTCCTACTAGATTGTAAGCTCCTCCAATCAGGGCTCTCTTCCCTCCTGTTGTTAAAGCCCTCTTCTCTTTACATTTCACTCACATCTCTCCTATACTCAAACACTCAGTGACCATCTTCGTCCGCATACTCCTTTCTATCACTGGCCTCAAGCCTCTTGTAATATGTTGATTGAGTCCTCACTACTTATATTCAAGCTGTAATGTGTATTGTACTGTGGAGCTCTTTATTTATACTCTGTTTTTGTTATTTATTCTATGTTATGCCAAGTTTTGTCTCCCTGTACTGTTCCTTTGTACTGTGCTGCGAAACACTTGTGGCGTCTTATAAATAAAATAATAATAATAATAATAATAATGGCTTGCTTCACTGATAGTGACAGCTCTTGGGATCTCATATTGAGAGTCAACATCAACCGATTGCAAATGCAAATGTCACACCTGGAATCAACTCCAGACCTTTTACCTCAGGGATGGGGAACCTTTGGCGCTCCAGATGTTGTTGAACTGCACATCCCAGCATGCCCTGCAACAATTTTAGTATGGCCAAATAGCAAAACTAGCAGGGCAAGCTGGGATGTGCAGTTCAACAACAGCTGGAGGGCCGAATGTTCCCCATCCCTGTTTTACCTGCTTAATTGATGATGAAATAACAAGGGAATAGCCCACACCTGTCCATAATATAGCTTTTCAGTCGATTGTCGCATTACTTTTGGTCCCTTTAAAATGTGGGAGGCACATATAGAAACCATTGTAATTCCTACACCATTCACATGATTTGGTTGTAAATACCCTCAACTTAAAACTGACAGTCTGCAGTTAAAGCAAATCTTGTTTGGTTCATTTCAAATTCATTGTGTATAGAGCCCAACATACTGTATGAGAATTGTGTCGATGTCCCAATGTTTACGGACCACTATGCTGCATGGTCTGGGCTGTGCTTCAACTTATACAATGCTGAATTGATGAAATAACTCCCGACGATGGTCCAGAGAGAGCGAAAACGTTGAGTATCATTGTTATTATTATTTTAATAAAAACACAGCAATTTTTTTGTTGTTGTTATTATTATTTTAATAAAAACATAGCAAATTTTTTTAAGTGCAAGTTTAAACATTTGGAGCGTGCTTCCTTACTGCTTTTCTATACAGTGGACACTTTGTTGTTTACATTCTAAAGATATATGAACTTTCTATTACTATCAGATTCTGCTATCTGACTCTCAGCCTATGTCTTTGTCAACAAATACTAGTTACATTATAATGTTCTTCTGCATTCACCTACACCACAATAAAGGTGCATACACATGGTGAAATTTTGGCTATGTATGATTTTGACTAGGCCTTTTCCCTTGAACGCCTCGGACCTCAGAACCATACAGTGTTGACTGGCCTATTTTGACTATACTAGAACACTAAATTGTACACACTATATTTGCTTGCCTAAACGGTCTATTTTTTTTTCTTGCGATGCCGATCTCATGTGGGGCGTGCATCGATTTTTACACACACTGCAATGTGTGCTCATTTTTCTTTTGATTTTGGACTTTGATTTGGACTATAAAATCAAAATTGGAAGCTCAAATCGGACCTGGTATAAATGCATCTTGACTTTTGCGGTGTCATTGATTACAAGTTTACAAACCTGTTTCTTTTTCTATAGTTCTAGTTTTTTTGAGCAATAAATAGGCTATTTTGACCTTTATTTTGTTTTTCATTACAGGGCACAAGTTCTAGAAATGTTTGATCATGCCTATGGCAATTATATGGTATGTATACACTTTTTATTTTTTTGTGACTAGTATAATCTGGTTTGCATGTATATAATGAATAAAATGTACTTTTAGTTATTACTGTAGTTTAGTTTCAATTATTTTTCTAATCCTTTATTGCTGTAATTTAGTTTCAAATATTTGCCTAATCATAGTACTAAAGATTAGAACACTGATCTGCATTATAACTGATTCTTCTAAAATCGCTAAACCATTTTTTGTATGTCAAAGCTAGTTTATTGGACCAGCCTCTTACCGGGTCACTAGCTATTGTGCAGTGATTTTTCTTTTTCCTCCCTTCCTGAATAGTAAGTGGGACACGAGGACCTGGTTTGGACAGCTGGGGTGCCGGACGTCTCTCCGACAGTCGGAATCCCGACTGCGCCCTCGTGGGGGTCCACGACCCCCATAGAGGGAGAATATAATAGTTGCACGCAGCGTGGCAAGCGCAGTGAGCCCGCAAGGCTGTGCAGTCGGGATTCTGACGTAGGGCTAATGACTGTCGGAATACCGACTGTCTGTGTGTTGTACCACACCCGGACAGCTGTACCTAGCCTGATTTTAAATGATTTCTGCTGTTTTGAGCAATACAGACATAGGGAGCTCAAATAGCTACAAAAATATTAAAATGATCTAATCCCAATCACCTCGCAATTTGACTGAGAGGAAGTCAATTTTGGGGGCAGTAACTGGATGTTTTGTGATGGGGTACAAACTTATTCACATTTGAGTGAATTCTGTATGGATATGCTACAGGCTACCTGATTGCAAAGTTTCAGCAATTCTATTGCAAATTTGCACTGGGTGAGTTTTCACTCTGTCTGGGTGCTGGCTACCCACTCTGTCATCTGCAAATTTTCAGATGACCAATCAGGTCTGATCAGGCCCCTTATCCATAGTCTCTGCTGGTGATCGTTCCAAAAAGATTGGTTTCTTGCGAAACACAGAAAAACCCAATCTATCTGAGAATCTCATTTAGATTGTTACTTGGCAAATCTGTGGCTCTGATCTTCTCCCTGAGGAATTAAGCTTCCCGTGTCTAACCTATAGAGTTTGTCATTGCAGCTGATTGATTATTATCACCAAACTTAAGCGGTTGCTGGCTTATCAGAATATTCCTGTTAATATCAAGTTATATGAATGGCAGTCACCTCCGTACAGTGAAAAAACTGAATAGCAGTTGACACTGGACAGTGGGCCGAATTCAGACTGAATCACAAAGCATATTTTGTTCTCTAATTTTGTTCCCATCCTCCAGCCCACTTAGAGTGAACTAGAATAAGGCCCTTCACAAAATCCTTCTTAGATGGACAAAACCATGTGCTCTGGGGGGGGGGGGCAGTTGTAACATGTGCAGAGAGAGTTAGATCTAGGTTGGATGAAAGTAAAGCAGCCAGTACTTAACCTACACAGAAACAAAATAACTTGCCAAAATCTAACTGCACATGTTCCATTTGTCCCACCTGTACTGCAAAGGTTTTTGCAGGGTTTTTTTTGAGGGGTTTTGTCCATTAGAGAAAAACATTACTTTGCAATTCAGTCTGAATTAGGCCCAGTGTACACCAGAGGCTAATCTGCTCAGTTGCACACACATTGCTATAGCCCATACTCTGGGGTCATTCCATGGTAACAAACATTACATTTTTGACTAGATCATGTAAAATATATATTTCTGAGCATGTGTTTTCATTATTTTGTGCAAAGTATATGTTTGTGTGGTACATGATATGCTTTAATCTTGATGCAAAGCTTGTCATGAAAACTGGTAACAGACTTTACATGAACAGGACATTTTCATGTAATGACCCTCTGGCCTTTTCGCCCCACGAGGGGACGCCGAAAACTAAGCAAATAGCTTAGTGGGCGCACAACTAACATATAATTGCCTTTTTTTTATCTAAGCAATGGTTGTACCCTTTCATTCCTCCCCACACTCATAACTACTCTCCCTTAATTTGGTGATGACTGCACATGGCTAGATTTCAATGTGCTTAATTTGTTTTTTTTCTCTGTTAAATCACCATACTCTTCTGGGTATGGGTCAACAGCACTAATGTCAACATGCATTCTGGCGACACATGGGAAAGTGGACTTGGGCTTAGGTTGGACAGTCAAAAGGTCGACATGAGGGGTTTCACTTTTTTGACCCGCATGTTGGCACAATCAAAATGGTCACTGTATCGGCGCACTGCATCCTCTACCATGGTTTGCTGCACTCGCCATGCATTGGGCATGGTGCCTCACTATGCTTGGCACACTTTTATTCTCCCACTGCGCCCTAGTGGATGGTAGAGCATGAAATACCATCTGTCGGCTCAAAAAAAAAATCAGATGTTGACTTTTTGACGGTCAACCTAGCCCATGTGAGCCTAATGCTTGTCGACCTAAGCACATGTCGACCTTCCCATATGTCGACCTTGGCTCATAACAACCTTCAGTGATTGACTCAATGCATGTTGACCTTAGTGCTGTATAGCACTCTTCTTTATTCCCTGCGATCAGTGCTTACATTTTGAGTAATGTACGGAAAAACGGTTGCACTGCGCTCCACTCCTGGTTGGTATGTAATGGTTAATGTAAATGCACTGTTGTGCGTATCTATTGGCACAAAAGCAAATGAATGTGTGTCTGTGAATGAAAAGGACTTTATTTGACAAACACTCTATATCAATGGTAACTGCCAATGGACATACGGGTGTCTGTTCTGTGTTAGAGTCCAATTTCTCTGGATGCTGATGTTGGGGGTAAGGGGGATTCCTGATGCCCTGGTACACGGGGTGGTGTCTCCAGATGCGAGTGGCTTTGGGGGAGAAAAGTCAAATGATCGGTGGTAATGGAGCATCGGGGGCTGGTGCCAGCAATGTATAAGTTACAGCCGCCACTGGTCACCAATGTATTTTTTTTATAGCGGTAACGTATACATTGCCAGCGATGTATAAGTTATCGCTGCCACTGGACACCTATGCAGATTTTATTATGGCGGCAATGAGTACATGGCTGGCGCAGGCCAGCCATGTATACGTTACCACCACCAATGTATGTTTTATTTAGGGTTACCACCCATCCGGGATTAATCCAGACATCCCAGTAATTAAACCTGGTGTCAAGAATCCGGATGGGTGGTGTTCCCGGATTATAGAATGTCCGGGAACAGGCAGTGGTGCCGACACTATTTACTCACTCTCCGCAGCAGCTGATGCAGAGTTGCGCTGAGAGTGAGAGATGCTGTGTGCGCACCCCGCCTTGAGAGACAGCAGGCCAGACAAGCATGTCTGCAGCTATTTCACTCCCTGCTGCACAACGCTCTCGACCCGGCTCCCTGACTGTTGCTCTCACCGCTCTTAAATTCCCCCATGGCAATGAGCACTTTGATCCCCCATGGAATCAACCATGAAGTCCCTGGCAGCAAGCATTAACCCCTTCCCGACATTTGACGTACATTTACGTCATGGCCGGGATGTACTTCCCGACACATGGCATAAATGTACGTCATGACTTTAAACTGTCACTGCGTCTCGAGACGCAGTGACAGAGGGACGATGTCTGCTGTCCCTGACAGCAGACATGTCCCTGCATGCCCAGGGGGGGCTGCGATGTCGCCCCCCCGTCGGCGATCGCTGTGATTGGCTGTTCAGTGTGAACAGCCAATTACAGCGTTTTCCTGTGTTACCAGCGAATCAGACGCTCGGTAACACAGGTGTCAATCACCGCCGGGCGTCAGGGGGCATAAGGGGGTCATCGGTGACGATGACACCTCACCCCACCCTCACCCCACCTGCCCCCAAGGCTGTGATTGGTCCGTGGGACCCACGGACCAATCACAGCCAAGGCGCGACATTTAAACTAACGGTGACTGCGCTGCAGACGCCATTCCGGTCTGGAATAGCGTGCAGAACGGTCACCGTGCCTGTCTGCCGTGAATACCGACCTGATCCTTGCTAATACTTACCTGATCCTTGCAAATACCTTACCTGATCACTTGATCACTGCTTGTAGCGTGCTGGACGCTTCCTGGATCTGACTTCCTGAGACTTCCTGCTGCTGCTGCAGTGTGATAGAGAGATAGAGAGATAGAGAGAGAGAGATAGAGATAGAGAGAGATAGAGAGATAGTGACAGAGAGAGCTATATTTTGTGTCTGCTACCCCCCCTTTTTGGGGGTGCAGGGTTTTTTTATATATAAATAACTGTCGCTGCTGCTGCAGTGTCATAGTGATAGATAGTGATAGATAGTGAGAGATAGTGATAGATAGTGAGAGATAGAGAGATTTGTGTCTGCTACCCCCCCTTTTTGGGGGTGCAGGTTTTTTTTTATATATATAACTGTCAGTGCTGCTGCTGCAGTGTCATAGTGATAGATAGTGATAGATAGTGATAGATAGTGAGAGATAGAGAGATAGAGAGAGATAGTGACAGAGAGTGACAGAGAGTGATAGAGAGTGTATATTTTGTGTCTGCTACCCCCCCTTTTTGGGGGTGCAGGTTTTTTTTTATACATATAACTGTCAGTGCTGCTGCTGCAGTGTGATAGATAGTGATAGATAGTGAGAGATAGAGAGAGATAGTGACAGAGTGTATATTTTGTGTCTGCTACCCCCGCCTTTTGTGCTGATCACCATATCTGAGGTGATCAGCAACTTTTTGGGGGCGCAGAGGTTTTTTTTTTTATATATACCTGTCAGTTGCACCAAAGGTTGTGCACCTGCTGCCCCTCACTGGTAATCAGTGTCGCATCACTGATCACCTTTTTTTTTTTTTTGTGAGTGCTGTGGGGTCTTTTTTTAATTTTTTTTTTACACACACTGTGATTTTGTGGGTGTCCTGTGGCCACTGTGCGCTGATCAGTGACGTACATCACTGATCAGCTTTTTCGGCACAGGGTTGATCTATTTTTTTTTTTATCAAATTCCTGTTGCCTTTGAGCGCTGTTCAGTGACAGACGTTACTGACCAACATCTGTGCTCAATTTTTGGCGCAGGACCTTTTTTTTTTTTTTAACCCCTTCAATTTTTTTTTTTAACCCCTTCAATTTTTTTTTTTGGTATAAAGTATTTTTTTTTTCTGCACTACATACACATTACACACTACATTCCCCCCAGGTTGAAATAAAGTTTGTACCCCCCCCTACACTATACACGTGTTGAAACATTTCACTACCAGTAACACAAAAATAAAAATGGCATCCCAAATGTCCTCCCAAATGTCCTCCCAAATGTCCTCCCAGTCATCCAGGAGAATGTATTCAGTGGAGGAGGCATATGCCATGCTTGCCTCTGACTCTGACACAGCCAGTGATGCAAGCGGGGAATTTGAAGGATTCGTCTTAAGCTCCTCTTCCTCCTCTGGTGATGAGGGACCCCCTCAAAGACGCCCCCGTAGAGCAGCTGAGACCCCCCCCCCAACAATTGATCTCGTATGGACCCCACCACCAGACAATTTTGAGCCCCAGGTTCCTGAGTTTTTGGCCATGCCAGGAATCCAATTTGATTCCACAGGTCTCAGAGAAATTGACTTTTTCAAATTATTTTTCTCTGATTTTATAAATTTAATGGTGGACCAAACTAATTTATATGCCCAGCAGTTTATTGCTCAAAACCCCATGTCATCATTTGCTAGGTGGACCCCTGTAGATGCAGTAGAGATGATGACGTTTTGGGGTCTGGTGTTTCATATGGGCATAGTAAAAAAGCCAGAAATTAGGCAATATTGGAGTACAGATGTTCTGTACAGTACTCCATTTTACCGTATGGCCATGACCCGGACTCGATTTGAGACAATTCTTAAATTTATACATTACACCGATAATGCACAGTGCCCACCCAGAGATGATCCCACCTTTGACCGGCTATTCAAAGTCAGGCCGGTCATTGATCATTTCAGTGCCAAATTTGAAGAGGTGTACATCCCTGAAAAATTTATTTGTATCGACGAGTCCCTTATACATTTTAAAGGAAGGGTTAAATTCCGCCAGTACCTTCCCAGTAAGAGGGCAAGGTATGGCATAAAAATGTATAAACTGTGTGAAAGCACCTCAGGGTACACCCACAGGTTTAGGGTTTATGAAGGGAAGGATTCAAGAATTGAACCGCCAGAATGCCCCCCCTCCCTCGTAGGTGTTAGTGGGAAAATTGTCTGGGATTTAGTGCACCCCTTCCTGGATAAAGGTTATCACCTCTATGTGGATAACTTTTACACTAGCATCCCCCTGTTTAAGGCCCTTGGTTCAAGAGGTACAGCAGCTTGCGGTACTGTGCGCAAGAACCAAAGAGGCCTCCCAAAAACGCACATTGCCCAAGTAATGAGAAGGGGTGAAAGCAGGGGAATATGCAACAAAAATATGTTGTTGGTCAAATATAAGGACAAGAGGGATGTCCTTATACTGACAACAATTCACGGAGACAGTACCACCTCCGTCCCTGTACGAGGTACCAGTACCCACACCTCAAAACCTAATTGTATCCTGGATTACAATAGGTACATGGGCGGAGTGGATCTTTCAGATCAGGTACTGAAGCCGTACAGTGCCCTGCGGAAAACAAAAATCTGGTACAAGAAGGTGGCCGTGTATATCATCCAGATGGCACTGTATAACGCTTACGTGCTATTCCGTTCTACCGGCCAGAGGGGGACATTTATGCACTTTCAAGAGGAAGTCATAAAGGGCCTAATATTTGGGAACCAGCAGGCAGAGGGCCCCAGTACTTCTAGTACTGGCCCCCGTATTGTACCAGGGCAGCATTTTCCTGATGAAATCCCCTCCACTGGAAAAAAGGGCAGGACACAAAAAAGGTGCAAAGTTTGCTATAAAAAGGGAATAAGAAAGCAAACTATTTTCCAGTGTGACACTTGCCCCGACAAACCCGGCCTATGTATAAAGGAGTGTTTTAAAATATACCACACATCTATGGAATATTAGGTTCATAATTTCACCGTGCTTCGGGGGTCTTGCTAATGCCACATAGCACCCACCATTCATTCCACCAGAATCTGAGCCGCAAAATCCAAAAATCACTCCTTCCCTTCTGAGTCCTGCCATGCACCCAACTGGTATTTTTTGGTCACATGTGAGGCATTGCCGTAGTTGGGAGATATTGGGGCACAGATTTTGGGGTGCTTTTTCTCCTTCATTCCTTGTGAAAATGAAAAATTTTGAGCCAGAACTGCATTTTTGTGTAAAAAAATGTAATTTTTCATGTTCACTGCCCAGTTTTATCAAAATTGGTGAAACCCCTGGGGGTTTGAAATGTACACTATACCCCTAGATGAATTCCCTGAGGGGTGTAGTTTGCAAAATGGGGTCACTTGTGGGGGGGTTCCACTGTATTGGTGCTTTGGGGGTCTTGCTAATGCGACATAGCACCCACCATTCATTCCACCAAAATCTGTGCTGCAAAATCCAAAAATCACTCCTTCCCTTCTGAGTCCTGCCATGCACCCAACTGGTATTTTTTGTTCACATGTGAGGCATTGCCGTACTCTGGAGAAATTGGGGCACAGATTTTGGGGTGCTTTTTCTCCTTCATACCTTCTGAAAATGAAAAATTTTGAGCCAGAACTGCATTTTTGTGTAACAAAATGTAATTTTTCATGTTCACTGCCCACTTGTATCAAAATTGGTGAAACCCCTGGGGGTTTGAAATGTACACTATACCCCTAGATGAATTCCCTGAGGGGTGTAGTTTGCAAAATGGGGTCACTTGTGGGGGGGTTCCACTGTATTGGTGCTTTGGGGGTCTTGCTAATGCAACATAGCACCCACCAAAATTCCACCAGAATCTGAGCTGCAAAATCCAAAAATCACTCCTTCCCTTCTGAGTCCTGCCATGCACCCAACTGGTATTTTTTGGTCACATGTGAGGCATTGCCGTACTCGGGAGAAATTGGGGCACAGATTTTGGGGTGCTTTTTCTCCTTCATACCTTCTGAAAATGAAAAATTTTGAGCCAGAACTGCATTTTTGTGTAAAAAAATGTAATTTTTCATGTTCACTGCCCACTTGTATCAAAATTGGTGAAACCCCTGGGGGTTTGAAATGTACACTATACCCCTAGATGAATTCCCTGAGGGGTGTAGTTTGCAAAATGGGGTCACTTGTGGGGGGGTTCCACTGTATTGGTGCTTTGGGGGTCTTGCTAATGCGACATAGCACCCACCAAAATTCCACCAGAATCTGAGCTGCAAAATCCAAAAATCACTCCTTCCCTTCTGAGTCCTGCCATGCACCCAACTGGTATTTTTTGGTCACATGTGAGGCATTGCCGTACTCGGGAGAAATTGGGGCACAGATTTTGGGGTGCTTTTTCTCCTTCATACCTTCTGAAAATGAAAAATTTTGAGCCAGAACTGCATTTTTGTGTAAAAAAATGTAATTTTTCATGTTCACTGCCCACTTGTATCAAAATTGGTGAAACCCCTGGGGGTTTGAAATGTACACTATACCCCTAGATGAATTCCCTGAGGGGTGTAGTTTGCAAAATGGGGTCACTTGTGGGGGGGTTCCACTGTATTGGTGCTTTGGGGGTCTTGCTAATGCGACATAGCACCCACCAAAATTCCACCAGAATCTGAGCTGCAAAATCCAAAAATCACTCCTTCCCTTCTGAGTCCTGCCATGCACCCAACTGGTATTTTTTGGTCACATGTGAGGCATTGCCGTACTCGGGAGAAATTGGGGCACAGATTTTGGGGTGCTTTTTCTCCTTCATACCTTCTGAAAATGAAAAATTTTGAGCCAGAACTGCATTTTTGTGTAAAAAAATGTAATTTTTCATTTTCACTGCCCACTTGTATCAAAATTGGTGAAACCCCTGGGGGTTTGTAATGTACACTATACCCCTAGATGAATTCCCTGAGGGGTGTACTTTGCAAAATGGGGTGACTTGTGGGGGGGTTCCACTGTATTGGTGCAACATAGCACCCACCATTCATTCCACCAAAATCTGTGCTGCAAAATCCAAAAATCACTCCTTCCCTTCTGAGTCCTGCCATGCACCCAACTGGTATTTTTTGTTCACATGTGAGGCATTGCCGTACTCGGGAGAAATTGGGGCACAGATTTTGGGGTGCTTTTTCTCCTTCATACCTTCTGAAAATGAAAAATTTTGAGCCAGAACTGCATTTTTGTGTAAAAAAATGTAATTTTTCATGTTCACTGCCCACTTGTATCAAAATTGGTGAAACCCCTGGGGGTTTGAAATGTACACTATACCCCTAGATGAATTCCCTGAGGGGTGTAGTTTGCAAAATGGGGTCACTTGTGGGGGGGTTCCACTGTATTGGTGCTTTGGGGGTCTTGCTAATGCGACATAGCACCCACCAAAATTCCACCAGAATCTGAGCTGCAAAATCCAAAAATCACTCCTTCCCTTCTGAGTCCTGCCATGCACCCAACTGGTATTTTTTGGTCACATGTGAGGCATTGCCGTACTCGGGAGAAATTGGGGCACAGATTTTGGGGTGCTTTTTCTCCTTCATACCTTCTGAAAATGAAAAATTTTGAGCCAGAACTGCATTTTTGTGTAAAAAAAATGTAATTTTTCATTTTCACTGCCCACTTGTATCAAAATTGGTGAAACCCCTGGGGGTTTGTAATGTACACTATACCCCTAGATGAATTCCCTGAGGGGTGTACTTTGCAAAATGGGGTGACTTGTGGGGGGGTTCCACTGTATTGGTGCAACATAGCACCCACCATTCATTCCACCAAAATCTGTGCTGCAAAATCCAAAAATCACTCCTTCCCTTCTGAGTCCTGCCATGCACCCAACTGGTATTTTTTGTTCACATGTGAGGCATTGCCGTACTCGGGAGAAATTGGGGCACAGATTTTGGGGTGCTTTTTCTCCTTCATACCTTCTGAAAATGAAAAATTTTGAGCCAGAACTGCATTTTTGTGTAAAAAAATGTAATTTTTCATGTTCACTGCCCACTTGTATCAAAATTGGTGAAACCCCTGGGGGTTTGAAATGTACACTATACCCCTAGATGAATTCCCTGAGGGGTGTAGTTTGCAAAATGGGGTCACTTGTGGGGGGGTTCCACTGTATTGGTGCTTTGGGGGTCTTGCTAATGCGACATAGCACCCACCAAAATTCCACCAGAATCTGAGCTGCAAAATCCAAAAATCACTCCTTCCCTTCTGAGTCCTGCCATGCACCCAACTGGTATTTTTTGGTCACATGTGAGGCACTGCCGTACTCGGGAGAAATTGGGGCACAGATTTTGGGGTGCTTTTTCTCCTTCATACCTTCTGAAAATGAAAAATTTTGAGCCAGAACTGCATTTTTGTGTAAAAAAATGTAATTTTTCATGTTCACTGCCCACTTGTATCAAAATTGGTGAAACCCCTGGGGGTTTGAAATGTACACTATACCCCTAGATGAATTCCCTGAGGGGTGTAGTATTGCCTCACATGTGACTGTATTTTTGGTCACATGTGAGGCATTGCGGTACTCGGGAGAAATTGGGGCACAGAAATTGGGGCACAGATTTTGGGGTGCTTTGTCTCCTTCATTCCTTGTGAAAATGACAAATTTGGAGCCAGAACTGCATTTTTGTGTAAAAAAATTAATTTTTCATTTTCACTGCCCAGTTGTACCACAATTGGTGAAACCCCTGGGGGTTTGAAATGTACACTATACCCCTAGATGAATTCCCTGAGGGGTGTAGTTTGCAAAATGGGGTCACTTGTGGGGGGGGTTCCTAACTTTTAGCATCTTATGGTGCCTAGAAACCTACATGGTGCCTAAAAAATAATCTCATAAAAAGGAGGCTCCAAAATCAAGTAGGTGCTCCTTCTATTATGAAGCCTGTGGTTTGGTCAACGTGCACACTAGGGCCACATATAGGATATTTATGAAAACAAAAGAATTGGGGGAATCAATTTTTAGTCACATTTCTCTAGTAAAATCTACTGTGTTCCTTAGAAAAATGTATTAAAATTGAAAATCTGCAAAAAAAATGAAATTTTGAAATTTCACCTACACTTTGTTTTAATTCCTGTGAAACACCTAAAGGGTTAACAAACTTCCAAAATGCTGTTTTGAATACTGTGAGGGGTGCAGTTTTTGAAATGGCATCATTTATGGGGGTGTCTCACATACAAGTCCCTCAAAGTCACATCAGAACTGAACTGGTCCCTAAAAAAATCAGTGTTTGAAATTTTCTTGAAAATTTGAGAATTTGCTATTCATATTGTAAGCCTCCTAGTGTCCAAAAAAATTAAAAGGAAGTTGAAATAATGATGGCAACATAAAGTAGACATATGGTCTATGTTAGTTATTAACTATTTTGAGTGGTATGATTATTTGTCTCACAAGCAGAAAATTTATCATTTTGCAAATCGCTAAATTTTCCATTTTTTCACGACATTTTGGTATTTTTCACAAAAAAACACAGACTGTATCGACCCAAATTTACCACTAATTTGAAGTACAATGTGTCACGAAAAAACAATCTCAAAATCACTGGGATAAGTAAAAGCAAAAAAAAGTTATCCCCACTTAAGTGAGACATGTCAGATTTGAAAAAAATGGCTCTGTCAGGAACGCAAAAACTAGCTCTGTCAGGAAGGGGTTAAGACGCTGGCATTGAGCAAGAAACCCCTAGCAATTAACATGTAGATAAGCGGCACTAATGTGGCATAACATGTAATACCCTTTACGGTGTGTGGTATAATATGTAAAAAATGGCTCTGTCAGGAACGCAAAAACTAGCTCTGTCAGGAAGGGGTTAAGACGCTGGCATTGAGCAAGAAACCCCTAGCAATTAACATGTAGATAAGCGGCACTAATGTGGCATAACATGTAATACCCTTTACGGTGTGTGGTATAATATGTAATGGGTATCACAGTGTGTGGCATTATGTGTAATGGGAATTATTGTATGTGGCGTAGTGGGCATCGTGGTGTATGGCATAATGTGTAATGGCCATTGTAGTATGTGGCATAACATGTAATGGACATTACGATGTGTTTATTAACGTGTAATGGGCATTACAATGTGTGGCATAATGTGTAAGTGGCATTACTGTGTGAAAAATCAAGAATAGAATTTTAGCTAAGGTTAAAAAATAATGATAAGGCGAGTCAAGGGGCGGGCCACTGTACGGGAATCTCTCAAAACAAATTTAGTAACCCTAATTTTATTATGGCAGTGAATTGATTTCTGAGCTAATTTCTCCCTATGTGCATGGTTGCAAATACAATCGTAGCTGTACAAATTGGAGGGATTTTCCCTGGTGGGGTGGCTTGTACTTGATCGCTGGGCTCTGAATATATGCAGTCCTGCGATTAGTTTTCAATCAGGCCCCAAGAACAGGAATTCACTGGATAAAATGGCCCCTGCTCCCACCCTTGGTATTCAACCCCCACCCAATATGTGAATGCCTAAAGGCCCATACACACTAGAAGATTTTCGTTTCCAAAGACTTTGCCAAAATCTCTGATGGATTTATCTATCACCAAAGTAGTGCGTACACACTGAGCTATTTTCCCCCAAAGAGCAAGAGATTTTCAGGAGGCGAAAGACTTTGCTGAAAATCTTTCATATAAAAGGATATTTACATAATGGGAGGGGTTAAAATTCCAAGGGTGAGAGCAGGGGCCATTTTATTCAGTGTATTTCTTTTCTTGGGGCCTGATTCAGAACTGATTGCTGGGCTGCGTATATTCGTAGCCCAGCGATCAGGTAAATGCTGTCCTGCCCTGGGAAATCCCGCCCATGTGCATAGCTACGATTTTACTTGCAGCCGTATTGCCCCTTACACGTTATGCCACACATCATAATGCCCATTACATGTTATATACACCAGTACACCTTATGTCACACACCGCAATGCCCATTACACATTATGCCACACACCATGATGCCCATTAAGCCACATACCATAATGCCAGGGGCTTCATGCTCGATCCCAGGGCCCTTCATGATCGATGCCATGGGTGGGGGTGAAGTGCTCATTGCCACGGGGGAGTTTAAGAGCTGTGTATATATTACTGCAATATATATATATATATATATTGCATTATAAGTATCATTGGTGGCCAGTGGTGCTATTAATATATACATTGCTGGCATGTGCCAGCAATGTATATATTACTGGCTTATGTGTCATTGGTGCCCAATGGTACAGTAATATATACATTGCTGGCATGTGCCAGCAATGTATATATCACTGCCTTAAAACAAAATCATTGGTGCCCAGTGGTGCAGTAATATATACATTGCTGGCATGTGCCAGCAATGTATATATCACTGCCTTAAAACAAAATCATTGCTGCCCAGTGGTGCATAATATATACATTGCTGGCATGTGTCAGCAATGTATATATCACTGCCTTAAAACAACATCATTGGTGCCCAGTGGTGCAGTAATATATACATTGCTGGCATGTGCCAGCAATGTTTATATCACTGCCTTAAAAAACCTTCATTGGTGGTCAGTGGGGTTATGCTCCACACAGCAGGAGCAGGAGCAAGCCTGTGAGCCTGGGGGTGGGGGGCTTTCTGCTGGGGGCGGGGCGTCCTGCCAAGCTGTATGTCCGGCCAGGGGAGTGGAGGAGAACCTGTCACTGTGCAGCAGCATTGGAGCCAGGAGAAGAGACAGGCAGCGTGGGGAGCGGGGAGGGGTGAGTATGAACAGGGGGAGGGAGCGGGCTGTCAGCTGGACTGAAAGACTTTCAGCTTTCAGTCCGGCTGCTGTACACACTTGGCGATGATGGCTGAAAAACCAGCCATCATCGCTAGGTGTGCTGGTAAAACCAGCAGATTGCCCACCTCGTTAGCGAGGATGCGGGAGCGCGCATCCTCGCTAGTCGGCAATCTGGGGGGCATACACACCAGGCGATTTTCAGCGGAAAATCGCTCAAAACGGCTGTTTTGAGCGATTTTCAGCTGAAAATCGTCAAGTGTGTATGGGCCTTTATAGAGAAAGATTTTAAGCAAAGTCTTTCATCTCCTGAAAATCTCTTGCTCTTTGGGGAAAATAGCTCAGTGTGTACGCAATACTTTGGTGAAAGATATATCTTTCAAAGATTTTGGCAAAGTCTTTTGAAATGAAAATCTTCTAGTGTGTATGGGCCTCTATTCTGGATTTAATGGCTGATCTGCAAGATTTTGTTCAACATCTTGTTCTTTACTCTATTTGTTCTTGTGTCCAAATATAGTTATCTGTTAATGGCTAACTTTTTTTTTTTTCTATGTACCTCAAAGCAAGAAGTTTTCTGCTACCTGTGATTCAGGAATTTAGCGATATATATTGTTCTAGTCGCTCCACTGGAGTAAAAATGTTAAACTAATATTAAAATTGCTAAATAAACAGTAATCCGTGTAGAACTAATACAGTTTGTCCTCCTGACTTTTAAGCTGGCCAGTTAATCTGCCAACTTTTAATTTTTTGCTGCTCTCCTATTCTAAATCCACAACTATGGTTTTCTCTATGGATGAGCGTGTTTGGATTGAGGAAATCCGGGCACCCCCCATTACGAACCTGTTCAGGATTTCCGAGCACGGGTCTCGGGACTTTGTGAAATCCGAGGAGGAGCGCTCCATAGTGTGAAACAGTACAATTTATTGGACCAATATTATAGGATAACGAGACATAAGGTAGGACTCGTACCAAAAGTAAAACAGCAGTGGACTGGTTACCACGTGATATGTATCATAAAGCCTGGCAATACTCCTACCGCCGTCCGGGGCTCTGTAGTGGACACACTATCTCCCGCTGCAGCGCAGCGTGTCGGAACCACGGTCAGGAACAGACGCCGGAGGGAGCAGCACAGGTGAGCAGCGGCACACGTCACCAGAACACGCCCTAACGCGTTTCGTCAGGAGACTTCGTCAGAGGGCGTGTCTGGTGACGCTAGGCCGCTTGAATATATGGGAGAGAGCACACTTAGATCCAGCCCCTTAGGCAACAGTATGTCCAATGGATCAAGTGCTGACATCATCGGTTGCTATAGCTGCATACCGCCCATAAACAAAACAAGCAGAATAGACAGGAGGAATAGAGCATACATTTCATCAATACGGGGACATTCTATTCCGTAAATAAGACCCAAAGTGCATAAAACATATCCATATACATTTGTGCAACAATAATGCATATCAAGAAAAAAAAATTTTTAGCTGATGTATAAAATTTGAACATATAATAAAAGCATATAAAAAACACAGATTAATTCATATCAATCATACTAATATATTTTAAACTTCTCATAAAAGAGTCTGAAGGGGACTATTTACCTCATTATAAAATATATATGTATAAAAACAATTAATTGTATATAAAAAAACTGATATATAGAGAAAAATCGGCAATTCAGCGGTTTATAAAAGGTGTGATTTCATACCCCTCATTAAGGCCAACGGGAGTTTGTGTGTTAAGAGTAAGAATCCAGAAGGTTTCCCTTCTCAGGAGGGCACGGTCTCTATCACCGCCCCTTTTACCTACTGGTACGACTTCTATACCGATGACTTTCAAACCAGAGGGGTCGTAATTATGTACATTCTTGAAATGTCGGGGTACAGTATGGTTTTGAATACCATGCTTAATATTTCTGATATGTTCTAGGATACGTGCTTTCAAAGTGCGTTTGGTTTTTCCAATATACCTAGATCCACACTATCAACAAGTATATTACATACATTGAATTGCAATTGATAAATTGCTTAATATTAAAATTAGTTTTAGCAGATGAGGTAAATGTCTGAGACTTTAAAACAAACGGACAGACTTTACAATGGCCGCAAGAAAAACAGCCCTTTAAGCTCAAGAACGAAGACACATTAGGAGATTTATCAATAAGAGGTTCCAACTGGCTTTTAGAAACCCAAGCGTTAATTGTTTTAGCTTTTCTATATACAACCTTTGGCTGATCTCCAATATGTGGGCCCAAAATCGGGTCACATTTGAGGATGTGCCAATGTTTAGACAGCATATTGGCAATTTTCTTTTCACCTGTATTGTACTTGGTTATAAAGAGACAATCAGCATTATTTTCATTAGACACAACCGGTTGTTTATCCTTATATTGTAGAATAGTCTCTGTCAGACATTCTAGCTCTATTAAGGGCTGAGTCTATAATTTTTGATGGATACCCCCATTCCTTAAATCTCTTAACATAAATATCCGACTGAGTGTCAAATGTTTCTAAGTCAGTACAGTTGCGGCGTAAGCGTAAAAATTGCGAGTATGGAATATTATCTTTCCATGCTTTATAGTGACAGCTTTCATAGCTTAGGTAACTGTTACTATCTACGCTTTTAAAATAGGTACGGGTCTGAACATGAGGTACCTGAGGAAAGTTCTCAACGCTGAGTATAAGATCTAAAAATTCAATTTTTCTTGAGTTAAAGTTGGAGGTAAATTTCAAGTTATAGGAGTTTATATTAATGTCTTGCATGAAACAATCAAAAGAACTCTCATTACCTCGCCAAATGATGATAATATTGTCTATATAGCGATGAAAAAATTGAATATTGGGGCGCCAGGGACCTGTCAATAAGTTCGCTTCCCACTCCCCCTTATAGAGGTTGGCGAGGCTAGGGGCACAGATCGTGCCCAACGTCGTCCCCCACACTTGTAAAAACCACTCTCCAAGGAATTCGAAGTAGTTGTGAGACAATACAAACTCTAAACAATCACACACACAATTTTTAGTGGTATCTGGTATAAGTGGGTCTCTAGCCAGGACTGTACTGATTGTAGAGATAGCTCCACTGTGAGGGATCGCAGTGTACAGAGATTGGACGTCAATAGTAGCCCAATTAAGATCCATGTCCCACTTTACATCTTTAACCATTTGGAGCATGTGGGTGGAGTCTCGCACATGAGATTCTAATTTAGGTACATAATTTTTTATAACAGAATCCACAAATTCAGAAACTCTAGACGTTAGGGAGCCCACACCTGCCACGATAGGGTGACCGGGGGGTTTATCCAATCCTTTATGGATTTTTGGCAGGTGATAAAAGGTTGCCAGATTTGGAGATGGATTATATAAGTATCTATATTCATCCATAGAGATAACTTTGAGATCAAGGCCTCTTTTAAGAAGTTTTTGCAAGTTTAACAAGAAGGGGGAAGTGGGATCGCCATCTAGATGGCGATAGGACTCCGTGTCCCCAAGAAGTCTATGCGCCTCTGTTACATAGTCCTGGCGGTCCATAATAACGATCCCACCCCCCTTGTCAGCATTCTTTATTACAATATCTGTATCAGCAGACAAGTTTTTAAGTGCTTCAAACTCTTTTCTAGTAAGGTTTTTATTAGAATATTTACTTTAAGAGTATCTATCTCCTTCTTTGCTAATTCAGAGAAGAGATCCAAAAAAGGGCCCTTTGATTCAATAGGGTAATATGTGGACTTTAATTTAAGGTTACTTAATTGTTTAATTTTTTTGTGAGGCATTTTGTGAACTCTCCCAATTTTTTACAGTGGCGTCAGATTTTTTTATAAAATGACGCTTTAGAGTTAATTTGCGTATATATAAATTTAGGTCAATATACAGGTCAAATTTAGAAGGACCTGTTGAAGGTGCAAAAGATAGCCCCGTTTTTAGGACCGAACTTTCAATAGGGGAGAGGATCTTTTTTGAAAGATTAAAGATTCCATGTGTCTCAGGTGCTACCGCAGGGTTCTCATTTTTGGTTTTCTTTCGTTTGTGTCATGCTCCTCTCTTTCCCCTCGTCTTCTTTTTTGACTGACAGGGGTGTAATCTAATCGCTGGTTGGGTCGGTGGCTGTGTGTGGACGGACCTTGATCTAAAAAAATAGTATTTCCAAGATTAGCCTCATCAGGGACTGAACGTAGTCTGTCGAATCTATTATTATGTACAAAACCTCTATTTTCTCTGGCGGGTATTTGATTTGTATGCTGATTATTTCTGCCATTTCTATATCTATGAGGAGTTCTATATGGAACTTGTTTCCAGTTATATTCATTCTGATTTTGCCGTCTAGGACGTGCGTCAAATTGTCGTATTTGACTGTCACTGGTATGCTGAACTTTAGTTCTGGGTTTTATAGTTTTATTAAGATTCCAAGTCCTCACTTGATCTGTCTCGTAATCAAGTTTATCACGATGATATTTTTTTTGTTTAGTATCAATTACTTTGTTCTCAATGTTTAATATCTTTATATCAATCTCCCCTTTCCTTTTTTAAAGTTGTCATCATCTTTGATTTTATCAAGATCTATTTTAAGTTCATCTAATTGTTTTTCGATATCTTTAAGGGTTTTCTTTTTTTCTGACACAAGGAACCGCATAAGTTGGAAGGAACTATCATCTAGTATACGGTTCCATTCCTTCATAAATCGCTCATCATCCTGGCCAAACAAAGGTGGTTTATTAAGCCGGAGCCCACGTGGGACGCGCCCACAGGACAGATAATTATCCAGGCTTTTTATGTCCCACCAAGTTTTGGTTTCCCGGATGAGGAGTTTTTCCAATGTAGCTGTTATATTAACATTGTCAAGAACTGGGTCAGCTCTTTCCCGGGTAACAATCTTTTCATCAAAAATACGGTTACATTCAAGTAACCGCCTGTCATTCAAATCACTACCCCTAAACATATTAGACAATGATATGGGGTACAGTAATATAAGAAGTTGTTCAAGCAAAGCAACAAGATAATAATAAGTATCCACAAAGCAGCTAGAAACACAATTGAGTCCAAGCACAATGGATGACAAAGAAAAAGTCTGTGAATCAATAGCGCTAAGCAGGGTACTTGTGAAACCAGTGGAAGTCCAGAAAGGCAGCACTTAGTGGACAAAAGACACCAAAGTCCAAATTCGGGACTGCAGCTCCTTCCCAGTTTATCCCAGGACTCATTGGGAATAGAGAAATCTGTTCAGAAAAGAATAGAGGAGGAGCGCTCCATAGTGTGAAACAGTACAATTTATTGGACCAATATTATAGGATAACGAGACATAAGGTAGGACTCGTACCAAAAGTAAAACAGCAGTGGACTGGTTACCACGTGATATGTATCATAAAGCCTGGCAATACTCCTACCGCCGTCCAGGGCTCTGTAGTGGACACACGATCTCCCGCTGCAGCGCAGCGTGTCGGAACCACGGTCAGGAACAGACGCCGGAGGGAGCAGCACAGGTGAGTAGCGGCACACGTCACCAGAACACGCCCTAACACGTTTCGTCAGAGGGCGTGTCTGGTGACGCTAGGCCGCTTGAATATATGGGAGAGAGCACACTTAGATCCTCCAGCCCCTTAGGCAACAGTATGTCCAATGGATCAAGTGCTGACATCATCGGTTGCTATAGCTGCATACCGCCCATAAACAAAACAAGCAGAATAGACAGGAGGAATAGAGCATACATTTCGTCAATACGGGGACATTCTATTCCGTAAATAAGACCCAAAGTGCATAAAACATATCCATATACATTTGTGCAACAATAATACATATCAAGAAAAAAATTTTTTTAGCTGATGTATAAAATTTGAACATATAATAAAAGCATATAAAAAACACAGATTAATTCATATCAATCATACTAATATATTTTAAACTTCTCATTAAAGAGTCTGAAGGGGACTATTTACCTCATTATAAAATATATGTATAAAAACAATTAATTGTATATAAAAAAAACTGATATATAGAGAAAAATCGGCAATTCAGCGGTTTATAAAAGGTGTGATTTCATACCCCTCATTAAGGCCAACAGGAGTTTGTGTATTAAGACTAAGAATCCAGAAGGTTTCCCTTCTCAGGAGGGCACGGTCTCTATCACCGCCCCTTTTACCTACTGGTACGACTTCTATACTGATGACTAGAGACAGGATTATATGCAACAAAAAAAGCTTGAAATATGCATGCAAATATGCATGATAAATACTTAAAATATGCATGAAAAGTGTTAAAATATGCTACATTAAATAATAAAAAAAGTAATTTTTTACTTATTTATTTAAAAATCAGCATACAATTAGTTGCAAATAAACCTCAAAAATAGGCCCACAGCATCTGCATAATGCAGCGTCCGAAGCTCTTCTTGCATCAACTGCACGGACCCTCATCTCCAGCGCCGATGGATCAAATGTCAGCATAGCGTATGAGGGCGGCGCAGTGGAAGGCTTCCTCCCTGCGCCGCATACTCACTGTGACACAGCATTTTCTCCACGCTGCGTGATTTCACAACCCTTCTGCCCACCTCCTCTGCTGCAGAAGTCTGTCTCTTGGTGTAAAGTCCCAGGCCAGGGTCAGGCAAAGGTTCAGGAGCTTCGTAATGGCATCCGCCCGACTGACTTTTATCAACATGGATTGGCAGCCTAGAGCAGTGTCAGACATATTGTACATCCAAGGTTCCCCACTCTGCACACATATTGCCCCAGCCTGCACACTCTACCACTACCTGGCCAGCAGCAGCAGGGCAAAGCAGTGCTGTGACTCGCGGGTGGGAAGAGGACGGGGCCTAAAATATGCACCATCACTAGATTTTAGGTAAAATATGCAATAACCAGTGAGAATGGGAAAAATATGCAATTGCATATGCAAATATGCAAATGCATATAATCCTGTCTCTACTGATGACTTTCAAACCAGAGGGGTCGCAATTATGTACATTCTTGAAATGTCGGGGTACACTATGGTTTTGAATACCATGCTTAATATTTCTGATATGTTCTAGGATACGCACTTTCAAAGTGCGTTTGGTCTTTCCAATATACCTAGATCCACACGGACAGATCAACAAGTATATTACATACATTGTATTGCAATTGATAAATTGCTTAATATTAAAATTAGTGTTAGCAGATGAGGTAAATGTCTGAGACTTTAAAACAAACGGACAGACTTTACAATGGCCGCAAGAAAAACAGCCCTTTAAGCTCAAGAACGAAGACACATTAGGAGATTTATCAATAAGAGGTTCCAACTGGCTTTTAGAAACCCAAGCGTTAATTGTTTTAGCTTTTCTATATACAACCTTTGGCTGATCTCCAATATGTGGGCCCAAAATCGGGTCACATTTGAGGATGTGCCAATGTTTAGACAGCATATTGGCAATTTTCTTTTCACCTGTATTGTACTTGGTTATAAAGAGACAATCAGCATTATTTTCATTAGACACAACCAGTTGTTTATCCTTATATTGTAGAATAGTCTCTCTGTCAGACATCCTAGCTCTATTAAGGGCTGAGTCTATAATTTTTGATGGATACCCCCGTTCCTTAAATCTCTCAACATAAATATCCGACGAGAGGAAATGTGCTGTGCTGTCCAGTCCAGTCCAGTGATCCAGCTGTATTAGTCCACTCCAGAGATACTACCTTTAAAGTCCAGTGATACTGCTGCAGTTCCAGTCCAGTGATAGTGCTTAATAATTCCAGTCCATTGGTACTGCCGTATAATTCCAGTCCATTGGTACTGACGTATAATTCCAGTCCATTGGTGGTACTGCCGGTAAAGCCCAGTCCAGTGATACTGCTGTATACTTCCATTCCTTTGCAAGAGGGGTTCTGCTGTAATATTTAAATTGTGTTACTGATGAGTGACAACACACATCAGGGCACTGTGGGAGAGGGGTGGTGCTGTATTAGATATTAAATTGCAATGAAGAGTAGACACAATGGTAGTTTGTGGAAGGCCCAACTGAAATATTGCATCTTTTTCCTGCCAATATATTACATGATTGTAAGATAGCAAGCAGGTTCCTCCTACCTCTATATCGGTCTTTTCTTAGTACTACCCAGTTTTTTTTATCACTGTTGTTCCAATTGTAATGCACAACGGAATATGCTGCGCTATATAAGAAATTAAATAATAAATGGACTGTCTGACATGCCTTTTTGGATACTGTCACTGAAGAAATAAATATAATCCTCCAATACTTTCACAGCATCATATGCAGTGACAGTAGACATGTCCGTCATTGTAGTGGGTGTGTTTTGATATTGTAGGTTTTTCCGGCAGTTGCCAGAGAAATTTACAAAGGAGATGTTGCCTCCGCAGATTTGTGTCCATCAGAAACATAGATACGGGTTTACAATAGCTGGAATTAAGTACATTGGCCAAAATACATTGATCTGATTTCAACTGATCAGCTGACAGAATCTCCTGCATGTCCTTGTCATTTTATGGTATTTTATTTGTCTTGCAACATAAATTACAATGAATGTGTTTGCGTACAATAATACATGTGGTAACGGAATAGGATAATAAGCTCCATTTTGTCCTGTCCACATGTGGATGATTAAGTGGACAGTGGGCACAACTGCATCTCTGAGTGAGGACACTAATGAAACGAAATGTCCCTTGCACAGTTTGTGAATTTCTTGTGTAGTGAAGTTGAAGCCAGAGGGAACACACAGCACGTCAATCAACTGTGTAAATCCCACTGCACTAATGGCATATACTGGATGCATGTCTAACAGCACCATAGTAGTAGCCTCAGTTATTTGCTTTGCGATTGGGTGACTGTTGTCATCTTCATCTTCCTTGGTCCTTGTAAAACTAAATAGATTCCAAAACAGAATTATTTTCCCACCAGCCAAGTGTAGTTACCATACAGTATTGGTAGGGTCAGGCCTAGACATCGCAAACGATGGAGACACGGACTCTGCTTTGGGATTTGTGCTATCAGAATGCACATCATCTCCCATCGCCTCCCTGACTACTGATGATTGACTAGTGTTAATGGGTTCGCAAGCCGGGTTGCACGCAGGTTGTAGCCGGGTACAAAATCCCATGTGTGACCTGGCTTGTACATGGAAAAGGGGCGTTATTGATTTATTGTGTCTTCACACATTTCCTTTGTATAGTTTAATTTTTCAAAACCTGCACATATATATTGACTTTATTGTGTTGTGTATTTGTGTGTAAAAGTGTCTTTTTATGTGAATCTTCCTGTATCGATTTTTAACAAATCAATTAAAAGTTAAATTTTAAATAAGAGTGTCCCCACAAAAAGAGAGAGAGAGTACGTTATCTTTCTCAAAACCTATTTTCTTTGCATTATGTGCTCTTTGGAACATTTTTTGGCACAGTTTTTCAAACTGACATCCTGTCTGCCACTGTAGTGCCAATCCTAGTTGGGCTACATGTTTGTGCCGCCCACTTGTGTCGCTTAGCATAGTTATCCAGCTACCTCGGTGCAACCTTTTGGCCTAAAAACAACGTTGCGAGGTGTTCAGGATATACTGGAAATGAGTGGAAATTAATGTTTTTGAGGTTAATAATAGCGTAGGAGCAAAAAAAAAAAAAAATAGATCCAAAACACTAAACATGGAAGGGTGGTGTTTTGGAACCGATCTGGACACAAAACACAGCCAGAGATACAGACCTGAAATACAAAACGTGCCCAGTGCACACCCCTAGATTTATCACAGCAGTAAGCACAATTGCTACTGTAAATTTTCAATTTGCATCAAGCATGTCAATTGCGTTCTGGCCATCCTTCTGAATAGAGCACACTTGAGGAAGCAGCAGATACTTGCCCTTGAGATATTCCCAATAAAAATAAAAGTTCAACCACACCAGAACAGTGGGGCAGATGTATTAAGCCTTAACAAGAGATAAATGCAAGGGTGATAAAGAGATAAACTTCCAGCCAATCAGCTCCTTACTGACTTTTTTTCAAACACAGACTGTAACATGGCAGTTAGCAGGTGATTGGCTGGACGTTTCTCTCTCTTTATCACCCTTGCATTTGTTTCTTGTTAAGGCTTAATCTGCCCCACTATTTGCTATATTTGTGAAAACATTATGAGAACTGTTAAACCATAGCTGCCTACCCTCCTGCATTCTGCAGGAGACTCCCTGAAATAGCAGATATCTCCCTCTCTCCCTCATTAGTCTAGAAATCTCCCTCATTTCTCCTAGCCCACATTACACTGTTACATTTTTGAGGAAAAGAACGAATGAGAGACAGATACATTTACATTGAATCATCAGCACCATTTCCCAGCACTTTAGCCGCTATAGTAGCTCTTACTAACTGCTTTGGGGCTCATCTACACTCACGCTTCTAGATGCCACGTTCACAATTTCTCCATATATGGAACTAGCCACACCCTTTGGGTGGAGCATGACAGGCGCCCTCAATGGGGCGCTGTGCAAAATTCTACTACCAACTATAATCTCCCTGAAACTAGTTTTCAAAAGTAGGCAAGTATGTGTTAAACTGACATTTTGTTCATCTAGCGATTTATTTTTGTGTTTACTTATAGGGAGATGTTCCTAATGTATGCAGATTACTTTTACTTATCTGATGTCATGCTGATGGTGTCTGTAGTTTTCCAGTACACTACATTTATGTGTACAAATGCCAAGTCCTCATTTGCTGATTATCTTTCAGTCTTGCACTGGAGAGATGCACCTGCTCTCTCCCAGCTGAAATCCCCTGGGAAATCTTGGAGGGTGCAAAATATTTGCTTGTTGTCTAACATTAAATTGGTGCATCAGCCAGCATGTAACTATCCCCCTGCCAAATGTAGTTAAATAAACCTAACACTGCTGTTATGCACAAATGTTTAAGAACAAGCACTGTATGTTTATAGATTGGTGTGTTTTTATATAGTGTAAAAAAATCGAAAGTGAAATTTTAGGCTCTGATACAGACACTTTATTATAAATATTCATGCAATGATCTGTCATCTGCGTGCATGTAGGAGACTGTACAGAAAATGCATCTGCTATAGGGCTGGTGCAAGTTTCAGTGGTATGACTGGTACCGTACTAAGCTCCATTTGAGCAACCATGGGCACAGGATGTTGACGGGGACTTCTCAGTCCTCCGGAAGTGCAGTTGTACACCAAGGATGGGCTTTGTAGCAGTATGCAACTGCAGCTCAGAATAAGGCCCACATTGTATATAATATTATAATCCTTTGTAATGTTGATCAAGTTGGAAGGAGAGGGCTGACATGACTTAATTCTATATGAGTGATCAAAGGAGATTAAAGTATTAAACACAGTAGGCGTGTGTTACATAGCTGCTGTCCAAAAGCTGGCCATACATATGAAAGACCTGCTCACAATCATGAATGTGTCCAGATTTTCCTTTAACTCCCAGGCAGAATTTTTGGTTTCTGGACACACAATGTACTCGCAATACATTGTACAATCCAGCTGCTGCATATTCTAGGGTCCTTCAAGCAGGAGTTCCTTGTGAGGCTGTTAGAGATTGCTCTCTGGAAGCTTTCATTGTGAATTACACAAAATCAGAGCTGCCGGGAAACATTCTCTGCAGCCAAACAGCATACCTCCCAACATGACCCTCTCCAGATGGGACACATTGCGCTGTTCCTGCACTTTCCTCTTAATGTATGATTGCCATCACCTGTAGTGAAACACCTTTCTTATCAATTAACCTGTTAAACACAGATGAAGGTAATCATGCATTACAAAGAAAGTGCAGGAGCAGAGCATTGTGTCCCTCGTTGGGAGGTATGAAACGGTTAATGGTTGTAAGCATGCTAATTGCTGGATGGCGGATAGCAGGTGGAGAGACAGCGCAGGAAGCTATGATTTTTTAGTAGGGGCCACATTGCATTGCTTTTCCTAGGGTGCACAATGCCGTTTAGACTGCCTTGACCCTAAGGCTGTTGTTTAATGTAGTGCGGGTTAAAGTTGATAGTGATGTGCCCATAGCAACCAGTTAGATTCTAGCTTTCGTCTTCTGGAAGGTGCTAGATAGAATCTGGTTACTTTGGCAACAGCTCCACTGACATAAAACCGAATTTAAATAAATATATCCCATAATATTAGATTTTGAAACCTCATACGGATGTAAATGATGCACTTGATCTGTGTTTCTTATATTGTGATAACATGACTGTTCTGTTCCCACATTGGGATTGACTTGGATTGCATTACGCTAGTTTGTTGTAGTGTTTTTTTTTTTTAATGCAATATTTGAGTTGTCTGGAATACAGAATTATTATCTGGTGAATATAATGGGGAGATTATTTATCAAGTAGTACAGTGGGTTCCCAAACTTTTTGTATCACATTGCCCTAGAGTATCAGGATCTTTTTCACAGCAGCCCAAGGCCAAAATAACTAAAAATAGGAAAAATTATGTAGATTGTGCTTATGTTATCCTTATGGCACTGGCAATATCCTTTAATATAGTGGGTTGCTGAGGGTGAACAATACATTGCGTGCATACACTGAACAATATCGTTAAAGATATCCGTGACGTCACATGTCTGCTCCTCATGCAGGTCATTGGCTATGTAGCCAAAATTGACCTGAATATATAGCTGATGTGGCCCTGAGTGATATCCTTAAAAATTCCTCTAGTGTGTACGGGGCTTAAGGTTCAGTTATGTTTTTATACATTTTATTATTATTATTTGCATCCACCAGCACTGGTTTTGTCTTTGACCATAAATAATAAGAATTTGTCTTGGACCATCCAAGGCACTCATATAGGTCTCCAAAGGCACCCGAAGTTGCCACATAGCACAGTTTGGGAACAGTAACAGTAGTATAGTTCTTTTGTTCTCAATTGTGCTGTGTTTTATGCTTGAGTGTTCTAAACTTTTTATATATTCTTTTTCGAACCAGCAACATGCATATCCTGCCGATGAACTCATGCCTTTGACATGTCGCGGTAGAATACGTGGCCAGGAACCAAGCAGAGGTGATGTGGATGATGCACTCGGAAAGTAAGACCTAAATTTTTCTCAATAAAATTACTAAATTATTTTGAAGTAAACTTTTGTCCTTTTTTTTTTTTTTATTTTCCTACTTTTAAACTACAGCTTACAGTTATTCTAAGCATTGAAAGTATACTGTAAGATCTGTCATTTGAATTTTGGAATTTTGGATATTATATGAATAGTTATATTTGTAATTATGTTCTAACTTTTTTTTCTTTGCAGATTTTCTCTGACGTTAATTGACACATTGGATACACTAGTGGTAATTATCAGATAGATTTTCTCTGCATGCAGTTCATCGTACATTTCTATGAATCTGCTTAAATGTACATATATGGCTTAATGTTTACTGTAGGATTTTTTAGGGTAGGGTGCTGACCACCGCGCAGGGCACATTTTTCAGTTGGCAGGACACATTTTTACATTAGAAAAATGTCACACATCATAAAGCTTATTACATAATTACACACCAAAATGGTTATTACGCATTATGCCACACACACTGTAGTGGCCATTACGTATTATGGCAAATAGGGGTGGAGGTTCATGCTCAATGTCCAAGCCTAGAGGAAGAGTTGCCTGGCAGCTGATGTAAGCATAGAGCTCAGCAGCTGTCAGCACAGCTGAGGGCAGCATTCCTAAAGTGCGCATTCAAAAGAGCAAAAAGAGCGTGGAAATACTAATGGTATATTTTTTTTCCTATGGAAAAAAGGCAATCAAGTATATAGTGCTCATAAGACCTTTAATGCAGCCAGGTGAGATAATTACATACAAATGTCATCCAGCATTTGAAACAGACAAGATAGAAACAAAATAGTAAACAATCAGCCATGGTGGATTTTACTATTTTGGTTCTATATTTTTTCTCCTAACACATCTATCTATATCTATCTTTCTCTATCTATCTATCTATATATATTGGGGGGATTTGAACACTCTCCTTTAAAATAATTCAAGTCACTGGTTTTGTGTAAAAATAGCACAATCTTGCAATTTTTTTCAGCATGTTAGTTCTCATCTAGCCCCGACGTTTCGGTCCATGCTCAGACCTTTATCAAGGAGCCTACAATAACAATATGTACAAAACAAAATTCATTTAGATGTCTGCAAACAAACCACTTAGCAAAACATCTAATAAACAAGCAGTTACATACTTTTGTGGTGAGTCATCAGCGTTTACATATGGCTAACGCCTCAGCCCTGGAGAAGACAGGATCAGCCACATAGGAGGACTGTCCTGGTCATGCTTTTATACCCTACTGCATTTAGTTAACAGGGGGGAATTTGGTGCCAATCTTTCAATCAGCGCTGCTACTGCGCGCGCGTACTTCCGGTGAAACCGGAAGTGCGTAACCAGGAAGTGACTCCCGGTGGAACCGCACATCAGCCGGGGATATCGGCTGATGTGTTGAAGGTTCAGGAGACAATTAGTGTTATACACTCTGCTTGAAACGGACAGTTAGCAGATCACTACAAGATCTGCTGCAGCACATAAATGGATGCAAAAGTCGTAATATCGCTATGGTGTATAAAAATAAATATGGCGGCTAATTTGGACCGCAGGTGGAACGCACAGTGTACCAGCGCCACCTGTGGGTTGACAATATATTACATCTCATAGAGTTGAATTATACAAGAAACATATGTGCTGCCTCCAAGTCTGTTTTTATATGGGATTGAGCCTGACCATACATTAGGATGTGACAAGTGTGGAACCACCTATTATGGAACATGATTATGTTAGATTCATGATTATATGGTAATTAGGATACTCATGGTCATAATAATTTCATTTCTTTTAATTTTTATATTTTTATTTTATTTTTATCCTTATCGCATTTTTTATGTTTTTTTATTTTTATTGTTCTTATTTATTTTTTATTCTTTATTTTCTATTTTTTATTTTTCCTTCTTTTTTTTTTTATTTTTTTTTTTTTATGAATTTACATACGAGATTACTTTGTCTCAAGGGAATCAGTATAGGATATATGACCAAGGCTAAACCTAATTACCATTTGATGGTTCTTACATATATTATAATACATTATTCATAGTATGGGTGGTGTAACAAAGAGTCTCATCCTTGGTGCCTTGGTCCTGGCGAATGCCAGGGTGCCAATCATACATTTTTTCATGTATACTCATGGGTGATAAATAATATGGAAGATAGTAATCCGTGTTGGAAAACAGTTTCCACACAACATGTGGATAGACGGTGGTCTTAGTTCTTAAGGAATATTGCTAATGGGTTATGTTCATTAAGGCCCCGTGGGGACAATGTGCCCAATTGGTGAATCCACCTGCATTCGATCTTCCTCAGAAGCAGTCCTCGGTCGCCTCCTCTAGGTGGAGGAGGGACCCAATCGATCAAGCGGCATCTCAATGGGCGGTATTCAATGAGGCAGAATCGCCAAGTTTTATGGCGATTCTGTGTTTTTTTTCGTGTGTGCCGGCGATTTTTGGAGCTGAAAAAGCGAATCACCCTATTCAACGACCTCTATTCGCCGATGACGACCGGTGAATGAAGCACCAATCGCCAAATGTTATTCTCTACAAATCGCCGGTTTTTGTCTATAGGAATTTTCATGGGGATTCGCCGGTAGTCGACGGGATTCGCCATGAATCGCCAAAAGTGTATTCAATGAGAAGTTGGCGATTCTTATTTCTTGTTTCATATCGCCGTTCCTCACCGAGTGTCCCTCGTCATCTTTTTATGGTGAACTTTGTTATGAACCTGTGAAATAATTGGTTTTAAGTGTTTAATTTCACTCTGCAAGTGTAATCTAATATTATTTGCTGCCCTTGTGTGATTTGATGGTTGTAGAAGTGCTATACAAATATATATTTAATTTTTTCTGGTATTTTTTTTTTCTCCCACAATGCAATGTTCTTACCCATGGTGCACCTCACTTACCCATGATTCTCCTCCCCACCTCACTCCTTCGTTTGGCCTTTGAGGAGATTACACAGCTTTTGCAGTCTGCTGTATTGGAATCGTTTTTTCAGGGTAATTTGCATTTTTCTTGCATTTCACTGCAATTTCTTACAGTACTGAAGTACTGAAGCTGTTTAGGGAAACGCCGTTGGGGGCGGCGATTCTCAGCCACGTTGAATAGGGTGACACAGCTAGTCCCGGCGACTCCCGACAAATCCCTACGCGTGGCGAATCGACGTAAAAAAAACGGCGAATGGCTGGCGAATCTGAAATCAGAATCGCCGTGACCAACGATTCACGTCATTGAATACCGCCCAATGTTGCTATTTGGTGACCTGCTGATAGAAAGTGTCGGGGCACTGGGAGCTCCGCTTTTCCTGTTTCCAGTGCTGCCCTGATGGAATTTCGATGGTTGGCCATCCTCTCACGGAATTTCCGTGAGGTCATTCCTACATAAGCTTACCCACAGGGGCAGTTAAGAAGATATATCACAAAGTCCATCTGACAGTGTAAGCGGTATTTGATCTTTATAGGTTTCCCAGAATGGGGATGTGGGAAAGTAGGACCCTGCAACATACTGCTGCATGTTATGCATCCTGTACATCGGAAACATCCTGGATGTAAGCGTCCAGGATGCTTCCGATGTACAGGATGCATAACATGCAGCAGTAAATTCACAAAAAACAATAAAAAATAGAAAATAGAGAATAAAAAATAAATAAGAACAATAAAAATAAAAACATAAAAAATTCGATAAGGATAAAAATAAAATAAATATAAAAATTAAAAGAAATGAAATTATTATGACCATGAGTATCCTAATTACCATATAATCATGAATCTAACATAATCATGTTCCATAATAGGTGGTTCCACACTTGTCACATCCTAATGTATGGTCAGGCTCAATCCCATATAAAAACAGACTTGGAGGCAGCACATATGTTTCTTGTATAATTCAACTCTATGAGATGTAATATATTGTCAACCCACAGGTGGCGCTGGTACACTGTGCGTTCCACCTGCGGTCCAAATTAGCCGCCATATTTATTTTTATACACCATAGCGATATTACGACTTTTGCATCCATTTATGTGCTGCAGCAGATCTTGTAGTGATCTGCTAACTGTCCGTTTCAAGCAGAGTGTATAACACTAATTGTCTCCTGAACCTTCAACACATCAGCCGATATCCCCGGCTGATGTGCGGTTCAACTGTGCGTTCCACCGGGAGTCACTTCCTGGTTACGCACTTCCGGTTTCACCGGAAGTACGCGCGCGCAGTAGCAGCGCTGATTGAAAGATTGGTGCCAAATTCCCCCCTGTTAACTAAATGCAGTAGGGTATAAAAGCCTGACCAGGACAGTCCTCCTATGTGGCTGATCCTGTCTTCTCCAGGGCTGAGGCGTTAGCCATATGTAAACGCTGATGACTCACCACAAAAGTATGTAACTGCTTGTTTATATGCATATTAGATGTTTTGCTAAGTGGTTTGTTTGCAGACATCTAAATTAATTTTGTTTTGTACATATTGTTATTGTAGGCTCCTTGATAAAGGTCTGAGCATGGACCGAAACGTCGGGGCTAGATGAGAACTAACATGCTGAAATAAATTGCAAGATTGTGCTATTTTTACACAAAACCAGTGACTTGAATTATTTCAAAGGAGAGTGTTCAAATCCCCCCAATCTGTGGAGGGATAATTGTAATATATATATATATATATATATATATATATATATATATATATATATATATATATATATATATATATATATATATATATATATATATATATATATATATATATATATATATATATATATATATATATATATATATATATATATATATATATATATATATATATACACATACATACATACATACATACATACATACATACATACATACATACATACATACATACATACATACATACACACATACACACATACACACACACACATACACACATACACACATACACACACACACATACACACATACACACATACACACACACACACACACACACACACACACACACACACACTTACTTACATAGAACTCCCCAATGGGGAAAACAGCACTCACCAGACTTCTTAAGAAGTAGTCACCCGGGATCAGTGTCCCAATCGATTTATTCAGTCAAAAAGGAAGAAGACCTGCCGACGTTTCGGTCCCTGAGGACCATTCTCAAGGCAATGCAGCAATCAACAGCGTCGTTCAAACCAGTGTGTCAACGCGGTAACAGGGGCAGGGGAGCCGTGTCTGGGTCCCTGTTTATATAGGGGAGTGTGACCTCCCACCGCCGATGTGCGTTCCACATGACGTCACTTCCGGGTATCCCGGAAGTGCGCGGCCGCGATGTTGCAGCGGCGCTGATCGCAAGTATGTAGTGGCGGTCAGTGTTGTACATGTGTCCCGGTCCAGCAGTATCTGCACATGGAGTGTGGGGTGCGCTGCGGTGTGAGACCCGCATCTCCCTATAGGATATTGATGTCGGGTGGTCACATGATCATCCCAAACACTGCCATTCATTGGTCAGTGATTGGGTCATGTGTCCAATGTTGTGGTTCAAGGCTGTCATCGTGTGTGTGCTGCTGTAAAACACATATATAGTGCAACACTGCAAAACAGGGACCAGACATAAGACTGGGGGGAACATTAATAGGGGTTACAATGGGTAGTGATCAAACTTCAAACAAGCTGTATTCTGGTGAAGAAAAAGACAACAACAATAATTAGGCTTATGCCTCTCTGGTGCTGTGGGTTACCGTGGCCTCTATCCATAACAGTCGACATGTATAGAAAGTGGGCAACATGCATGTGCGATAAATGTGCACAAGGGTCGAATTCAATGATATTGGGGTAGTATCCCGGGGATCCCTCCAGATATCGGGTCTATTGTAACGAAATGTGAACTATGGGTTATGTGTGATGGCACTAGGGGTTGGCAAATCCGTGAATTTGTACAGCATGTGTGTCGCGATTCCGGAAGTAATAGATAGTTGAATAAGAAAAAACAAAACAAAAACAGGGGTAAATTGTGCCGTACCGGTAAGTATCATCTAGGGGTGTGTCTCCATGGGCCCCCAATGTAACTGTCTGGATCTACTAAGGTGCTGTTAGCAAAAAAAGGCAGCCTGGGCTGGTATTATTGTGAGGAAGTGGTACTAAGGAGGGGGTAGTGTATTAACTAGTCGTGGGTCGCAGTCTTCCGTTACCGTCGGAATCATGCGCCGGGTAGGGGAAGCGGTTCCATCAGAAAAAAAATGGGAAAAATGCGAACATAAGTGATCATGAAAAATATCGTGAAAAATGAAAAAATCGTGAAAAATATACTTATTGTAGAAAGAGCGAGAGAGGGTTATTTTCGTTCATCCCTCTGGGTGCGATAGTGTCCAATGTAAAGATCCATTTGCTCTCCCTCTTGCGAAGTAGTAGTGTTCTGTCTCCTCCTCTATGGGGCGGCGGTATCCAGTCAATTAGTTTGCATCTCAGGTCCGGTACATTGTGTCTTGCTTTGATGAAGTGTCTTGGTACTGGTAGGTCGGCTGTTCCTGTTTCTATAGCCTGGCGGATGGAAAGTCTGTGATTGGCCATTCTCTCTCTAAATTTCCTGGTTGTCATCCCCACATAGTAGAGTCCGCAGGGGCATATCAAAATATAAATCAGATGGTCCATATTCCCTCATCCCCACACTGGACAACCACTCAAAATAAAATTCAAACTACATTGCAATATGGACCATCTGATTTATATTTTGATATGCCCCTGCTAAAAACTCACTGGGGACATTTGTAACAGCACTAATGAGGACATGATATGTAACTGCCACTATATATGTACAAGAAAATGATTGCTTGGCATTCAAATTCAGTATCTGAGATAGTACACACATTTTGTTTCATGTTTTGAAACCTTGTTTTTTGAACAAATAAAATATATTTGTGTGCATTTCATGTGTTTGATGTGTTTATACAGCATAAACGCAAGATAGTTCAAAATACATCATTGAAATATTAATATATTCCGAAATACGGAATAATCCGTTATCCAAAAGTCTCCTGGTCCCGAGCATTTTGGATACGGGATACTCAACCTGTATATATGTGCCCCGGGTGCCAATGAAAAGGAGTGGAATATATTGGAGAATAGACGTGTCACTCCAGGGGTCTTTTTCAAAGATTTATTAGCAAATGAGCATAAGTTGGTTACATGTTCAGGTCAACGTTTCGATACTCACAGGTACCGTTGTCAAGACAGCATGAACCAAGCATAACAGTAAATGCCCGCACGGTGGCGGGACCACATATATATAGCATAGATGATAACTTACTGACTCCATGTGGTTCGTATCAGAAGCCGGGTGCAGCGCGCACACCCCTCACACACACCGAGGCAGGAGCGCGCACTACTGACGTCACCCCGCCTGCTGCATAGCAACGCAGCCAGGTCGGGATAGCGTCCCCGTCAACCAGTCAGAACCCCCATATGCCAGGACAGACACATGAACGTATAAGCAAAGCGTGTACATAGCAAAATACCAGCGCTAGTGGAACATGCGATGCGCGGGGATAGCACTGCGGGCACAGGGACAGGTATAAGGAGCGAGGGGTCGCGGTGTCCAGACAACACAAATTCCTCAATAATCCACATCTTAGTCGACACATCCTCATGTATGTCAGGTTCATAGACGACCTGTTCCTCATGTGGACAGGCCCTGTAGATCTTCTTACCCAACTCATCTCTATCATTAATTCCAGCTCATCCCCCATTAAATACACCATCAACGTACAATCTGAATCCATCAGCTTTCTGGACGTGAAGGTCAGCCTCTGCTCCAACAAAATTGTCACTGAAGTGTTTTCTAAACCTACCGATCGAAACACATTATTACTAGCATCTAGCCATCATCCCCGAGGTCTTAAACGTGGTCTCCCGAGGTCGCAGCTCATGCGGGTGGCGAGGATATCTAGCACCCCTGAAGCGGCGCAACAGAGCACCGATGAGGTAGTTGCCAAATTCGTCCAGCGAGGCTATAATCTGAATGACCTCAAAAATACTCAATTGGAAGTACTCAACATGCCCCGTGACGAACTTCTACAACCTTCTGTGCGCACCAATAAGGACTGCTTACCCTGGAAACAACGGTACACTACCGCCAGCCCGGTGGTACAACGTGCCACCACTGCTTTGTGGCCCATTGTTAAATCCGATCGCTCCTTACCATGTTTCAGTCAAGTGCGCCCCATGGCCTGCTATACCAGAGGCAAAAACATTAAAGATAAAGTCATGCATGCTGATATCACTGGGTTTGAATCCACGACTGGGGGTGACAGAGACGGCCTCTTATTGAAACTTGAGGCAAAATGGATACATAAACTCAATACTGTCAAGCCATTTGGCTTGAATGACAGGATGAACTGGAGTTTGTTCTTCTAGCTCGCAGTGATGTCATCATCCGCTTGTCGACAAGCCTGTCGACACTGACTTTTCACTGGACACTGGAACCTGGACGTTGTCCCACCACTAGTGCTGCCCCACCGTTCACCCCATGTGTTTCCCCCCCCATCCCCCTGGGAGCCTCCATCGACCATTCGGCAGCTTTGTCCCTGCATCTCCCTGGCGGCTCTTGGACCGTGTTGCTGGTCACCGCGACCCCTCGCTCCTTATACCTGTCCCTGTGCCCGCAGTGCTATCCCCGCGCATCGCATGTTCCACTAGCGCTGGTATTTTGCTATGTACACGCTTTGCTTATACGTTCATGTGTCTGTCCTGGCATATGGGGGTTCTGACTGGTTGCCGGGGACGCTATCCCGACCTGGCTGCGTTGCTATGCAGCAGGCGGGGTGACGTCAGTAGTGCGCGCTCCTGCCTCGGTGTGTGTGAGGGGTGTGCGCGCTGCACCCGGCTTCTGATACGAACCACATGGAGTCAGTAAGTTATCATCTATGCTATATATATGTGGTCCCGCCACCGTGCGGGCATTTACTGTTATGCTTGGTTCATGCTGTCTTGACAACGGTACCTGTGAGTATCGAAACGTTGACCTGAACATGTAACCAACTTATGCTCATTTGCTAATAAATCTTTGAAAAAGACCCCTGGAGTGACATATATATATATATATATATATATATATATATATATATATATATATATTATATATATATATATATATATATATATATATATATATATATATATATATATATATATATATATATATATATATATATATATATATATATATATATATATATATATATATATATATATATATATATATAATTTTTTTTTTTTTTTTTTTTTACAAAGGTTAACCTCTGACGTGCGCTTCTGCTAGTCTAACAGCTGCTCCTCTGATATGGTTTTCCTGTTAGTGAGAGCCAGGGGTGTACAGAAAGCCAAAAAAGGGGGGGTTATCGGAGTGCGCTAATTGCAGTACCACCTAGCCAGATTCCACAATTAGTCCATTACACTGATATATTTATCAGTAATTTTACAACATGGTTCTTCCGTCCACTTTTTCAACAATGAGATGACTCCAAGTCAGACAAATGGTCCTTTTATTCTTAAAACCCAACGCGTTTCGTCCCAGAGGACTTTGTCAGGGGTATGGCTACAATTGGTACAGATAAAACAGAGTACAATATAAGTGTTTTGTACACAAACACCATATAAAAAATAATAATAAAAAGTGGTATGGGTTATACATACCGAGTTAGTAGTTAACCTCGCACCAAAATTCAAGTGCGGGTGAGTGTCTTCACACAGTGGTATAAAATCTAAAGCATAACGGATTACAAAGTTTTGGAATCAGAGGGTGGGCAGGGGATATCGAAATAACAAGACATACACTTAGGTATGTGAAATTGCTTCTTACCTAAGTAATTCAAAGGCTACGTCCAAGATTAGCAGTTGATACGGATGATCGTTGAAGCTTTATAAAGCCTATGGGGGAGTAGGAATTACGGTCTTAGAGTGGTGCATAAATCTGGGTAGTCGGGGGAAGGGCATCCACCGACCATGATGTTAGTGGTAATGTCTTCCTCTCTGTAGAACCGTCTAACGGGTATCCTGCTTAGTCGCAGGTATCCTCAAGCTAAATCAAAGGAACCTCCTGTAGTAAAGGTGGGTTTAGGTCACCTATGATAATTGATAATGCTCTGATTAGCTACTCATTCAAAGTCAACACCTCAATACCCAATTCTCTAGTGGTCGTATTCACTTATTCAGCATATTTACAGGTGGTTTTAATTGAGGTTGGATATCCATAACATCCTGAAGGGTGTTGAATTTATATTAAACATTACTATATGTATCAAACGGATTCTTAGTGATTATTACAATCGTGTATATACAGTTATATTCAACCGGACATTTTAGGTTAAAACATGGAGGACTTTTACCCTATGGTGTAGTAGTGACCAGTAGGTCAGGTTTCATTTACATATTCCAAAGGATTTACCCAACCATCCCGGTACATATTACAGGTGAACCTTTTCACAAAGTGAAATTAACTATATATATATATATATATATATATATATATATATATATATATATATATATATATATATATATATATATATATATATATATATATATATATATGGGAGAAAGTATACCCAGCGCAAAAAGTCCAACAGTCTATATGTCAGGAGTGATCCGAATGTCCCATAAATGTGTGCAGCTCCAAAACAAGGATCCAACCACGAATCCAATACGGGTATGCTTGTAGAAAAGAGAAGAATGAAGCGCACCAATCAGCAATAAATTTAACAAATTTTACTCATATAACTGCTGACATACATAGGGTTAAGAATAGAAGGCTTGCCGTGTGGACAGGGCTATACAGCCGGACCCAGCGTCGATGGAGAACCGTGAGCAGTGATCAGTTGCAGACGGGGCTTCAGGACCGGAGCAGACAGCCAGGAAACTTCCACAGGTACAGCACGGACCAGACCAGGACGTCACCACGTCGGGAACAGGTAACCACGCCCAACGCGTTTCGTCACAGCTACGGACTTCGTCAGGGGGTGTGACTATCCCCTGACATCCACAGTCTTTTATACCATTAATACAGGTGCCGCTCGGCAGTCAATAATTGATTAAAAGGTACGAGATCACATTTGAAACAGTCTAAAAACCTAATACAAAGTATATAATACAAATATCCTGCACGCTGATACATATCAAAAAGGACCACTAATAAATATAAGTATAAAAAAATAAAAAAATGTGTATTTTATATTTAATAATTAATAAATACAAAAATGAAAATTTTTTTTTATATAAAGTGAAAAAGTGCTAAAAAAATATATATATATATAAATATGAAAAGACATTCATAATATTTTGAGAAAAAGTGCAAGTGCTTTGTATATAAGAGGCTAATATTAGCTTTCTTGACTTCAATAATTTTGTGATAAACAAAAAACTAATTAACTTTTCGAGCCGTATCAGCACGCAGAATTCACAAATTCTGAAATGAAAAACATTACAAATGAAAAACATTCAACAAGGAGACAATGCACAATAAATACATAAAGAACATAAATTCAATTAAATACATTTACATATATAATACAATAAACGAATTTTAATAAAATGTTTGTATACATATAAAAAGTTATTAAATATATTACTAGATATATCAGCCTTAATAGAAATTACTAAAATGTCATTAAAAAACTTAAAATATAGATGAGATGTCTTGAGAGAATAAGCAACGTTAATAGGAGTCATGGAATAACATGGTGATTATCCACTAAGTCGCGGCAAAGAACAGGGGAGAGTCACAGCCCTGCACGCTGGTGTCATCAAGAGCACCCGTCACTGTGTCGACGAGCGGGGTTACTCACCCAGCAACACTCATCAACACTACGGGCACCCCCAAAACACACCCTCAATGCAGGAAAGGTGTGATCTCGCAGCCCTCGTTCATGCCAGCAGGACTCAGTGTACCTAAAGTATAAATCCAATATGTCTCACGTTTTCCAAGCTTCAAGCTAAGGTCACCGCCCCTAGTATCCAGAGTAACGTGCTCAATAGCTTTAAAAGAGAAATTCTTTAGATTAGACTGGCAACAATTAAAAAAATGTCTAGGAACACTATGATGTTGTACATTATTTTTAATACTTCTCATGTGTTCAAGAATGCGGATTTTTAGTGGACGTTTTGTTTTTCCAACATAGCGTTTACCGCAATTGCATTCCAGCACATAAATAACGTTATCAGTGGTACATGTAATTTTACTTTTTATTTCAAAGGCTTTCGTTTTGTCTTTATTCCATACTTTTTGTCTTTCTTTACTAGCGTATTGACATATCTTACATCTAGTACATGGGTAAAATCCTTTCAATTTTTGCAACCAACCGATATCTTCATTAACTTTCAAATTGCTGGGAGCTAATACAGATTTTAAAGAATTAGCCTTTTTAAAAACAACTTGGGGTTTTTCAGGTAAAACCTCCTTCAGAAGTGGATCGAGTAGCAAAATGTCCCAATGTTTACTCATGATCTTACGTATCTCTTTATCACAGGAGTTGAATTTTGTGATAAATGGAATGAATTTATTTTCATTAGCGGCAGGGGTAATTTTCTCTTTATAGATTAATAATTCCTTTCTATCAAGGTTTCTGGCTCTCTCTTTACATTTGTCAATAAGTTCATCAGGATATTTCTTTTCCTTGAACCTTTTAACATATATCTCAGATTGTTCATCATATTTATTAATCGAGTTACAATTCTTTCTGATACGTCTGAACTGTGAATAGGGGATATTTGAGATCCATTTGTTATAGTGGCTGCTGTCATGATGGATATAGCTATTACTATCCACAGATTTTACATGTGTATATGTGGCCACCTCTGAACCCTCAAACCATTCATGAGTGTCCAGGACCAAGTCCAAAAAATCAATTTTATCAGGACTACATTTTGATGTAAATTTTAAATTGTAATTATTTACATTTAATTTTTCAACAAATAGTTCAAACGATCTCATATCCCCATCCCAGATGATTAAGAGATCATCTATATATCTCTTATAACACTTAATGTTGGATTTAAAGGTGTTATTAATCTCAACATTATTTTCCTCCCATTCACCGAGGTATAAGTTTGCTAAACTCGGAGCATATGGGGTCCCCATAGCAACCCCCCGCTTTTGTAGGTAATATTCCTTTTGGAAGGTAAAGAAATTATTCTCCATTACCAATCTGAGACAATCAATTTAATAACTTTTTATATGTATACAAACATTTTATTAAAATTCGTTTATTGTATTATATATGTAAATGTATTTAATTGAATTTATGTTCTTTATGTATTTATTGTGCATTGTCTCCTTGTTGAATGTTTTTCATTTGTAATGTTTTTCATTTCAGAATTTGTGAATTCTGCGTGCTGATACGGCTCGAAAAGTTAATTAGTTTTTTGTTTATCACAAAATCATTGAAGTCAAGAAAGCTAATATTAGCCTCTTATATACAAAGCACTTGCACTTTTTCTCAAAATATTATGAACGTCTTTTCATATTTATATATATATATATTTTTTTAGCACTTTTTCACTTTATATAAAAAAAATTTTTCATTTTTGTATTTATTAATTATTAAATATAAAATACACATTTTTTTATTTTTTTATACTTATATTTATTAGTGGTCCTTTTTGATATGTATCAGCGTGCAGGATATTTGTATTATATACTTTGTATTAGGTTTTTAGACTGTTTCAAATGTGATCTCGTACCTTTTAATCAATTATTGACTGCCGAGCGGCACCTGTATTAATGGTATAAAAGACTGTGGATGTCAGGGGATAGTCACACCCCCTGACGAAGTCCGTAGCTGTGACGAAACGCGTTGGGCGTGGTTACCTGTTCCCGACGTGGTGACGTCCTGGTCTGGTCCGTGCTGTACCTGTGGAAGTTTCCTGGCTGTCTGCTCCGGTCCTGAAGCCCCGTCTGCAACTGATCACTGCTCACGGTTCTCCATCGACGCTGGGTCCGGCTGTATAGCCCTGTCCACACGGCAAGCCTTCTATTCTTAACCCTATGTATGTCAGCAGTTATATGAGTAAAATTTGTTAAATTTATTGCTGATTGGTGCGCTTCATTCTTCTCTTTTCTACATATATATATATATCTCACAGGTGGACCCTTTAAGGATAATAGTTAAGATTACACTCACCAAAATATACTTTGTAATGTCCCAAGATAACTGCTAACAGGTAATGGCTGGAGTGTGTCCTATTCGAATAGGATTGGAGTGAGATCACAGGATCTCAAACAATACTGCTTATTTCAGAGAGATTTAGATGGTACTTACCCCAGTATAAGCTTCCAGTCGTTTCTGTTAGCAGACAGAATGGACTGGGCTTACAGATGGGGTTTATATAGGGTGGAGGGATGAATGTCACTTCCGTTTCCTAATTGAATATATTTAACAAGTTTTTAGGGTTATGGAGAGGTAATCGGTTGCAGGGGGATGTGTGGGCAGGTTATTGCAAAATAATGGGCTCTAACTGCCCGCACTAACCAATAGGATTCTTCAAGAATCCTTCACTTATGTTCCTAATTCTCAGTGGAACGCATGCTAGGCTCTTCCTGCGTTCCACTGACTACTTCTGGGTCCGGCAGGCGCTAGCCTTTTATAATTCTTATATCAGTGGAACGCACGCTAGGCGCCTCCTGCGTTACACTGACTGCTTCCGGGTCCGGCTAGGCGTCCCCTGTGTACGGAGGTAGCGCAAAGTACCATATTTTCTGTTCCTCCTTTCCCTATGCTGTACAGCGTGACTGTAATCCCGCAGCACGTCTGTGTCACTTTCCCTTCTTTCTTTCTATCAGTGTGCATGGAACGCATTGCGTTCCACTTCAGTCCGGCTCTGATTATGTCTTGCTCTGGTCACTTTAACCCTACTGGTGCTGGTAGGACTACTAATATGGGTGGGACTACTGTGGACACTTTTATTCAGATATACTTTGTCTATGTATATCAGAATATATTAATACTAAATGGTGGATAATTGAACATAATGTATATTAATATATGATGAAATATTAAGGAATGGTGTAGCTATATATTATCTTAATGTTAATTTGATGGAAAACCCTGAGGATTCCATCAAATTAAAATTAAGATAATATATAGCTACACCATTCCTTAATATTCCATCATATATTAATATACATTATGTTCAATTATCCACCATTTACTATTAATATATTCTGATATACATAGACAAAGTATATCTGAATAAAAGTGTCCACAGAAGTCCCACCCATTCTAGTAGTCCTACCAGCACCAGTAGGGTTAACGTAACCAGAGCTAGACATAATCAGAGCCGGACTGAAGTGGAACGTAATGCGTTCCATGCACACTGATAGAAAGAAAGAAGGGAAAGTGACACAAACGTGCTGCGGGATTACAGTCACGCTGTACAGCATAGGGAAAGGAGGAACAGAAAATATGGTACTTTGCGCTACCTCCGTACACGGGGGACGCCAAGCCGGACCCGGAAGCAGTCAGTGGAACGCAGGAAGCGCCTAGCATGCGTTCCACTGATATAAGAATTATAGAGGCTAGCGCCTGCCGGAACCGGCAGTAGTCAGTGGAACGCAGGAAGCGCCTAGCATGCGTTCCACTGAGAATTAGGAACATAAGTGAAGGATTCTTGAAGAATCCTAGTGGTTAGTGTGGGCAGTTAGAGCCCATTATTTTGCGATAACCTGCCCACACATCCCCCTGCAACCTATTACCTCTCCATAACCCTAAAAACTTGTTAAATATATTCAATTAGGAAACGGAAGTGACATTTATCCCTCCACCCTATATAAACCCCATCTGTAAGCCCAGTCCATTCAGTCTGCTAACAGAAACGACTGGAAGCTTATACTGGGGTAAGTACCATCTAAATCTCTCTGAAATAAGCAGTGTTGTTTGAGATCCTGTGACCTCACTCCAATCCTATTCTAATAGGACACACTCCAGCCATTAGTTATCTTGGGACATTACAAAGTATATTTTGGTTAGTGTAATCTTAACTATTATCCTTAAAGGGTCCACCTGTGAGATATATATGTCCGGCACTCCCCGCTCTCGTGGTACAATATTGCTGCCCGGGTGCCTTCCTAGTGGTATGATGACCACAAATATTTTCTCCCAAAAAAGCAGGCGTCACTCCAGGTCTTTAGGTGCAATAATCAGGTGAAGTTTGTTACTTCCACGGTAGTGGAAGTAATAAACTTCACCTGATTATTGCACCTAAAGACCTGGAGTGACGCCTGCTTTTTTGGGAGAATATATATATATATATATATATAATTTTTTTTTTTTTTTTAATTTCACTTTGTGAAAAGGTTCACCTGTAATATATATATACTTGTAATATGTACCGGGATGGTTGGGTAAATCCTTTGGAATATGTAAATGAGGTACTCTTTACCTAGCACGGCGCCCATCGTGGTCATCGCGGGCATTGAATGCACTAAAAAATCGGGTGCGACGCAATGTCCGCGATTTCCCATAGGGAACAATGTTAAATTTCTCAATTGACCCGATTTTACTGTTCAATGCCTCAATTGACACGATTTTTCCATAGGAAACAATGTTAAATGGCCCACAGAGGCCAAATACCCACCCTGAAGTGTGAAATGGCCCCCACAATTGTTAACGCCACCCCACGAGCAACGTGAACCCGAAGCGTGGCGAGCGCAGCGGTACGCGTCCTACGACCTTTTCATACCCCCCACTATCCACGTCGGCGTGGAGTTGAGAATAGAATAGTGTGGTGAGCCACCGAGCCCCGCGAGGGGACGCGGATACCTGTGAAGCCCGCGAAGGGACGCGTTTACCTGTGAAGGTATCCGCGTCCCCTCGCGGCGCTCACCACGCTTCGGGCTCGCTACGCTCGCCACACTATTCTATTCTCAACTCCACGCCGACGTGGATAGTGGGGGTATGAAAAGGTCGTAGGACGCGTACCGCCGCCCCTCGCGGGCTCGCTGCGCTCTCCACGCTTCGGGTTGACGTTGATCGTGGGGTGGCGTAACCAATTGTGGGGGCCATTTCACACTTCAGGGTGGCTATTTGACCTCTGTGGGCCATTTAACATTGTTTCCTATGGAAAAATTGTGTCAATTGAGGCATTGAACAGTAAAATCGGGTCAATTGAGAAATTTAACATTGTTCCCTATGGGAAATCGCGGGCATCGCGTCGCACCCGATTTTTAGTGCATTCAATGGCCGCGATGCCCGCAATTTTTTTACCTGCGATGCCCACGATCAAAATCGTGGGCGCCGTGCTAGGTTAAGAGTACCGTAAATGAAACCTGACCTACTGGTCACTACTACACCATAGGGTAAAAGTCCTCCATGTTTTAACCTAAAATGTCCGGTTGAATATAACTGTATATACACGATTGTAATAATCACTAAGAATCCGTTTGATACATATAGTAATGTTTAATATAAATTCAACACCCATCAGGATGTTATGGATATCCAACCTCAATTAAAACCACCTGTAAATATGCTGAATAAGTGAATACGACCACTAGAGAATTGGGTATTGAGGTGTTGACTTTGAATGAGTAGCTAATCAGAGCATTATCAATTATCATAGGTGACCTAAACCCACCTTTACTACAGGAGGTTCCTTTGATTTAGCTTGAGGATACCTGCGACTAAGCAGGATACCCGTTAGACGGTTCTACAGAGAGGAAGACATTACCACTAACATCATGGTAGGTGGATGCCCTACCCCCGACTACCCAGATTTATGCACCACTCTAAGGGCAGTATTCAATGAGAAAAATTCGCTGTGATTTCTGGAGAGTTTGTGCTTTTTACGCGGTGGAGAGAGGTTTTTTTTCTCCAAAGGCGAGCCACCCTATTCAATGTGAAATATTCTCCGTCTTTCTAAGTGATTCTCGCCGTCTCTCTCCGTGTAGAAATTCTCCATCTTTTGATGGAGAGCAGGAATGTGAACTTTTAAACTAAAAGGGTGTTTTCTTTAATTTTGGTGTCAAAAAATCAGGTTTTTTTTTCTGTGAAGGGCCATGTTATTTTTATTCATGTGCCTATAGCACATGAATATATATTTAATTTTTAAAAAAATATTTTTTTACTTTTTTTTTTTTTTTTTTTTTTTTACACAGTGCAGCCAGCAGGGGGCCGGAACGCTCGAGCTGCTCATTAGATATTCATATATTCACTGCACCCGATGCACGTTCGGGTACAGTGAATACTGGGTCCCCCGCTGGCTATAGGGGGGGCAGCCTGTGCTGCCTGGGTCCAGGGGAGCCCTGCTCCCCACCCCATATCCCCTGCAGCAGCCAAGAGAGACTTTAATCTCTCTTGGCTGCTACGTCCCCCGGCTCCCTGACAGCTCCCTGCCGCGGACGCTCGTCCGCTGCAGGGGTTAAGACTCGCCGCGAGTGGCGGCGAGTCTTTAACACGTTGAATAGGGGGAGCAGGAGGCTCCGGAACACGGAGAGTGCATGGCGAGAGAAAAAATCTCTCGCCATGCACGGAGAATATTTAACATTGAATACTGCCCTAAGACCGTAATTCCTACTCCCCCATAGGCTTTATTTCACATACCTAAGTGTATGTCTTGTTATTTCGATATCGCCTGCCCACCCTCTGATTCCAAAACTTTGTAATCCGTTATGTTTTAGATTTTATACCACTGTGAAGGCACTCACCCGCACTTGAATTTTGGTGCGAGGTTAACTACTAACTCGGTATGTATATCCCATACCACTTTTTATTATTATTTTTTATATGGTGTTTGTGTACAAAACACTTATATTGTACACAGTTTTATCTGTACCAATTGTAGCCATACCCCTGACGAAGTCCTCTGGGACGAAACGCGTTGGGTTTTAAGAATAAAGGACCATTTGTCTGACTTGGAGTCATCTTATTGTTGAAAAAGTGGACAAAGAACCATGTTGTAAAATTACTGATAAATATATCAGTGTAATAAACAAATTGTGGAATCTGGCTAGGTGGTACTGCAATTAGCGCACTCCGATAACCCCCCCTTTTTTATATATATATATATATATATATATATATATATATATATATATTACACTAAACATCGGCACTCACCTTTCCTAGTTTTGGGGTGCCCTATGGCTTGTGACCACATTGTTTAAACAGACATTGTAGGGGCTCTGCACACACTAAATTAACTGATAATAAATAGTGGAGATTTGGTTCATGAATTGATCAATGCATTTAAGCTTGCAGCCCCCGTCACGGGACCCCACCTTTCTGCAGGTCCTAGCACTATCGCTCAATATGGCTACAATACACATAGCTATCACATCAATGTTTGAATCCAGGCATATATATATAATTTTTTTTTCTATATCTATCTACAGTATGTATATAAAGCAGAGTTCTGTAATAAAGAAGCATTCACCAAGCTTTTGTTTGCAAAAGTGTAAATGATAAAAGTTTTTTATTCTCACAACTAATCCATCAGCAGTTCAGTCAACGTTTTGGGCATCTGCGTTCCCTTTCTCAAGACCATATATATGTATATATCTATATTCCTATAAGAGGCCTTCTCTCTGATCTCTCTGCTTATCGCGATATAGGCCAGGGCAAATTGCCAGATACCCAGCACCTGTTAGTTAAATTGCATAGATGGGGGGACCCAGACAGCAAAGGGGGTAAAGGTATCAGGGACCATTGACAACCACTCCTATATTTTTAATTATGAAAATGGATCATCCTATGGTGGTGCTTATAATAATTCCTTCTCCAGTCCTCCACAACAAAATGAGGTTGACACGAATACAATTAGCCGATTTACTGTTCAAAGCACTGTCAAATTTAAACCCTGTGATTTGGTAGTGATCCTTACAATACAAACGAGTTTCAGTAAACAAAATTCTGATTTGTTAATGGTTGGGTTAATTGCACTTTATTGTACTCTTCCAACACCACAATATGTGTGTGTGTGTGTGTGTGTTTTTTTTTTTTTTTGTTCTGCACCAACCCCTTTTTTAATAGGAATCTATCCAGTCAAAAACTTATGCTGGCCACACATCAGACCAATTTTCCTCCAACCATCCAACTAGTTGATTGGTTGGACGGAAAATCTGGTACTGTATGGATGCAAATACCAATAAGCAATTTGCTCACAATGGGGCAGATGTATTAACCTTTAACAAGAGATAAATTCAAGGGTGATAAGGAGAGTTAAACGTTCAGCCAATCACCTGCTAACTGCCATGTTACAGGCTGTGTTTGAAAAAAGTCAGTAAGGAGCTGATTGGCTGGACATTTATCTCTCCTTATCACCCTTGCATTTATCTCTTGTTAAGGCTTAATACATCTGCCCCAAACTCAGGAGAATGGACAAAAGCTTTCAGTGAAATTGTTTAAATTAAATCCAACTACAGCACATTGTCTGAGTGACAGTTGTCCATTTTCCGATTTGGGAAACAAATTACTTATTTACAAATTACATTTGCTCCTATCTAGTACCAGCTTTTTATTCCATTCAACCAACTAGTTGGATGGTTGGGGAAAGTTGCTCTGATGTGTGGCCAGCATTACTCCTAAGCCAAAGCCCAATATATTGTAATATTATCTTGCAGCTGGTTAGTGGAGCTATTCACTTTGGTGTAGGTAGTGGTGACGATGTGTATATGGCTTATTAGTGCATGCAGCTTTGCAGTTCATAATTGGAGCAAGACTGATTACTTCTTTGTAGGGGAGGACCCTCCTCAATGGATGGTTCTGCTTGTTAAAATTGTCAATGGTGAATTGAGTCTTTGTAAATGAGGACAGATGAAGAAACTTGCTGAACTTTGTTGTGTACAGAAAAAAAAACTGAAGCAAGTTTCTCTACAGGCGCTAGAAAGCAGCTAGGATTCGTATAATCACTTGAAGCATTCGCCTTACTTCATATACAATACATAGAAAAGGGGGTAGAGATGGGCAAAAACAAGTGCTAACATGAGATGTCTTCCCTGAATGTGGAATGTTCGCAGAGGTCGAATGAGACTACTCTTGGATGCTTAGTAGTTCTTCAAGACATTGTAAATGGAAAAAAATTAAGATACAAATGTGTAGTAGGTTCTAAAACTTATTGTAACACGTATGTATCAAGAAAGGTACCTGTTCGTTATCCTTATTATGGAAGGGTGTTGATGATAGTTTGGTCAAATAATATATGAAGGTGAAATAGCATACAGGATAACTCGCTGAAGTACTGTACACAGACTCACAATCATGCATGAATGAATATATACATCAAGGAATAGTTAAATCCTAAGAGTACCCACACATGAGGAGAACACCCGGTGACCTTTCTTGATGCATATATTTTAGAACATACTACACATTTGTATTTTTTTTTTTTTTATGTAAGATGTAAACTACTAAGCATAGAAGAGTTTGTCGGTGATTTGACACCAGTGAACATTCCACATTCAGGGAAGTAATGTCATGTTAACGCTTTTTTTATGTCCCTATCACACCCCTTCTTTCACTTTCATTCATTATGGGGTACTGAGGTCTTATAACCTTGGGGAATAGAGGGTATCCGACAGGAGACAGGCACATAACCTTTTCTTCAATTAGGGTGTGCTGGCTCCTCCCCTCTACTTCCCCTTACCAGCCAGTTTTAGAAAATGTGCCCTCAGGAGAGGATGCACACTCCTGGAGCTCCAGAGAGTTTTTCTTCAATTTCTTTTAGTTTGTTATTTTCGGGTTGCTTTTTGGGCTTAACAGCTTCCCTGCGACGAGGGAAGCCGGGGGAAGGGACTGCTGCAGGCCTTTTAAGGAACCGAGCTGATCCCTGCTGCAGGTCCACCAACCTGAGAGGGTGCTGTTACCGCAGGCATTGCGCTGCAGCGAGCACACCCCCAGCTGCCGCACACCCCTGGCTCAGCTTGAAAACGTCGGTGCTGAGTGATAACCGGGTCCCCTCAGTGGGGACGCCGGTTTTATGTGCGGCATAATGGCGATGGCGACACGATGGCCCTGCACAGGGATCGCGCGCAGCTGTTTTAACACTGCAGCCACGCCGACAGACTGGATGCCAGGCATTGCCACTGGACCACCAGGGCGTATACCGCTATGTGGGTCAACCCTTATTAAAGGGTTACCAGGCCCCAGTATAAATATTAGCATAGCCCGGACGCCGTTACAAGGGGCGGGGCTTAGCTCAGAGCGGGACCTGAGCGCGCCTGTACACTGCTTCCTGCTTCTTCTCATGCTGTGGGTGCCATTACAGCAGAGCAGAGATCACTCCTCAGCGCAGCCTTGAAGGGAGAGAGATCAGTCAGCAGAGACAGCAAGTATAGCGCTTGATAGAGCTTCTAGTGAGCTATAAGCCACTGATAGCCGCACACAGTACTGATAATATTGGTGTCTGTGCATAAAAGCCGGTCTATCTAATCGGTAGACCAGGTTACAGGGTGCTGGTGTCCCCCATATTCCTCTGAGTCCCCCACTGCTAGTTAAGCAATTTTACACTGTCATATATATATGTGAAACTGTACATAGTGTGTTAGATACATATATACTACTGTACATTCACTGTGTGTGTGTTCAGCGTGATTGCAGTGTGTTTAAGGGGGTATTATTTTCTCCAACATGGTGAGAAAAATAACTTGCATGATTTGCAGCAACAAGTTTGCTCCTAGCTCCACATCACAGGTTGCATGTGAGCAATGTATTTCACCACAGCTCAGTAGCATGTCTCCGCAGCACAGTGGCTCGCAGGCTGACTCCCAGGAACCTTCATGGGCTACTGGTATGAAAGCCATGTTAGAGACTGTCTCATCACAGCTGGCGACAAATAATTTACAGACTAAGCAAGTCCAACAGGATTTAAAGGTCCTGTCAGCAAGGGTGGATATTCTTACACCCATGCCAGGGGTATCCCGCAAAAGGGCACTTGATGCCGTGGCACCTGACTCCGATATGGATGATGGTGATGGCGATGGTGACACAGATGATATTGTAGATTCACAGGCGTCACAGTCTTGCATTCAAGGTACTGAAAACCTTGTCCTTGCTGTTAGAGAAGTACTAGATTTACCTCTAGCCACACCGGTTGAGGGGGACACATTTTTTGTCACACTGAAGGCAAGACACAGTCTTTCCTGAACAGTCTGATTTAGAAGAAGTGTCCAAAGAAGTGTCCCCTGACGAAGTCCTGTTGGACGAAACATGTTGGGATACTTCTGACTCCTGCTCCTCACCACACTGCTAATAAGATAAGCTAACCTCTATTTCTTACTGCATTTTCTCTTGTTAGCAGCTTAAAATAGCATATGTTTTTTGCCTTGCATACATACCAGGAGGCACATTGATCTTTTACTTTTTGAATACAGTTTTTTAGTGCACATGCTGTGTTCTCTTAGTGCAGTCAGTATGCTACACTGACACTATCGCCATCTCATTCTTTAATAAATACACATTGCTATATTTAACATTTTTTACCCCCACCTTTTTTCTCGTGTAATTCTGATATATTTTATACGGTACTTATGTAATATCTGGACTCCTATTTTTCTTATGAGACCGCGTCCCCTCGCCGGGCTCGCTGCGCTCACCACGCTTCGGGCACGGTGGCTCGCTGCGCTCGCCACACTATATAAAATCAACTCCATGCGTAGTTGGATAGTAGGGGTATGAAAAAATGGGGTGCATTTAACATGGGAGTCCAGATAATACATAAGTACCTTTTTATACATTGTGTGACTATTTTTATATTTTTCTCTTCTGTGTTCAATAAATTACTTTTCTTTATATATTGTCCCATGTGAAATATGTGCACAGTAGTCGCTATTCAAAGTCCAAACCAAAAACTCTTTCTAGTGTTCAAAGCTGCCTGGAAAAATCCAGAGAAGCGGTTTACATTGTCCAAGCGTTTTAAATCTACCTTCCCTTTTGATCCCACGGGCAGGAAGGTGTGGGAGGAGCCCCCTATAGTGGACGCGTCGGTGTCCCGCCTTTCAAAAAAGTGGTGCTCCCAGTCCCCCAGGTACCTCTACCTTAAAGGACGCGGTTGATAGGAAACTAGATGGCACAGTAAAGGCTATGTATACAGCCAGTGGGGCATCTCAACGACCGGTGCTTGCTAGTTGCTGGATGGCGAAAGCCATCTTCACATGGGCAGGCCAGATACAAGAAGGCCTGTTAGGTGACATGGATGTGCCTACGGTAGCTGAAAAGCTACGCCACATCCAGGACACAGCAAAGATGATGTACGAAGCACAAAAGGAGTTAGGTGCAATTAATGCCCGCAACTCGGCCATGGCTGTGTCGGCCCGCAGAGCCCTGTGGTTGCGGCAGTGGGTCGCTGACGCGGACTCCAAACGCAGCGTAGAGAGTCTCCCCTTCACAGGGGATAGACTCTTTGGGAGTGAACTGGATGATTTGATATCAAAAGCTACGGCTGGTAAGTCCACATTCCTCCCATCAGCCTCCACCCCGGTAAGACGCCCTTTAACAGGGGGTTCACAGCAGTCTTTTCGGACCTCTAGATTCAGATCCAAGGCCAGGAGAGGCTCCACCGCCAATAGAGGCGCCAGAGGTAGGCCTAGGAAGGCAGCGGCTGCTGCTACAAGAGACCGTAGCACAAGTGCAGCTACCCCTAAGCCCGCCGCATGACGGGCCACTTCCACCTCGGGATATTCCCACGGTGGGTGCAAGACTGAGGTTCTTCAGTCACGTGTGGGATGCATCCGCCCTCGACCCTTGGGTCAGGGCCATTATTTCACACGGTTACAGGCTGGAGTTCGAAAGACCACCCCCCCCAGAGATATTTCAGGTCGGGACTACCTGCAGCAGCAGAGGATCGCAGAATCCTCAGACAAGCTGTACAAAAGCTAATCCTAGCACAGGTCATTATACCAGTGCCAGCTGCAGAAAGGAACAAGGGTTACTTTTCAAACCTATTTGTGGTTCCAAAACCAGATGGGTCAGTACGACCCATCTTAAATCTAAGGTCCCTGAACCCCTACTTGAGGGTGTTCAAATTCCAAATGGAATCCCTGAAGGCAGTGATTGCAGGTCTGGAGGAGGGAGAATATCTAGCGTCCATCGATGTGAAGGACGCGTACCTCCACATACCAGTGTGGGCCCCACACCAGGCCTTCCTGAGATTTGCAATCCTGGAGGAACAATTCCAGTTCCAAGCCCTACCGTTTGGACTTTACACGGCCCCACGAGTCTTCACCAAAGTGATGGCGGAGATGATGTCCTTATTAAGGGCTCAAGGGATAAACATCATCCCATACTTGGACGACTTGTTGCTGAAAGCAGAGTCAGTGTCCAAGCTGCTGGGGGCCATAGAGACAACAAGACATCTCCTGTCTCAGCACGGATGGATCCTGAATATACCAAAATCTTCACTGATTCCGTCCCAACGTCTCCAGTTCTTGGGGATGATTTTGGACACAGTGGAGAGAAGGGTGTTTCTCCCAGGGGAGAAGATTGCAGCAATACAACAGCTGTTGAGGGAGGTGCTAGCCCCAGAAAGAGTCTCGGTCTACCTCTGCATCAGACTGATGGGAACTATGGTGGCCTCATTCGAAGCGCTGCAGTTCGGGAGATTCCACTCAAGAATTTTCCAGTGGGACCTATTGAGCAAGTGGTTGGGCTCACACATACACATGCACAGGTTGATTCGCTTGTCTGTGAAGGCAAAACAGTCCCTGCAGTGGTGGCTACATACGCCAAATCTCCTGGCAGGGAGACGATTCGGGATCCAGGACTGGATCTTGCTGACCACAGATGCCAGCCTTCACGGCTGGGGGGCAGTTGCACAAGGGATGCGATTCCAGGGCCGGTGGTCATACATGGAAACTCAGCTCCACATAAACATCTTGGAACTGAGAGCTGTACACTATGCTCTTCTGGCGGCTCACTTCCTTCTGGAGCATCAGGCGATACAAGTCCAGTCGGACAATGCAACGACTGTTGCTTACATAAACCGCCAAGGCGGCACGGAGAGCAGAGCGTGCATGAGAGAAGTCTTCAAGATTCTGACCTGGGCAGAGACACATGCTGTGGCAATATCTGCCATCTTCATACCCGGGGTGGACAACTGGGAGGCGGACTTCCTGAGTCGTCACGACCTCCACCCCGGGGAATGGAGTCTGCATCCTCAGGTGTTCGGAAGCATTGTAGATCTGTGGGGGCTCCCACAGATAGACTTAATGGCCTCAAGGACCAACCACAAGGTGGAAAGGTATTGCTCAAGGACAAGAGATCCTCAAGCAGAGGCAACAGATGCTCTGACCGCGGACTGGTCATACGACCTAGTATACCTATTCCCGCCCCTCCCCCTCTTGGGGAGAGTGTTACAAAGGATCAGACATCAGAGGGTGCAGGCAATCCTAATAGCACCGGATGGGCCCAGGAGAGCATGGTACGCAAGTCTGCAACACATGCTGATAGAAGAACCGTGGTGGCTGCCTCTAAGAAGAGATCTTCTAGTACAAGGCCCCTTCATCTACCAGGACTTAGGGCGTCTTCGTTTAACGGCCTGGAGGTTGAGCGGAACATCCTAGCTCTTAAGGGATTTCATTCCTCGGTCATAAACACCATGACCCGGGCCAGGAAGGCAGTGACGGCCTCGCACTACCGTAGATATGTGTCTTGGTGCGAGCACATGAGTTTTCCGCCAGCAGATTTTAAATTAGACCGTTTCCTGCATTTCTTGCAGGTGGGCCTTGATAAGGAACTCCGGCTGGGGTCTTTAAAAGTTCAAATATCGGCCCTTTCTGTCTTTCTTCAGAAAAAGTTAGCAGTCTATCCTGAAGTCCAGACCTTTCTGCAAGGAGTCTTGAGAATACAGCCTCCATTTGTGGCGCCAACGGCACCTTGGGACCTAGATGTTGTCCTGGAGTTCCTTCAGTCAGCCTGGTTTGAACCAGTGGACTCCATTGACTTAAAATACCTCACCTGGAAGACGGTGACACTACTGGCTCTGGCCTCGGCCAGAAGAGTTTCTGAGCTTGGTGCTCTCTTGTAAGAGCCCATACTTGATTTTCCATCAAGACAGGGCGGAACTTCGCACAAGACAGCAGTTCCTGCCCAAAGTGGTCTCGGCGTTCCATATGAACCAGCCGATTGTGGTTCCTTCTTGTTCAGGACATAAGGATATTCCTGAGTCACTTGATGTGGTTAGAATCCTGCAGATCTACGTTAAGAGAACATCAAGGATCCGTAAGACGGAGTGTCTTTTTGTGTTGTATGACGCACAAAAGAAAGTATGCCCAGCATCGAAACAATCGATTGCTAGATGGATTCGTTCCACTATACAGCAAGCATATGTGGCAGCCCATCTGACTATTTCGGCCTCAGTGAGAGCACCACTCCACTAGAGCCGTAGGAGCATCCTGGGTGGCTGCTCGAGGTGTGTCAGCATTGCAGCTATGTAGAGCTGCCACCTGGTCTGGTCAACACACTTTTGTCAAATTTTATAAATTTGACAATGTGGCCAGTGATGATACCCAGTTTTGACAGGCGGTGTTGCAACAGGCTCCGCCCATTCCCGCCCTTTCTGGAAGCTTTGGGACCTCCCCAAGGTTATAAGACCTCAGTACCCCATAATGAATGAAAGTGAAAATAGGATTTTAATACCTACCGGTAAATCCTTTTCACTGAATTCATATGGGGTACTGAGCGCCCGCCTTAGTGCGGTGCTCTGTTGCACAGGTTGTAATCCTGTTATTGCCTTCTTGCTGATTGCAATTTCTGGCATTCTGAAAAGTTATAGGTCCGTTGACCTGTTTAGGAGCAGCTGAGTTTTGGTGACGAATTGCTCCACAAAAATCTTAATATAATTTATGTTCTAAGTAACACAATGATGGGGTTAACTACGTTTAGTGAGAGAGTTGTTGTGTTTGTTGTGGTGTGCTGGTGCAAATCTCACCACGTTATCTTAATGCTAATTCCTACCTCGCATACGTTATCCTTCCTTCGGGCACAGTTTCTTAACTGGCTGGTAAGGGGGAAGTAGAGGGGAGGAGCCAGCACACCCTGGTTGAAGAAAATGTTATGTGCCTGTCTCCTGTCGGATACCCTCTATTCCCCAAGGTTATAAGACCTCAGTACCCCATATGAATTCAGTGAAAAGGATTTACCGGTAGGTATTAAAATCCTATTTTCCTTTGCTGTATATGGGATAAATACAAAAACAATTTGATGACTCAAATTAAGAAGGAAGGAACTTCTTGTGGAACAGGAATTAAAAACAGCTTTTGTCACAAGTAATACACTGCACTCTCATTGTTTGGGTATCATTTACCTTCCTGCAGGGATGTGTTATCTGTAACTAGTAACACTTCAGGTGATATGAAATCTTTGTTTTAACCCTGTTACTGTAGACTGTTTACCTGTAATAAGGTTATGGCTAGGTATTCATTGAAATTTGAAGAAGCCATGGCTCCTGATAAGGGACGGAGTTACACTATACATTGTATAAACTGTACATTCCCATTTTTGCCTTTATGTTACAATTACCAATGTTCTTTCTATTATTCTATGAAACATGCTACAATTCTTTATGCTGTCTGTATTGTATTTGTGATGTTACCATTTTGTTTGTTTGCTTTTTAGGTTCTTAACAAAAGCCAGGAATTTGAAGATGCTGTTAGAAAAGTAATTAATGATGTGAATTTAGATAACGATATTGTGGTTTCTGTATTTGAAACAAACATTCGAGTTTTGGGGTAAGTATCATTACTCGTGTACCTCCAATACTTTTTTGAGAATTGTTTTTTTTCCAAATGTTTTTATAATTAAAAAAAAATGTATTACTTTTCCAGTGGTCTACTTGGGGGCCACTCAATGGCCATCATGTTGAAAGAAAGAGGAGAGCGGATGTTGTGGTACAATGATGAACTGTTACACATGGCTAAAGAACTTGGCTACAAACTCCTTCCAGCTTTCAACACTACAAGTGGTCTTCCCTATCCAAGAGTAGGTTAAAATGTCCAGTGAGCTATATGATGTGCAAGTTTTGGAAATGTTATAGACAAGTGGTTCCGAAACTTTTTTGATCATGGCACCCTAGAGTATTAGAATTTTTCACGGCACCCCTAGGCCAAAAATAAAAAAAATTAAGTATCTTGTATTTATATGTCATCCTTTGGGTCAGTGATGTGGTGAGGGACAGTATTCACTTTAGTTTCTCCACATATTTTATGATTGGCAGCCAACACCACTGGTTTTGTCTATTACATTGACCATAAATAATTTTAATTGGTCCTGGACCACCAACCTGGGGCACCCGTACAAGTGTCTTGAGGCACCCCAGGGAGCCACGGCACACCGCTTGGGAACCACTGGTATAGACCATGTTTATATACACATTTACATTTTATATATACTGTATATCTATGACAATTATTGATTTTATTGCAGATGTTGAGTTATAGCCTTAAACGTATACAGTAGCTGGATCTTCTAAACTAAAGCTAAAACCTACAACCTTGCTTAGTTTTGTTAATAATTTATTGTATCCTGCCTTGAATGTTGTAGCTTATTTATATGTATTTGACTTTTATGTTCCTCTTAAATTACAGGTCATTTAACAACAACACTTCATACATTTCAAACCACATATTGAAGTTCCTCATTTCCCGTGTTGATCACCTCTACCTACCACCTAACATTAAAAAAAGAAAAAAAAATCTAGTATACCACTATTCGCCTATGAAATTCGCTACCACACATGTGCAGACTTTCTTCTAACCCAGTGGTTCCCAACCCTGGCCCTTAAGTACCCCCAACAGTGCACATTTTCCAGGTCTCCACACAGAATCACAGGCAAAATAATTAGCTCCACCTGTAGATCTTTTAAAATGTGACTGAATAATAAGTGCACCAGGGTTGGGAACCACTGTTCTAGCCTATAAATGTTTTATTGCTCTATGAAAACACACCTTTTTACTAGAGCCTTCCCCACTCCTACTTATACTGCTGACACTGGTACACCCTCTCTTCTGTCCAAGTCTTCATTGTAAACAACACTTTATTTTTCCGATACAAGTTGGACCTCACTTGTACACTTATCAGCAATTTTCATTCGTTGTCTTGTAGGTCCCTGTTTTATGTAGGTTTTAGGTCTTTCCCAGTCTTTTTTTACAGCATTTACAGTATGTGGGTGCTGAAACACATAGTTAAATTGATAGTAGATTTTCCAATCCAAATACACGCAGAGGAATAGAGACCAGCACACCACCTTTTTAAAAGAAAAATCACTAGTTGTGTATTATCAGGGTGCCCGGCTACGCTACGTTTTCAATGTAGGCTAAGCTACGCTTTCAGCGTAGCCGGCACCGTGATAATACAGGAGGCAGCACTGGGAGTAGGGTGGTGCGGTTTATACTTACCCTCCTCCTGGCGGCCATCCCCGATGACTCCTTGGCGGCAGCGTTCAGTCCCCCTCCTCCGGCACTCGCGGACGCTGTGCGTAGTGCCGCTGGCAGCGCATCACATGGTTTCCCTGCTCCCCCAGCGGCACTAAGCTAATTGTGTATAGCGTCCGTGGCGAGTGCTGGAGCAGGGGGACTGAATATGACTGCCGGGGAGTCACTGTGGATCTCAGCGGGGATCGACGCGGTGCCTGTGCCGAAGGAGGTCAAGTATAGACCATCCATTTTACCCCCACTATCCACGTCGTACCCGACTATCCACGTCATACCCCCATTATCCACGTCATACCCCCATTATCCACATCGGCGTGGAGTTGAATTTATAAAGTGTGCCGAGCGCAGCGAGCTACCGAGCCCGAAGCGTCGCTTCGCTCGCCGCGTTTCGGAATCGCTGCGCTTGCCACACTTTATAAATTCAACTCCACGCCGACGTGGATACTGGGGGTATGACGTGCATAGTGGGGATATTAAGCATTGTGGATTTTTAGGGCTCCAGAGCCACTTACGTAGTTTACGTAGCCAGCATAGTGCTGTATTGGTATTCTGAATACACCACTACGTAATGGGTAAAAAATCATTTTTATTGCAAAAATGGCCATGTAAACCATCAAAAAACATAACCGATATGTCATAATCCAACAAGTTGTAAACCAAATCTCAAGGTTACTTGTGACAAGGGAGTGTTGCATGCATTACAGCTTTACCCCCTACCACCCTTCAGCCCGAAAGCTTTTTCAGTGTTACCACCTTCCTCAAGGGTATGACGTGCATAGTGGGGATATTAAGCATTGTGTATTTTTAGGGCTCCAGAGCCACTTACGTAGTTTACGTAGCCAACATAGTGCTCTATTGGTATTCTGAACACACCACTACGTAATGGGTGAAAAATCATTTTTATTGCAAAAATGGCCATGTAAACCATCAAGAAACATAACCGATATGTCATAATCCAACAAGTTGTAAACCAAATCTCAAGGTTACTTGTGACAAGGGGGTGTTGCATGCATTACAGCTTTACCCCCTACCACCCTTCAGCCCGAAAGCTTTTTCAGTGTTACCACCTTCCTCAAGGGCATGAGGAAGGTGGTAAGACCAAAACAGCTGTCGGGCGGTAGGAGGTAAAGCTGTAATTCATGCAACACCCCCTTGTCACGATAAGTAGCCTTGATATTTGGCTTACAACTTGTTGGATTATGACATATCGGTTATGTTTTTTTTGATGGTTTACATGGTTATTTTTGCATTACAAATTATTTTTTCTTTAAAAAGATGGTGTGCTGGTCTCTATTCCTCTGCATGTATTTGGATTGGAAAATCTAAAGAAAAAAATAATATATGTAAGCTCCCTCGAACTTTTAAAATTAATATTTCCATGTTGTTTCCTTGCATTCCTTAACAACATTGTTTTGGAAAAAGGTATTCTATTAAATGATTTGGAAAGTATTTATCTATAAATGATGGTTTTTATGATTTTTTTTCAGGTGAATCTGAAGTTTGGGATTAGAAGGCCAGAAGCACGGACAGGCACAGAAACGGACACATGTACAGCATGTGCAGGAACGCTCATCCTAGAGTTCGCTGCACTCAGCCGTTTCACTGGAATATCAATTTTTGAGGTTTGTCAATCTCTTTATTCAGCACATGTAGATTCAGTTGACTAAATAAGCTATAGTTGCTTTTTCATGGTTTAAATGGTATATTCTTTTGTAATCTATTGTGTTTGACTTTTACCCACTTCACAGACCCTGCCACAATGCAATAGTGCACAGTTGGCCTCAGATCTATCCTTTCTGCTTAGGCAGGGAACAAAACTGAGGATACATAGAAATGCTGCCGATTTCCTAAAGTCTACAGTTCTTACTAAAGGTCCATACACACTTGGCGATTTTGCTCAGCGTGTATAGATAACTATTATGGGAAAAATCGCTGAAACTAGGAAACGGAGCGGCTTTCAGCTGAAAGTCACGCAGTGTGTATGGGTCTTAATACCTGTAACCAATTTCTTGAAACATTTTGTAAGTAATTGTCACCTAAATATACTGAAACATTTTAAAGGAAAAAGACTGATATGGTGAAAGAGAAATGCACTTGTTAGTCTGGGGGTTTGGGAGGTGCTAACACTGTAGATGTCCATCCTCTGGTGGATACGGCAGAACTGGTGATCATTTAGGTGGAGGGCTGATACTACCACCCAAAATAATGCTCCTACTATGAGACAAAATGAGGAGTTGCTACATAAACTGTAGTTGTATATAAGAGGTCCAACATATGAAATAAAAATAGTATGCATGTTAGGTTCTCTTCCATCTTCAGCAGTTGGTAATTATTATTCATTTATAAGCATATTCTGCCATTTTGTTGTGACTATTGCAAACAAAATACATGCATCTAATACGCAAACGTAGCCACAGGGTGCACTATTCTAAGTAATCCGTATCTGGACAGGAGAGTACACTGAGGATTTCTCAGTGTTCCCTTACAGTATCAGTGTAATATTCGCTGTACAGGATGTGAGACGTCACAATGCTTAGAACTGGTGCCAAGATTTACTCTTATCATTGTGTTATTGCAGCTCTGTTTGTTGTGTTCTTGATTGATGCAATAGAGCATATACTTTCTACAACTGGGATGGAGAACCTTTGAGCCTCCAGCTGTTGTTGAACTACGCATCCCAGCATGCCCTGCTACAGTTTAGCATGGTCAAATAGAAAAACTGCAGAAAGCGGACTAAGGGGAGAGGGTGGCTCAGTCTGAAGATCTGCTCAAGTGAGTTGTGCAGTTAGCTCATGGAGCAGGCAGTCTATTGCATAAACAATGCTTATCCCTCTTTGTCAGGTTTTCTATGCACTTTTCAGGTTATTGGAATGAGGTGGTGTGGTATATGAATAGTATTCTCATTTTCTTTTTCTTTTCAAATAGGAACATGCCCGGAAAGCACTAGATTTTCTCTGGGAGAAGAGGCAGCGTAGTAGTAACTTGGTTGGTGTAACGATAAATATTCATACAGGAGACTGGGTGCGCAAAGGTAAGTGTAAACTGTTTGCATTATCCAATCATCAGTAAATATTGGCACGAAATGCTGAAAAGACACTTTGGGGGTCAGTCCTGTTCCCCACGAAGGTTGCAAGATGCCCCTGCAGTGACGTGTAAATGACTGCAACGGCACCTGAACACTTTTAATTCCTGACTCGCAGAGTTTTGCTTACAGCCCTATGGGGCTGCAAACAAAAACCACGTGAGTCGACGGTTGATTTTTCCATTAATGGATATACTCCTAGACATACAATTGTTCTATGAATAATTACATACTGGGTGCTGGGTCATAAAAGTACTGGAAAGTGTTTTATTTCATAAACAAAGTTTATAGCTTGGATGACTTCCACAAGATTATTTTCCATTTAACGCAAAGCTTCTTTTGGCTGCCATTTCATCATATCATTACCACCTGCTTCCCCCAAACTTATTTTCTGGACCTTGTTTAAAGAATGTAACCCACCTACATTATTTGTTTGGAGTACCATCTTTAGTTTTATTCATCTATATTTTTTACCCCCGATGCTCCCATTATAGCATTCTCAAAATCAGTGCTGTTTCACTTTAGCATGGGGCAAAAATGAATATACAACAGTTATGTGAAAACTCTGTGTATAGGACGCACACATACATGCCTTTTCAAAGTACTAAATGAGTTTTACAGATGGAGCTCCATCTGACTGGGATGTGCGTGCGTCTCACACGCGCCCGCGTCCCAGTTTCAGGACGGTGCCGTGGCGGCATCCTGCCCATCTCCACTTCAGGGAGATGGGCCGGGATAGGGGGGGGTGGCGGAGCCAGCTCTGTAGTCACCGGGCGCGCGCGAGCTGGCCACTGGCAGGGGCTAGCGATAGAATCCCCAGCCCCTGCAAATATGGAGCCTGCTCCATGTGTATGTACAGAATGTCCAGTAGTAATTAATTTATATATTCTTTCCTATATGTATCTATAATATGTATTTTCTTTTAAGACAGCGGTGTAGGTGCAGGAATAGATTCTTACTATGAATATTTACTGAAGGCCTACGTGCTGCTGGGTGATGACAGCTATTTGAAAAGATTTAATACAGTAGGTGGATGAAAGATTTTTAACCCTTTACAATGTTATAGCAAATCAGTAGTATGCCTAAATGATCAAGTCCGTTCATTTTGTCTACATTTCCCCCTCTGGAATGTTTAGACTATTGCTTGACTTTACTTTGTTCACTATGCAATTTTGTTGAATGGATTTCACTAATTTACAGTTTTATAGAATGCATGTTCTGTAGAGTATATTGCAAGTATTCATAAAGAATATATTCCTCTTGGCCGTACACTAGGTTGAGGTATCGCATGATATCCTCCTATACAGTACCCTGGCACCTTCCCGGCTGCTGGATCGCATGTGATACACTGTATGGGTTCATTTTGCGTACGATGTATCACATGCGATCCCATTCAACGCTCCGGGGACGATAAATCCTTGCTGCAGTGGGGGGACGATAAATCCTTGCTGCAGTGGTGGCGGTGTCTACATACAACGTGTGATGCACGGTTGCAATCATGAGTAAATGAAATACGATTTGAAAAGGGCCAAATCGTACCAGTTTATGGTGCCCTATTACGTTGCGTCACATGTGTTTCGTTGTGTTAGTTTTGCACTTTATGGAAACTAGGCTCTGTATTTGAAATATGCCGTTTAAAGTAAAGTGTGCCAGATCATAAATGCGGCTCATACTGTACAATGACTTGTAGTCACATAAGGATAGTAGCAAAAGTAAAGGTTACATATAAAAGAAAAAAATGGTTTTAATAGATCTCAAATTAGTTAGAATTATAATTGCCAAGTTTGCTCATTTTGATCACCACTAATTGATAATATTTTAAATAAATTAAATGATCTTTCTTACCCAAGTTTTAATCCAAATGTTTTTTTTTTTTTTTAAATGAATTTTTATTGTAATTTTCTGTCATACAAAAGGGATTAAACAATATTGGTATGCAAACCAGTGTCAGAGTCTTACTTTTCTGTAACAATCATCTTGATGTTGTGATAGATGCAGTTTTCCATTATTACAGTGTTTTATAAGATGGACATTTCACATCACATTATCTATCAAATATTACTATGTACATAGTTATAAGAATCGAAGGTGGAGTCTCTTTCCAAATTACCTCATTTAGTACAACTCCTTATATATAACACTCTAAACATATAACATGAAGACAAAAGACTGGGGAGACCAGGTAAAAAATAGAGGGGAGGATGGGGGGGGGGGGGAAGGGGAGGGGGGTGCATCTTATAATTTTTCTTACTTTAGGTCAGTTTTGTTAATCTGATTCATACAGTTGTTATTAGGACATATTGTATAAGACACTTCCATTATTTATTTTTCCATAAAAAAAAATATTATGTACCCCATGGTATATAGTGGTTGTTAATATATACAGACACCAAACAGATCTAGATATCTTTTAGAATTGAATTCTTTTGTTGAGTGTCCAGTGTATTGATAAAAAGCAGCCATTTCTGGAGGAAGAGTTTTGCCCCTCTTAAAAGATCAAGCCGGGCATATCTTCTTTCAAACAACATTATTTGGAGGAGTTTCTGCTTCAATTCCAATAAAGTCGGCGCAGTCTTTTTTGTCCAATGGACTAATATACATTTTCTAGCTGTAGTTATAATCATTACAAGTAACGAAAGTTCATGTTTGTCCAGATTATGAAGATCCCAAGCTTGGAATGTTAATCCCATATATGCAGCCAGATTTGGCTTAAAAGTGGAGTGGAAAACACCATTTATAAATTGCAAGGTTTTATTCCAAAAGCGTTTTAACTTGTAACAATCCCACATGCAATGTGGAAAGTCTGCCACTTGCTTTCGACATTTCATGCAGTTTCCGGATTCCTCACTGACCATATACTTGCGTCTGTGGGGTGTTATGTATGCTCGGTGTAAGGTTCTGACGTATACCTCCTGGAGATATACAGATTTTAAAGAAGACATAGTCACATTATACGAATCTAATAAAATAGTTACATCTGTTATCGATGGGATATCGATTTTCCATTTGGACCAAAGTTTAGTCCATTGTGGGTCTTTGGGGATTTCTATCGTCATCAGCAGGGAGTATAAGTATTTGACCTTATATGGCTTTTTTGTAATATATGCTAACAATGTATCAATATTTGTTATCTGTAATATGGCTCCTTTCTCAGGGGCTGGTGTTTTGAGGATTTTATGGGATAAAAGGAAGTGTCTAGCCTGCAAGTACATGAACATTTGGGTATTTGGCAAGTTATATTTAGTAGCTAAATTTTGGAATGTGTAAAGATTCCCTCCTGGGTCGAACATTTTAGATGATGTGTCTAACCCTTTTTCCATCCAATTTTTAAATCCCGTATTCTGAAGGGAGGGAACAAATGAGGGGTTTCCCCAAAGCGGGATATAGTGTGTGATATGGGGGTTCCTATGGAGCTTCTTATTCATGCTTGTCCAAGCCACATGCGCATCATGGAGCAGTACATGTGATCTTAATGGTTGGGGTATTTTGGTTATATCAGTATGCATCAATGCACTGGGGGAGTAAGGCGAGAATATCTGACAATCCAAGTCATAATCTGTATATTTAGAGGATGCCATTATCCAGTCGGATATATATCTAAAAAAAACTGAATCAGAGTAAGCTTTCAAATCAGGATACCCAAATCCTCCTTGATTTTTTAAGGTTTTAATTTTTTGTTTGGAAATTCTCGGCCTCTTATTCTGCCATATATATTTGGAAAATAACGAGTCTAATCTAGCAATATCCGATGGGGATAGAGCAAGGGGAAGCATTTGCATAGTATAAAATATTTTCGGAAAAATTATGGCTTGGATTACCGCCAGGCTGCCCAATAGTGATAGAGGTAAATCTTTCCAGGCTTCCAGTTTTGTTGTAATTTGGGAAATGATTGGGGGATAATTTAAAGGATACAATTTGGTAAGGTTAGCAGGGATTTGTACACCGAGGTATTTAAAATGGGAGAGATTTATTGCAAATGGGGTGTCTAGGGTTTTTATTATATCTGCACATTTCTGGCCTATGGGGAGGATCTCTGACTTATTTAAGTTGACCTTGTATCCGGAGATAGCTCCAAATGAACGAATAAGATGCAGTAAAGCTGGGAGAGATTTATGTGGGTTTGTAAGAAAAATTAGTGTATCATCGGCAAAAAGGGCAATTTTTAATTCTTGATTACCAATGTTTATTCCCGTGATTAGTGGAGATGTTCGTACAGCAATGGCCAATGGCTCTATGGCCAAGGCAAAAAGGAGGGGAGATAAAGGACATCCCTGCCTTGTGCCCCTAGCGAGTATGAAAGGTTCAGAGAGTATTCCATTGCAGGAAATATTAGAAGAGGGGGATTTATATAGTGTTTGTATTATTCTTATAAAAAGGGGAGGGAATCCAAATTTTTTTAAAGTTTCAAAAAGATGGGGCCAGAGAACCATATCAAAAGCCTTCTCGGCGTCCAGCGTGATAATCAGGCTGGACGCCGAGGAGGCCGAGGAATGATCCAGGGAGTGTTGTATTGCCGCTAAAACTCTTCTTACATTGACGACTGAATGTCTTCCAGTTATGAATCCTGTTTGGTTTTCATGTATAATCAGAGGCAAAATGGGCTTTAACCTTTCTGCTATTATTTTAGTAAATATCTTGTAATCCGCGTTAAGCAAGGATATTGGTCTGTAAGAGCCAGTTAAATTTAAGGGTCGTCCTGATTTTGGGATCACTTTGATCGTCGCGTCTGAAAAGTGTTCTGGGAGTATTCCTTTATCTATAATTTCATTAAAACATAGGGTCAGGGGTTCTGCAATTTGTTGTGACATTTTTTTATAAAATTCGTTCGTAAATCCGTCTGGGCCCGGCGCCTTTGCCAACTTCAATTTACCTATTGCCCAAAGTACTTCCTCGACAGATATAGGGGCTTTAAGGGAGTCACTACAATGTTGGGGTATTTGGGGTGTTTGAAGCATGTTCCAATATGCGTTTCGTTGGGCAGGGTCAGGGAAAGTGTTAATTGGGTTTGCATCCATTCGTTCATCTGGGGCCACCCCCGGCGGAGTATATAGCTTTAAATAGTAATCTCTGAAAATTTGAGCTATTTGCTTATTAGAAGTCGTAAGAGTACCATCTGTCTTCAACAAAGGTTGAATGGTAACTTGTGTTCTGGACCCCTGCAATAAATTAGTCAGGAGTTTTCCCACTTTATTCCCATATTTGTAAAATTTGGAATTAATATTAAAAAGATATTTGTCTCCATGAAATTGCAAATAATCTTCAAGTTGTTGTTTGGAGTTTTGATATTGGATTTTATTTTCTGATGTGGGAGATATCTTATAGTTATGAAAATGATTAGTCAGTATAGACTGTAAGTCTTTGTACTTTTGATTTTGTTGTTTCCGAAGTCTCGAGGCATAGGCGAGTACTTCTCCTCTCATTACTGCCTTCCCAGCCTGCCAAAAGACACTGGGTTTATCTGAGGCATATTCTTTGTTATCAGATGTATAATTAGACCATGTCTGGTTTAGTACATCAGTTATGCCCTGAGACTGGGAAAGGTGAGATGGAAATCTCCAATTCGGAGATGTTTTTTCTTTGGATTGTAGAATTAGTTTAACAGATATTAGGCCGTGGTCAGATAAAATTGGGGGTAGGATAACAGTATTTTCTAAGTTAGGGAGTAGGGGCTCTGGAATTAAAATATAATCTATCCTGGACCATGTGGCATGTGTCAGGGACAAGCACGTAAAATCCATGTCTGTAGGGTTAAGGACCCTCCATGAATCCACTAGATTAAAACATTTACAGACATAAGGAACTCCTATTTTAGGCAGTGTGATGGGTTTTCTTGGGGGAGGAGTGCGATCTAAAGTTACCAAAGACAATAGATTCAGATCACCACATATAAAAAGATTTTTGGGATCATATTTATAAAGTTTAGCTATTATATGTGTGAAAAAAGATTTCTTGTACTGTGTGGGGGCATAGAGATTACAGATTGTGATATTTTTGTCCATTATTTCCATGTTAAGGATGATGTATCTGCCCTGAGGATCCGCATCAGTTTCAAGTACCTTAATTTTCAGTTGCTTTTTTGCAAGTATTGCAACTCCACAGGACTTGGAATTTAAATGTGCCGAACCGAGAAGTTCCCACTTCAGCATAGCTAGTTTTTTATGTTCAGATGGCATTAGATGCGTTTCCTGAAGGCAGATTAAATCAATACCTTGTTTATTCAGGTAAGTAAAAAGTTTTCTCCTTTTAACAGGTGTGTGTATACCCCTAATATTTAGTGATCCTAAGACAACCGCCATGTCAGGTTATTAATAAACATTGTATAATTATAGATGACCATAGTATGAGGAGGAGGATGGGAGGAAACATAGGGAAAGAAAGACAGCATATAGACGAAACAGACAACATTTCTAGTTACTAGTATCCTATACCTAAAATAAAGGAAAAAAAGAAATAAACTTTGCAGCATTCTTGTTAAATTTTAAACTGACTTCCGTTAGAACATTTTTTGAAGCTCGAAGCTTCAACTAGGATCTATATTGGTGTTAAACCGGCATACATCCATCTACCTATCTCTCCTCATCCGTCTCATTTGTGATTACAAATGAGATAGATATATACTTAGCTTCCCACTGAAGGAGGGAGCGAAATCCAAGTGGTTGAAGAAATTTTAAAGACAGTCTCAAAAAAGTCAGGTAAGTATTCTTGGATCAGTGATGTCTTCAGGTATCTGATCTCTTATGATCTTCTTCAACGACGTTGAGGCTTCCTGAGGGCTTAAAAAGTCTTTTTGTCCAGACGAAGTGAAGACTCTTAATCGAGCTGGAAACATCATATGGAATTTAATGTTGTTCTTCACTAATTCCGAACAAACCGATGCAAAAGCTTTCCTCTTTTTAGAGAGATCAAGGGAGAAGTCCTGATATAAGCGCAGTGTGTGGGTTTCCCAGGTGATTGGATTAATTTTACGTGAGGCAGCCCATATTACCTGTCGGTGCAAGTAGTTAAGTACTTTGAAAATGACCACTCTTGGTTTTGGGTCTTGGTGTGTTTGCAGCATTCCCATTCTATGGACTCGTTCTATGACTAAGTCCTTGCAAGCCTCCTCCACTTTCAATAACTCAGGTAGGGTGTGTCTGACGAAGAATTCTAACTGCGCACCTCTCAGCGTCTCAGGGAGGCCTGTTATCCTCAGATTGCAGCGTCTGGCCCTGTTCTCTATATTCTCCACTGACTCAGATAGGCGTTTATTCTCCATATGCATCAGCTTAAGTTCTTTCTGCAGGACAGTAATGTCATCAGTATTATTACTGATCGCTTGCTCCGCAGCTGTAGTGCGTGTAGTGAGAGACCTGAGCTGGTCAGTGATGTCTGTGACAGCTTTTTGTAAAAGCGGGGCCATTGCATGTTGTATTGCCTCTATTAAATCAGGGTAGGGGATCGCTGCTGTACCTGAGGGATTTGAGGGCGGAATCCATTCTATTCCTTGGTCTCCAATCTGTTTTTTGGCAAGTGGTGTTCCTTTAGCGTTATCAGGGTTCTGGGCTGCAGCGTGATCACCGCGCCTTTTTTCCTGTCTCTGCGGCTGGGGGATGTGCGGCGTCTGAGGCGGGTGTTTCTGCGCTGGGTTGGGAGCCTCCGGAGCGGTTTTATGTTGCTCCATTGTTGCCCTGGACCCTCTGGGTGATCTTGAGCGGCTCCTTCGTGAGGAATTCAGGGTGCGGGTATGAGGAGAGACAGCGGCAGACGGAGCGATGTGAAGCTGCTGCTCACTCCACGCTGCCGGAACCGGAAGTCCTTAATCCAAATGTTTAGACTTTTTAGTTTTACATGTAAGTAAACTGGTTATTAACAGTTTTATAGTTATTTATATAGTATGCCAAAGCTCAATGCCTTTTTGCGATCAGTTCTCGCTGCTCGCCGCCACAGCTCGCAGGTCAGTATTTAACTGACCCCCAAGCACACGCTGTTTCCACCTAGCTGGGTTTTTACAGTGATGCGGAAAGGCGTGTGCGGCTGCCAAAACAACGAGGCTCATGGCTAAATGCCATGCCCCCTACATTAGCCGCAATCCTCGCCGTTTGGGGGAATCCTCACCGTCCCCTGACAGAGGATTCCCCTTGAACGTTGAATAGGGTGAGCGGCAGGCGTGGAGGTTAAACGGCGAGGGTCGCTTGTTTTCTTCGATTCTTTCCGTTTAACCCCCTCGCCTGCCGCATTGATTATGGCCCAATGACTAAATAACCAATAAGTAGGTCAACACCAAAATTTGGATACACACTAGGTTGACATTGACAAAAAGTTAACAAAAGGTTCTTCATTTCAAAAATGAACTTTTGGGACTTTTTCATGCTTTATCATCCGTTTGCACTCAGATTGGGAATGGTAAAGTGTGCCGAGCACATGGCGAACAAAGTCTCCATGGGGTCTGACACTGACCCCCTAAACCCCCTAAAAACAATTGTCCACCTTTTGGTGCTGACTGCCTGTGAGCTAATCTGCACCCCTGTATATCTGTTTTCAGTAAACACAACCATTTTTATTTTACTGAATGTCTAAGCTAGCACAAACTTGACAGTATACTGTACTGACCTGCATGTGTGACCCCAACCTAGTGTACAGAAATGATATGCTTAGGAAAAACGTACACACCTCTAATTGTGTCTGAAACTAGATAATAAACTGTAACGTCAATTCGCAGATTTTGGATTGCAGCAGTAATTTAAGGGGAATCTATAAAAATGTGGTATTCTCCAAGGTTACCTACCGAATTTATTCAGACATTCTGAATGTTACTGTTGTGATGGGAATGTAAATGCTCGGATAGTGAGGCATTATGTGGCTGATTCAAAAGCTGCACCCAACTCTGCCATATACAGTCGGGCAAAAAAGTATTTAGTCAGCCACCAATTGTGCAAGTTCTCCCACTTAAAAAGATGAGAGAGGCCTGTAATTTTCATCATAGGTATACCTCAACTATGAGAGACAAAATGAGGAAAAAAAATCCAGAAAATGACATTGTCTGATTTTTAAAGAATTTATTTGCAAATTATGGTGGAAAATAAGTATTTGGTCAAAAACAAACAAGCAAGATTTCTTGCTCTCACAGACCTGTAACTTCTTCTGTAAGAGGCTCCTCTGTCCTCCACTCGTTACCTGTATTAATGACACCTGTTTGAACTCTTTATCTATATAAAAGACACCTGTCCAACACTTCAAACAGTCACACTCCAAACTCCACTATGGCCAAGAGCAAAGAGCTGTCAAAGGACACCAGAAACAAAATTGTAGACCTGCACCAGGCTGGGAAGACTGAATCTGCAATAGGTAAGCAGCATGGTGTGAAGAAATCAACTGTGGGAGCAATTATTAGGAAATGGAAGGCATACAAGACCACTGATAGTCTCCCTCGATCTGGGGCTCCCCGCAAGATCTCACCCCGTGGGGTCAAAATGATCACAAGAACGGTGATCAAAAATCCCAGAACCACACGGGGGGACCTAGTGAATGACCTGCTGAGAGCTGGGACCAAAGTAACAAAGGCTACCATCAGTAACACACTACGCCGCCAGGGACTCAAATCCTGCAGTGCCAGACGTGTCCCCCTGCTAAAGGCAGTACATGTGCAGGCCCGTCTGAAGTTTGCTAGAGAGCATTTGGATGATCCAGAAGAGGATTGGGAGAATGTCATATGGTCAGATGAAACCAAAATAGAACTTTTTGGTAACAACTCTACTCGTCGTGTTTGGAGGAGAAAGAATGCTGAGTTGCATCCAAAGAACACCATACCTACTGTAAAGCATGGGGGTGGAAACATCATGCTTTGGGGCTGTTTTTCTGCAAAGGGAACAGGACGACTGCTCCGTGTAAAGGAAAGAATGAATGGGGCCATGTATCGTCAGATTTTGAGTGAAAACCTCCTTCCATCAGCAAGGGCATTGAAGATGAAACGTGGCTGGGTCTTTCAGCATGACAACGATCCCAAACACACTGCCCGGGTAACAAAGGAGTGGCTTCGTAAGAAGCATTTCAAGGTCCTGGAGTGGCCGAGCCAGTCTCCAGATCTCAACCCCATAGAAAATCTTTGGAGGGAGTTGAAAGTCCGTGTTGCCCAGCGACAGCCCCAAAACATCACTGCTCTAGAGGAGATCTGCATGGAGGAATGGGCCAAAATACCAGCAACAGTTTGTGAAAACCTTGTGAAGACTTACAGAAAACGTTTGACCTCTGTCATTGCCAACAAAGGGTATATAACAAAGTACTGAGATGAACTTTTGTTATTGACCAAATACTTATTTTCCACCATAATTTGCAAATAAATTCTTTAAAAATCAGACAATGTCATTTTCTGGATTTTTTTTCCTCATTTTGTCTCTCATAGTTGAGGTATACCTATGATGACAATTACAGGCCTCTCTCATCTTTTTAAGTGGGAGAACTTGCACAATTGGTGGCTGACTAAATACTTTTTTGCCCGACTGTATGCTGCAACTCTACATCCACTTGTGAAAGTACCTGGCATGAGATGTGCGCATATGAACGCTCCCTTCTGAACGTGTAAATAAAAAAGCTAGATATCTTCACAATGCATACTTAAGGTCAACCCTGAATTCATCCCGAATTGTACTATGCTTTATATATTTAGGTTGTCCTATCTATTCAATTGTTTAAGTCCCTCTAATAAACAGGCTTTTGCTAAAAGTATATTACTGTGTACACTGTCTGACTTGCTAGTTTTATTTTCTCTCAGTACTAACAATGAAGTGTAACTAGTTTCTGATCAGTGTTGTAGACATGTGTTTTACAACTGTTCTACTGTTCTCTCAATGTTTAGCATTATGATGCCATTATGCGGTACATCAGTCAGCCACCACTACTGCTTGATGTTCACATACACAAACCTATGCTCACTGCCCGGACGTGGATGGATTCCCTGCTTGCCTTTTTCCCTGGTCTTCAGGTATGCATTTCCGCATAAGAGTGAATTCATAGCCAAATATGTTTTCTGCACCTCGGGTTCTCGTGTCAGTCATTTTCTTATGTATAAAATATTTGTATCTAAAATTATCTTCATTTATAAAGTTTGCTGGTGGAGTATGCCAATGATTTGTATAACATTAACATATTATTCTGAGCTGTAGGTGACACATGATTCCTAAATATAGATTTGGATTTGAAGTACTAGTGTGACAAATGCAAAGCGCTAGAGCAAAGCTGGTCACTGTTGCATTGGGCAGGTGTTTCCTTACCCAATGCATAGCATAAGCACTTGGAGCCTTTGTTAGTCAAAGGTCAGTATTCAATGCCTCAGATTCGCCGTGTTTTACAGCGAATCTGGTACTTCGCCGGGGTAACTGCAAATTTTCGCACATAAAAAACAATTTGCCCTATTCAGTGGAGACAATTGGCTGAAAATGAACAGCAAATATCTGTCGATTCTCTGTGTGCGATTCGCTGCAATTGGCCGTTGGTTTTCAATGGGGTTTTTAGTCAAATTCACCGAGAGTGTATTCAATGCTCAAATGGAGAGCTGCTTTCTCCAGTGATTTTCGCCATGTTTCACCGTTTTGCATTCGTCATCTTTTTTAGGTGAACTGGAATGTGATCTTTTAAAATAAAGTTTTTTTTTGTTATGGTGTCCCTGTGTCCATCTCCCTGCCTGCCACCGTACCCTGCCTCCCTGTGGCATTTGCCGGGGAGTAGGAAGGGGGTTTTTAAAATTCACCGCCAGAGGCAGTGAGCCCCTGAGGTATTGAATAGGGGTGAGGGAGGGTTGGCAGCGAATGCACCAGCCCTCCGGAACCCGGCGATTGTGCAGCGAATCCAAAACAGGATTTGCTGCACAGGATGAATTAGGGCATTGAATACCTGCCAAAATATGACTGCTTGTTGGTAGAATTTGTCTGAACACAAACAAGGTATTTCCCATTGCCCAACTCAATTATTGTTTGTTGAACTAAAGAAATAAGTTGATATTTCCTGATAATACCTGAATTGCAACTGTAAGCACATTTCTTTCTTATTAAAAATTCTACTGTGAACTTCTTCATACTGTTGTTTTACTGTGTTTTTAACTGAATTTGTTCTAGGTCTTGAAAGGAGACATACGACCTGCTATAGAAACTCATGAAATGCTGTATCAAGTCATAAAAAAACACAATTTCCTGCCAGAGGTGAGCAAGCTATTATATGTATTTTTATGTGTAATACAGAGTACATACCTGGCAGACTGATGGGCTGGAAGGTTGGCTGAATGGCCAATCTATTGAATGGTGGGTGCACATACCATTTGTCTGGCTGATGTCAAAACTGGGCAGGCCTTTACATGTGTCAGCCCATTTAAAATGTCAATCACCAGTAGCCCCTGCAGCAAGTCGTCAATGCCTTGTCTGTATGTTGTTGTTCAGAGGTATCCGAGGAACATACCTCATGACTGCTTCAAGTGAATGGCCATTATATCGACCAGTGTATATCCAACTTAAGTTGCATGTGCAATTAAATTTTTTGGCATATATATATATATATATAATGTTAGGGTAATATTTTAAGAGACGTAGAATCCAGCTTAATATAGTAATTATGGTTAACCGTTGTATTAAATGCATTTAAATAAGGTTTGAAAAGTGTTTCACTTGTTGAAATAAGCTGTTGACCTTAATTATGACAATTAAATAAACTTTAGTATGCCAACCATGAGCAGTAAGATGGAAACCACACCAAAGTATATTTGGTGATGGCTTTTGCTCCTCTTGGCAACAGATGCACTGATTCTATCCATCTATTACAACAATGACCGATTACAGTCAGACGTCTAACGCCTCCTATAGCTATTTGCTCCAGCTTATGAAGCGCAGTACGTTTTATTGTATGAAGCTAGTTGTAATTGTCAGTTTAAACCATTGCAGCTAGGCAAAACTATGCACACTTTTTACACTATAATAAAGCAGGGCATAATATTATATATTATTAATATACTTAATAATTTGACTAAAGCAGTTTGCCGTTACATTAATTGCAAAGCTATATTCGTTGGTTTTAGTATGGCTTTTATCAGTGTCCTCATCATCCCGAGGTGAAAGAGCGTTCTATGCTGACTCTGGGCTGCATGTGCATATGTCTGTGAATGATCTAGGCCAGGGGTGGCCAACCGGTCAGAGGTAAAAAGCCGAAAAATATCGGTAGTCAAGCTAAAGAGCCGACATCATGCGCGTGCCGAAGGCGCATGCACCAAAAAAAAAGAACGAAGTCTTTTTTGACCCCTTGGGTGGGTGTGATACAAATATGCCTCCAATAGTGCAGTGCCATATATACATATGCCCCCAATAGTGTCAGATACACATATGCCCCCCACGGTGCCAGGTATGCACCACACGGTGCCGGGTATGCCCCTACAGTGCCACAAACTGCTATGCCCCCACAGTGCCACAAACTGCTATGCCCCCACAGTGCAAATTTCCCAGCAGCAGCACTCACCGTTGTTGCTGCTGCCAGGAGGGGAGAGGACAGTCTGGTGTCCCCCTGCAGTCCTCCTGTCATGTCACCGATGGGAGGAGAGCCCAGTACACTGCGCGTCTCCTTCCCCCTCACTTCCCTGTGACTGGGCCGCCCACCAATCAAAGCTCGCTGGCTGGCTCCTGATTGGCTGCTGGCCCATGAGCTCTGATTGGTGGATGGCCCAGTCACAAGGATGCACAGTAAGGGGTAGGAGAGATGTGCGATGCGTGCTCTCCTCCCCTCAGAAGGAGAAGGGATTCAGGGAACCGGCAGCAGGGGGGACTGGGACAGACGGTGGGCGGCGGGCAGCAGTGGGAGCAGGAGCCGCACTTTACAAGGGGGAGAGCCGCATGAGGCTCAAGAGCCACGGGTTGGCCACCACTGATCTAGGCACTTAATCCATAGGACAGACCTTCTGATCAACCCGCACCCAAAAAATTCCTCCCCTTTAAAAGTAATCAATTTTTTTCAGTTTGGTTGCATTGTATTTATAATGTTGTACATATTTTAGGCCTTCACAACTGATTTCCGAGTTCACTGGGCCCAACATCCATTAAGACCAGAGTTTGCAGAAAGCACATATTTCCTGTACAAGGTAAAACTTTTGGATGTACACTTTGAGTATATTTCTTTGTTGAATGGTGACCACACACTGTGCTATTCTCAGATGCGTTTTTTTTTTTTAGTTCAAAACGCATCACTTGTAGTTCAATTCACACAGTGTTTATTCATGTGATCAAGTACAAAACACTAAAAAAAAATCTATCACAAATGGCACTGTGTGGGAACCTTAAACAGATGTATTAAAAACATCAACATTTTTCTTAGTAAATATCTATTTTTTTTTAATACAAACTGTTACAGGCAACCAGTGATCCTTATTATCTAGAAGTTGGCAAAACAATAATTGAAAATTTGAATAAATATGCACGTGTCCCCTGCGGATTTGCAGCTGTCAAAGATGTGCGTACTGGGAGTCATGAAGACAGGTATGCACAATATACTTTTACTGATCCATCAGGCAGATGCAAATTCTCGACTGTTTGTTTCATACATTATTGGGTCTTTGTTTTTTAAATCCTTATTTGTAATGTGTAACGGTCAAGAGGCTTAACACTCCATAAGTGTCCAAACCGAAAATAAGGGAATCACTCCAAAGTCCGGCAGTTCCACTTCTGTTATGTTACCTGAACAAGATCGACATGGAACATAGGGGAGGTTCTAATTAGCTTGGTACACTGCAAGACTTGCAGCTTACCGAGCACTTGTGTCGCCTCCCCACCCCCTGCGCTGCCATTTCCTCCCGCAACCATATGAGGGTATGTGTAACGAAGACACATCCCCTCGCATGCCACTGCTGCAGGAGAAATCATTTGATGGTCACCTACCATTGAATGATTTCTCCCGCCTTCGCAAATATAAGTCGGTCTCCACTTATATTTGTGGCCGCTGGTACGAAGACAGGGTGGGTGGCTGACAAAAAGTGACGTCAGCCATCCGCCCGAGTACCCAAGGAAACAGCCAGAGTTTTCATGGTGAGGCGCGTGAAAACGCTGGGCATTATCATGGCCCAACACCGCCCCTATCCACTTCCGGCCCTCCCTCCCTTCTGCAAACTGTCCAGCAAGTGAGCAACTTGCCGCAGCCATTTGCAGTCTTGTTTTGCACATGTGCAGAAATGCGCATGCGAAAACACCGCCCATTGAGGCACGGTTCAAATTTTGTTCACTACGTGTGATTCAGAGTCGGCCCCATAGTGCAAACTTGTACATGTATCGATTACACAAAACAGTGTGGAAGTATTGGAAGAATACAAATTAATCAATCGGATAGGACAAAACCACATAATAAGACAGCACTAATTCAGTTGATATCCAACCAGAAACACAGAATTTGATGGCAGCTAAGAACCATCTAGTCTACTCTTTTTATTGTCCTTTAGGTATAATCTCATCCCTTTTTATATTCTTCGTTATTTGCAAGAATACTCATGCCTATCCCAAGCATGTTTAAATTGCTGTACTGTTTATACTAAATCTGATTGCAATGCCACTTACCCACTACTCTTTCTGTGAAGTTATTTTTCGGAACTTTCCTCCTTCCATTTTCAGTGTATGTCCTCAAGTTCTCATACTTCTCTTCCTTTGAAGAATATTTCACTCCTGTGTTAAAACAGTATATTTGTCTTTTTTATGTCTCCTTTCCCTTTTCTGCTGCAAACTATACACGTTATGATCTTCTAGTATTTTCTAGGTAGGCGTTGTGATGTAGGCAATGCACTATATTAGTTCCCTTCTTTGTACACTCTATAATGTATTTATATCTTCCAGAACTGGGCACAGTATTCTAGATGAGGCCATACCAGTGACCTATACAGTGGCATTATTACTACTTTTTTTTTTTTTTTCTGATGCGGATTCCCTACCTATGGACTCAAGCATCTGACTTCCCTTGAAGTGGATAAATCCTTTTCCTCCTCAGTAGTTTGATGCTTATTTATCCTTTAGGTTTTTGACACCCATTTTGTATTTTATTTTAGCTTTAAATTGTAGTTGACATGTTCATCAAGTCTACTTAGATCCTCGAGCATTTGTTTTACACCTCCCCAAGGTTTATACCTGTTGCATATATTTGTTATTTGCAAAATGCATATTTTCCTTTAATAACTTTTGCAACAATGCAAAAGGTATTGAAACACTGGCCCACATACAGATCACTGGGTTACTCTACTGGTGAGCTTTCTCTCCATAAAATGTGCTTAATTTACTACAACTGTCTGTTTCCTATCCTGGAATGGTTATCATTGTAACTGTTTTATAATCAAATACCATCCTTTTGAGTTTATTTAGCAAGCTGTGATGTGGAACAGTGTCAAATGCTTTACTTAAGTCTAGATATGCTACATCTACGGCTCCCTCTTAATTTTAATCAGGGAGTGAAGAGTCAACCCTTTCTTTTAAAAGTGTTTCCATTACTTTCCCTACTGCTTGTAGTTACTCACTTCGTCCTTGCTTCCACTTTTGTGCAGTGGTATTTCTAGTCCTCTGGAATTGCACCAATACCAAGTGACTGAATTTTATGACCATGTCCATGCTACTTCTGTAGTGGATACTGAGCAACAATAAATATTTAGGTGATCTTAATAAATATAACTGTATAAAGTCTTCTTATTCCTCCATTTGATTTTTTATTTTCACTTATATAATTTTTTTCTGTGCAAAGTCAGCCTTCCTTAAATCCATTACATTTGTGTGACAGACTTTGGACCCATTCATTATATCAATGGTTCTCAAACTCTGTCCTCAGGACCCCAGACAGTTCATGATTTCCATGTCACCCGGCAGGTGCACAGATGTATTCATTACTCATTGACACATTTGAAAAGATCCACAAGTGGATCTAATTATTTCACTTGTGATTCTGTAAGGAGACTTGCAAAACATGTATTGTGAGGGGTCGTGAGGACTGAGTTTGAGAACCTATGCATTATATAAAACCATATCGCTTGATGGTATACTGGATCCTAGCGTCTCACCAACATATGTGTCTAATTGCCTGTCACCATTTTCATTTTGTGCATAAGTAGTACCCTTATGATATTTTCTTTTTAGGTTATTGTATTTTAGATTATTATTTTTTTGCTTCACGGTATATAGTTCTTGGTTTTGGTGAAAGAGTTGGCTTTAGTTCTCATCCAGCATCAGTACGTGCTAGTTGTCATGAGAGTTTGTTCTATTTTCTAGATTACTGTTTTATTGCGTGATGAAGGTTACTAGCATTTCTATTTTTTTGTTTTGTTTCATTGTGTAGTTCAGGGGCTTTCAAACTGCCTCAGGACCCCACACAGTTCTGATTTCCAGATCGCCCGGCAGGTGCACAGTTGCATTCATTACTTCTTGACATGTTTTAAAAAATCCACAAGTAGAGCTAATTATTTCACTTGTGATTCTGTGAGGAGACCTGAACAACATGCAGTGTGGGTGACCCGAGGACCAACTTTGAGAACCTGTGGTGTAATTTAGTGGTTCTCAATCTCTGTCCTCACATACCCCCAACAGTGCATGTTTTCCAGGTCACCTGGCAGGTGCACTCATTATTCACTGACACATTTAAAAAAAAATCCACAGGTGGAGCTAATTATTTCATTTGTGATTGTGTGGAGACCTGGAAAACGTGCACTGTGGGGGGGTACTTGAGGACCGAGGTTGAGAACCATGGGTGCACAGATGGGGCTTTTCTCTCCCTTGCCACCAGCGTGCCAGATTTCTTTATTTGGCGGAGGGCGGACCGGCGTACTTGGACGCGATATCCTCTCACACGCTCGCGTGTCCATTGCTTGCTGGCGATAGCGGTGGATGGCAAGATGGGAGGCACTCAGATGAGAGCAGCTCCATCTGTAGTTGATTCGTTTTTCTCTGTTTAGTGATCCTGTTTTGCTGATATGTTCTTGTGGGAATATTTCTTCATATCCTTTTTGTAAGAACTTGTGTTGGTAGCTCATTAATTTTGTAGTTAAAAAATTTGATCTTCTGTGCAGTCTCTCATCAGGTGGAGGAACTGACCTCCTGGTATGTTTTATCCACTGTCTATGATTACGGTTATGTGCCAACATATTTCCATTAACTTTTTTTTAAGTAAAGATTATGTAGTGTTCTGCTGCTTCTGAAGTAACTGGAGATTTTCCTGTATTTTCTATTTAAGGATGGATTCTTTTTTCCTGGCAGAGATGTTTAAATATCTCTATTTGCTATTTTCTGAGAGGGAAGACCTTCTATTTGATATAGAGGATTATATTTTTACTACCGAAGCTCATCTTTTGCCTCTTTGGCTATCTACGGCAAACCACACACAATCTAAGAAAAATATGGTATGTATTGCATTTTGTTTGTTTGAGACAATAATTCCGTAAAGCCAATTTTTTTTAATTGCATGAGCTTGCACAAAAAATATGTATTGTTTTGGTGACATATCTAACAATTCAAGACACTGAGTATTTCAGCAACCTGTTATTCTACAAAATATAAAGTATATACCAAAGGATAAGAGTTGAAAGCCATATTACACCACAGCAGAAGACATTCCTGCAAATGGTTCTAGGAGTAACTATAGAGAGCAAGGCCCTTTTGCTTCAGTCTGCCATTACCCAGTCTTGTTTTATTACTATTCATTTACGAATGTAAAGTGTGCAATATACTGCTCTATGTAACTACTTAAATACTATTCATTGCATCAATAGATGTTGTTGTCAGACCAAGCAGACTTGATTGAAGGGGACCACTGTTTTTGTTAACAATTTTAGCGGGAGAAGTTTCAAACTTCCTAGAGTGGAGAAATGGATAATTCGCTTTGCTGCCCATAGCAACCAATCAGTATTTATCAACTATATTCGCTACTTATTTAGTTTCACGGGGGGCAGTTACGTAGTTTACGTAGTGCTGTATTGAGAATAACAATACAGCACTATGCTGCCAACGTAAACTACGTAACTGCTTCTGTAGCCCTGAAACTATAGCCCTAATATGGTTACTATCCCCACTATCCACGTCATACCCCCAGTATCCACGTCGGCGTGGAGTTGATTTTATAAAGTGTGGCGAGCGATTGTGACCAGTGTTGCTATGTACACTCCCATTGGCAGATGAATTATTTGCCCCCAGACACCACAATTTACCTATGGCTGTACTATTGTCATCAGTTTGTTCTTTAGTATAGGAAGAGCCTATTTTTGGTGCAGCCAGATACCTGCCCCTTATATTGCACATACACCACCTTCATTCCAGTAGACATGCAGTGATAGTGTCTCAGTGCTAGCCAGGTGTGCAACAGGGAACTCTTCCCATCTGATAGGAGATGAACCTTACAAACTGAATGATCTACAGTGCTTCTCTCACAGTACAGTATGTTTGAATAAAGAAATTTTAGTAGGAAAAAAAAAAAAAAATGAAATGTGCTCATGATGTGATTAAGCCAATAATTATGAAATTGATGTGAGGACGTGTGCTCTGGGATATGTACACAATGATTCAGGGAGCTACTGACACACCAAATGTTCAGATCTATACTTAAATTGCTTACTTTGTGCTGATCTTTTATGTTTAGACAAAGGGTGTAAACTGAGTGCAAATAAACCAAGCTATAGTCCAACGTGCAGCTATTTTGAAGGGATACTCAACCCTTTTAGGATAAAAACAAAGAACAAGAAAATAGTAAATGGCACTTTTGGACTATAAATTTTTTTTTTAACCCATTAATATAATAAAATCTAACTAACATCCTGCTTGTCCAAATGGACCTTATTCATTGCTAGTTTGTGCTGCTTTTTTACAAGTTTATTACGTGTCTGCCTGCACACTTGTGCTGTATAAACACAGTTGGATATAAACAGAACATTGCAGTATAATTTGAGCTTAAGCTATGTTCTAATTAAGATCTGATCTATCTGGCTTTATAAAAAGCAATCTTCTGTGCTAACACCTGTGGATAAATTTGATATATTTTTTATTATGAGCTGATGGTATATATATTGTGATTTTATTATTATATGTTCTATGGACTGGTGGATTTAGGTTATCATTTTTTTTTTTTTTTAAACTCTTATTTTTAACTCTTGCATTTGTAAATAACCTTCGGTACAGCTTCGCTTACACAACATTCATATTCGTTTATAGACTACACAGTACACAGAGCTTGATGATAGTAATTTCGATTGGTCTTGTCCAAACACCCAAATCCTTTTTCGCAATGACCCACTCTATGCTCAGAGCATCCGGGAACCCTTAAAAAATGTGGTTGATAAGAACTGTCCTCGGGCTACTTCTAGAATGTAAGTACATTTGTATTTTCTTCACTTTCTTTTAAGACTGAGCTAAAAAAAAAAAAGTATAAACCAATGTTTATAATATGCCAATATTTTATTAGTATGAAATAGGAAAACCTTTATACTTTGTCAGAAGTCTTTGAATGTTGTACATGTTTTAGAATGAAACAAAACAAACCTGCTGTAAAATAACCAAAAGATAACAGCAATATGAGAATAAATATATTTAATTATCAAGATTAGGTATCTGGAGCCAGTCCATCACCAACTTGAAAACATAACACCCAGTTATAGTGGCAGGGATGCCATGTTCTTAGCATGGTTGTGCTTGGGCATGGTGTAAATATCTCATATCTGTTTAGTGCTATATCATGTAGAAAAGATGGGTATACAGTTAACTGTTTTATGTACAAACAATAAATATGTTCATATACTGTCGCAACAAATCATATACAATATAATTAGGTCATATACAGACTCCATTAATACAGTTCCATTGACCTTTTACTCGCTTAAGGTTAATATATTTTTACTATTTTTATTTGGACAAAACTGGCTATAATTCATAGCTGCCCAAACTACACTGTTACAGTCCAGGTTTTGAGGATATTCATGCTCGAGACCAGATTGTTAAATCACTTTGACAATTGTACTAAAGTAGTCCACTATTCTCATGCATTAAAACAGGCATGTCCAACGTTGGCCATCCAGATGTTGTTAAACTACACATCCCAGCATGCTTTGCCACAGTTTTGCTATTAGAGATTGCTAATACTATTGCAACGCATGCTGGGATGTGTAGTTTCACAACATCTGGAGGGCCAACGTTGGACATGCCTACATTAAAACATGTACTGTAATGGGAGAGTTTGGGAAGCTCTGCATTATATATTATATTTTTGCATACCATTTTTACTAGTGTATGTACAAATTGGCGCTCCCTCCTCTCTTGCTGCAGTCAAGATAAACTGGTTTCCGGTTGACCGATCTACAGTGTCTAGATAGACCGCAATAGGTCTACCCCAAAAGGTGGACATGCAATAGCTTAAGGTAACAATTTCGACATGATAAAGGTAGGCATACAGATGGAGGCGCACTTATTGCGAATGAGGTTGCTCCCCCAATGCACTGCAATAGAAGTACGTAAAAACTGTTGCTTACCTGTCCCGGCAAAGGGTTTGCAAAGACAGGCAGACTCAACGCTCTGTCGGGATGAATACCAGTGGCTCCATCTGTATAACAAGGTCGACATGAGGGAGAATATAATAATGTTCCAAGCCTGAAGTATGGTGAGCAAAGCGCTGTACTTATTGGGGGTTCATGCTGACAGTTGTCAACTTTGACACCCCAAAATTTTGAAACTCAAGTCGACCTTTCCATGTGTCTATTTTTTCATGTCGACCTAATGACCCTGTCAACCTTTAGACCTTGTCGACCTATTGCATGTCAACCTTTTGTCTATTTAATTATTCACACCCAGGGAAAACAGCCCATCTTGGCATGTTGATTGGGGAAAGAGGTGGGGAGGAGAGACATTGAGCCGAGATAGACTACGGGCAAAAGGCCAGATGCACTATTCTTCAAAAAGTTATAAAGTGAAGAGACAAACAGCTCCGAACTGCCATGTTCCAGGCTGGTTTTTAAAAAATTACAGTTAGGATCTGATTTCTGGTTGTTTATCACTACAGTTTATCACTTTTGAAAGCTTGGTGAATCTGGCCCAAAGAGAGAGAGGTGAGAGAGCAGGTGCCTATAGCGTAAGCAGAAGAGGGAATTGGAATCGCTCTAGGCAGCAGCATACATTTGGGAGATACACGTACTCACCCTACCTCTTTACCTCACCTGTGCTCCTACTTCTGAACTGATGCTGATTTTAGTCCTACCCCTATTTACGCTGTATTTTATCAACACACCCTTTACGTTACCTTGTCATTTGTTTTTTGTTTGCTATGTACGGCGCTGCGGACACTTTGTGGCGCCTCATAAATAAACCTACTACTACTACAGGTGCCCACTTCACTGTGATATTGTGAAGAAGTGGGACCCAATATTAAACGTATTTTAACATCTTCCACTGTGTTACCTTTGGCTTATTCTGGCTTAGAGGTGGTTCATTTTAATGATTTCAATGATTCCCAGTACAATTACCAGCCCCCCTTCCCCCAAGTCTTATTGCCGCTGTGTACCCAGTGCACTCTCTGGTACCGGGCCTCCTGTTCAGACGCCAGGTCTCCTCTTCGCAAGTGTTGGCTGCCAGGACTCCTCTTTCCAGGCTCCAGGTCTCCCGTTCACAGGCGCCGGGTCTCCACTTTGCTGGCTGCTGGGTCTCCTCATTCGCAGCAGTGGCTGTGCTCCTCCTTGGCTCTTTCTTCTCTGCCCAGGCGGCAATTTTTAAAAACAAAAAATTAAAATGTGAAAAAATAAAATAAAAACCCTCTATAGTTATGCCGTTGTGCTGGACTTTAGTAGAATTGCACTGAACCTGCTGGCTTACTTATGCCAGGCATCTCTGTCTCCATGTCATATTGATTTTAGATGTAATTGAGGACATGTCTGTAAATCACGTGGTTTGCTGGGACTTTGTGGAAACAGATGTGGTATTGTGTCTTCCACACAGTGTGACGTAGGAGGTATTTTCTAAAATATTTTATAAAAGCGCTTCTTGGTCCCTGTTCAAAATCAGGAGGGAGCAAAGTCATAAAGAGCATATAACTTTGCACCTTGTAATAAAACAATGTGGCATTGCAGCTGTGGCAAATAGAAAATGTGCAAAGGGATTTAGATGAAAGATGAGTAAAAATTGAGCTGCCCAGTTTTCGTTAGCTACATGCAAAAGCAGCCAGCCATCACTGAATCAGGCCCTTATCTCATACATGAACTCAGAAAGCATATGAATTTTGCTAATATGAAGTCCTATTTTTGCCAGCGATGACCTATCTGGTAATGGGAACAGGCCTCCATTACGTGCTAGAGATTTTATGGCCAGTAACTCAGAACATCTGGATATTCTGAAGAAGATGGGAGTGAGTCTGATTCACCTGAAAGATGGAAGAGTTCAGCTAGTTCAACATGCCAATCAAGTAAGTGGATCCTTTATTGTTCTCCGCTGAGAAAGTTCCTTGAAATGGTGAGAGAAAATAATAAAAAAAAATACAGTAAAAAGTTTCAAAATGGAGCACTACATGTTAGCTTGCTGCTTCTTTCCTTTTTTTTCTTTTTTTTATATGAAAACCTTACAAGGTGGAATAAGACATTATTACCAGTGGTCTGTTTTTCAGGCTGCAAGTTCTATAGATGCAGAAGATGGTTTACGTTTCATGCAAGAAATGATTGAGCTCTCCAGCCAGCAGCAGAAAGAACAGCAGTTGCCTCCCCGTGCAGTGCAAATAGTGTCTCACCCATTTTATGGAAGAGTGGTATTGACTGCAGGTCCTGCCCAATTTGGAATGGATTTATCCAAACACATTGCTGGGGTACGTTCATACATGCTTAAAATATATTGCCACACTCTTTGGGGTATATTCAATGCCGGGGGCGAGCTGTGACAGCGGGCAGGGCTTCCTGCTCGCTGTCACAGCTCGCCTTGTCCGTATTCAACTGACCCCCCTGCAAACGCCAATTCCCCCTCGCTCTGTTTTTGGAGCGAGGGGGAATCGGTGCATGCAGAAGCAGTGAGGCTCACGGCTAAATGCAGCGGGCTCCCTTCATTAGCCGTGAGCCTCGCTGTTTGGGGGAATCCTCGCTGGATTGCCCCATAACCTAGAACAGGGTCAGCGGCCGGCGAGGGGGTTTAACATCGATGATCGCAGGTTTTATGCGATTCCCGCCATTTAACCCCCTCGCTGGCCGCATTGAATACGGGCCTTTGTGTCTGTATAGAGTACATACCCTTATCAACCTCTTTTTACCATACTTAAAGTGCCCATCAAACGTTAAATGATTTATATTCATTTAAGTGTCTGTAAGTGAGGGGCTCAGTGGAAAAAAGATCCTCTTTACAACTAGAAATGTTTTAAAATAGAATACCAGGTATTTGTATTTTGCTGCTGGTTAGAAATAGGCACATGCTAGAAGTTAGAGGATACTAACTAGATGGCAGAAACTTAATCCATATAGATGTGGCTTGTGCCTCTTTTCCACTGAGCTCCTCAGTTTATGATAATGTATGTTACTGAATAATTTATCTACTGCAATGTCCATGGGGTTTAACATAAAGACAAAGGGAAAACCTGAATAATGTGCTGGAAAACCTGTTTTTTTTATATAAATTTTTAAAATTCTCGCTTATTTTTAAAATAACATTTTCCTGTACATTTCAAATTGGAGTGACCAGGAAGCACTGATACTGTATTTATTATGGAACCCTTTATTATCTAATGCCAGTAACAGTGCTGGGAAAAGGAGCAATTTTCAGCAGATTAATTCCCGAATTCTGTTTGTTACAGAGCCGTGGCTTTGTAGCTAAAACTGTACCATACAGCGGCTGCTCAGAAGTAACCAACATGGAGGCAATTAAAGGGAAAGTTGCACTGATGCAGAGAGGTCAGTGCATGTTTGCAGAGAAGGCTCGCAATGTGCAGAAGTCCGGGGCCATCGGAGGAATCGTTATTGGTATGCACTTACCTCTTAGTTGGATGTTTCTTAACAAATCAATGTGTTTCTGGTCCACTTTTTTAATAGTGTAATTGGAGAGCGTTTGAATGACGCATAGAAGCCCACCCGTTAAACATTAAAACCACCTGCATAATATTATGTAAGTACACCACATGCCACAAAAACTGCTATCACTTGGCATGAACACCACATAACCTCTATAGGTATCCTGTGGTATTTAACACCAAGATGTTAGCAGCTTGATTGAATTGAGATCTGAGAAAGTTGGAGGCCAAGTCTTATGGGGTCTAGACAAACAGTGATTTTTGCTTATTTTTCGAAGCAATTTCACTAAATCACTTAGAAAATATGCACAAATCGCTGTTTGTGTAGGGAGCATAGCAATGCATGGCCACGGGCCTCACTATCGCTGGGCTAGATATTTCAAGTATGCTTTAAATATCTAGTATACACCAGTGTTCTCTCTGTTGAGAACACTGGTAGAGACACATGGTTTAGCACTCTTTGTGCTGAGCGATCTGAGCGATTCAGTGTCGCTCAGCACAAAGCTTCCGTCACTACATGTGTAAGGACTTGAAACAATTTTTTCAGTGTGGCAGGGCCATTATCCTGCAGGAAGATGCTTCTGCCACCAAGAACACTGTTACCAGGAATAAATCTACTTAATCCAGGGCTTGACAAATCTTTCTAAAATCCAGGAGGCAGGACAAAAGTTTAGGAGCCAAAGTAAAATTGTCTTTCTCTCTTCTCTCTCCTCTCAACAACTTATAAGCAGCTACAAGTAAGCTGGGTACAATCCTATGTCCCATCACCTGGTTACTACTGGCCAATAAACAGCTTAAAAAAGTTCCTGCACCCTTCGAGATCGAGAGGTCTCATCTTATGTACTTTTGTATTATGTAATGTGCGCTCGCAGGCGGTTGACAAGAGGTCAAGCTAGGGGGACAATGCGCTGCCGCTGCTCAGTCGGGGGGGGGGAGTCCGGCAGCGCTGGCTAGTGAGGACGGAGGGGGAGAGGGCAGCGCTGCCACTGCTCAGTCAGTGGGGGGGGGGGAGGGGACCCGGCAGCGCTGGTTAGTGAGGACGGAGGGGGAGAGGTCAGCGCTGCCGCTGCTCAGGCAGGAGGGGGAGAAGGGGAGTCAGGCACCGCCCACGACTAGATTCTGCTTCCTCCCTCCCTGCAAAAAAATCTGGCCGCCAGGAAGCAGAATCTGGTCGCCATGGCGACCTGGCCCCCGGGATTTGTCGAGCCCTGACTTAATCAGTCATGTTTAGGTAGTTGTTATGTGTCAAAGTAACATCCACATGAATCCCAGGATCCAAGGTTTAACACCAGAAAATTGCCCCAAAACATCAGTGCCTGTGAAAGATTGCCTTCTTTCCATTGTGCATCTCCGTGCCATCTCTTCCCCAGGTAAAAAACACACACGCATCGGTTATCCACATGATGCAAAAGAATTGTGATTCATCAGACTACTAGCCCGTGTCTTCAAATTTCAAAATGTGCTCATACCTGCACTGCTAAAACTCTAATCCATGTTCTCATCTCCCACATTGATTACTGCAATTGTCTTCTTACTGGTCTTCCCCAATACAGACACTCACCACTACAATCTATAATGAATGCAGTTGCAAGGCTGATCTTCTTCGCCAGACCTTTATCTGCAAGCTGCTCTGTCAAGTGGCGTAACTAGAAATATTGCGCCCCCCTGCAGAATTTTTTTTTTGCACCCCCGCCCCCCCATACAGTAATTATATTTGTTTTCATACATAATACTTCCTGTCCCCCATCTCTTTCATAGCTACTATGACCCATAACACCTATGCCTCCTGTCCCTCCCATCACAGTTATACCTTATATGCCTGTTCCCCCACTAAACAGACAGTACAATTTAGAGAAGTTCAGACCTGGCAGGCAGGCAGGCTTCAGGAGCAGGTGTCCGGACTCTGGACACAGTAAAGTTCCTGTAAGTCATTTCTTTCAGCTCATTTTCTGACACTGGCAGCCTTTATAATCAATCTAAAGCCTCACTGTAATATGCTTTACTGTGAGGATTTGGGTTGATTGTAAAGCCTGCCACAGTCTGTATAAATCAAGTGAAGTGAGACTGGAGAGGGAGATCGTAATGTATGAAGCTGGCCACTCTGCTGTCAGTGTCACAGACGGGTGCAGGCTGCAGCAGCCAGGCACCACACCTCCACTCAGCACTTTGCATACCTTGCTGAGCCGCCAAAACTCAGCCCCCGGCATTCTCCTCCTGCCTCCAGCTCCTGCATTCACAGGTACTGTGCGGTGACACTGCGCCCACATATTGCTGGCTCCCCCCGCAATGGCTTGGGCTGCTGAGCCTTATACCCCATTCACACCAGAAATGCAGGGACAAACCCGGGAATTCAGTTCCCATGACAAGCAGGGACATTCCCGGGTTTTGGACCCATTCACACCAGAAATGTCCCTGCATTTTCTGGCGTAAGAAGGAGGCGGGCAGTCGGCGGGATGGCGGCGGAGGTGGGGAGAATACTCACCCCGGTTGCTGGTTCTCCGTGCAGGCCAGGGATCCACACAGGCAGCGGCGCAAATGACGGGACAGGCTGCGGATGAAGATGACGCAGCTCTCCGGCGTCCTCGCTGCCGCCGGAGAGCTGCGTCATCATCATCCACCGGTTGTCCCGTCATTTGCGCCCGCCGCCTGCATTAATTCCCGTCGGACAGGACATGGAGGACACGGCAACCCGGGTACGTATACCCTGTACCTCTCACACCAGCCAGGTCCCCGGGTTGAACCCGGGAACAACCCTGGTACTTCCATTCACAATTGCACCCACTCTGTGGAATGCCCTCCCATGCACAATAAGACTCTTTTCTAGTGTCAAAACCTTCAAGCGTTTCAGGAAACTCACCTCTTCAGGTTTATCAGATTCCAGAACTACCCACATTACCCTCATAAACCTTTCCCATCCAATTACATCCTGATTTGTAAGCAAAAACATGCTCGTTTATTTGCTCTTATTTTCATTTGCAATCTGGTGGACCATTATGAAATACAGAATACCTATCCTTGTGTATCAATGTCTTTTTCCCTATAGCTTGTAAGCTTGCGAGCAGGGCCCTCCTGCCATATGACTGTAACAACCCAGTTTGAGGTGAAAACTTGTGGGGCCGACCATTCAGCCTGAACCATGAATCAAATCCTTCCCATCTGCCCCCATGCAATCTATTTTCCCCTACCTGACCCTCCATCTCTGTATGTCCCCCACTCTGCCCGGTTCAGTGTATTTCCCCCAGCCTGCTCCCCCCTTCTCTGCATGTCCCCCACTCTGCCCCCATTGTGTATATTCCCCTGCCTGCTCCCTCCGGATTCAGTATTGAATCCCGGCGGTCGGGATCCCGGCGTTCAGAATCCCGACGCCGGAATCCCGACAGCCGAAATGCCGACAAGGGGGGGACGTGGATCGCCCCCCCTTGCGGGCTTGCTGCGCTCGCCACGCAGCGGGCCCGGTGCCTCGCTACGCTCGGCACACTAATTTATTCTCCCTCCAGGGGTGTCGTGGACACCCCAGGAGGGAGAAAGTGTCGGCATCCCGGCGGTCGGGATTCCGGCGTTGGGATTCTGAATGCCGGGATCCCGACCGCCGGGATTGTAACTGCATCCCCTCCCTCCTTCTCTGTATGTTCCCCACTCTGCCCCCATTCAGTGTATTTTCCCATATTCCCCTCCAGAGAGGCAGGCTCACATGTTGATTCATCCACATTTATGGGAGGTTTTACAATCAATCTAAAATCCTCACAGCAATGCGCTGATTTGTCAAACAATGCTTTGCAGTGAGGATTTTAGATTGTTTGTAAAACTTGCCACAGTCTGATGAATGTAGTGCAGTGCTTGTGAGAGGAAAAAGTTCTGACCCAGATTGCAGCGGTAGGTGAGTGTGTGTGTGTGTGTGTGTGTGGGGGGGGGGGGGGTGTTGAAGGGAGTAACAGGTGAAAGGAATTGGCAGAGATCTCGGCAACTCCTAATATCCGGTGCCTGGGTCATTAGTGCCCCACACACAAACACACTCTCTCTTTTGTTGTGGCCTTGGTTTGGATATATGCATGTATGTATATTTTGAGAGAGATGCAGTGGTGTTCTTAAAAATCTAGCCCTGAGTGCCGGCAGGATTGGACAGATGGAGCCGGCCTTAACTTTGCAGGGCTGGCATTTCTATCGCCAGCCCCGCCAGGGGAGCACTCGTGCACGAGACGATCGCATGCCCTGTGGAAACGGACCTTGTCCCGGGTCCCCGCCGCCTCCCACGGTGCCCCTCGCTGCCCCCCTAACCCTGCCCGTCTCCCTGAAGTGGAGACGGGCAGGGACCCACATCGCCACCGTCAAGAGACTGGGACGCGCGTGCGTGTGAGACGTACGCGCGTCCCAGTCTCTCTCACCAGCGCAAGGGGTCTGGCGAGCGCTGGCCAAAGATGAAACATGCTCCATCTGTACAGCTGCTGCATTGTACATGTCTTATGCAGAGGCTTAGTTTCACACACATATATAGAAGTGTCATATATTGAATTATATTCAGTACAGTATGCTGGAGTGTTCTAGCTTCATTTTATTAAATGTAAAAAAAAAAGGCAACCCAGTGCTAGCAGAATCTCATGGGACTTGGTGTGCTCAGAGGGGCTGTTTGTCATGACTGCAGTAATGATGTATGAGGACACATCTGTATGCACACTAAGGTGCTAAAAGTTATGGGATAGCACTATGCAAAGGTAGGTTGCACAACCACACTGTGACATCTTGTAAATTCCTACAAGACCTGCATCAGTTGTAATTTGACATCTCCTAAATCAGTTTGAACAATAGCGTGGCTGCTCTTGGTGAGTGTAAATTACTATCATTTGAATGGGGCATGTTAGAGTAATCCCACCTGATGGGGCATTCCATTTCCAAAGTTGTAAGGCCATTCAATAGTCTTCAATATATAGTGTCACGTATGCAAGTAATACCCGACCACGAGTAATGACCACCTGGACACAATTGTCTATGGTAACAAACATCACTGGCTCAAATTGCATTAATATTTAATGCAGGAGGTAACCGATGCATATCCAGCAGGTCAATACAGTATCCATGTGATACAGGAGCAAATGACACATTAGACTGACATTATGAAACCGGACACACAGTTCTTCCATGGCTCGTAACATTGCTAATTGAAATTTGGAGGACTGGCCTGATGGGTCACATTTCTACTTGTCTTAGGCTAATGGTAGGGTTCAGATGTGGTGCAGACCCCTGATGCTATGGACCCCAGTTGGCAACAAGCACTGTGCTGGCTGAAGGAGGTTCTTTTATGGTATGGGGTGTGTTCACATGGCTGCTGGTCTGTCTGAACAGGTAAGACCATTAACTTGCAAACCTTTTATGGACTTCAGTTACTCCCATCCTAGCAGTATTTTGCACCGTAACATGGATCTTGAGTTCTCCAAAGTTAGTGTGAGGAATATTCTAAAAAGCTTTGAAAAATAGTGTGCCTACCGCGTTTGTCCGACATGAACCCAATCAAGCATTTATGGGACATGGATACAGAGGCCCATTCCCACCAAAGATCCTGCACCTACAAATATTAGGGAGCTGTGGGAAGTTACCCACATGGTGTGGGAAGTTACCCACATGGTGTGGGAAGTTACCCACATGGTGTGGGTCATTCTCTTTCTAGAGGTCTTCCATGTCAAGTTTCTGCATTTCACCAGACTAGAGGGAGTCCTACATGATACTTTGCACCTATCTCTTGACTTTTGGCACTTCTGTGTGTATGTGTATATATGTGTGTATATATATATATATATATATGTGTGTATGTATCTGTCTATCTATATACATATATATAGATATATATATATATATATCTATATATATCTCTATCTATATATATCTCTATCTATCTATCTTAATAGCAATACATACTATAAATAACCATAACCATTGAGTACATTTTTAGGAACATTTTTATTATTTTTGTTCTCATGAGAAATTACTACCATAATGCATTTAAACGTGCAGTCAAGGTATGCTACTATTGGGTCCTAAATACAGCAGTACAAAGGTTTTGGTTGTTAACAGACAGTCTGTTCTCTACTATACTATCCCTTATTTTTCTTAAATAATTTGTATGCCCTATAAGCTGCACAACAGTCTTTTTATGCCATTATTACTGTCTCATTGGCAATGAAAAACTGTAAATGGCTGATTTAGAGGCTCTGCATTTTGTCTTAATGACCCATTTTTACTATATACGTTTTTACTTCCTCTCCAAAAAAAACATGGTTAGATTTTCAAGAGGCGGGATCTGAACTAATGCCTAGAATGCATACAATTCTCTGCTGGAGTGTTATTCAAGTCATCCTACTCAGTACTTTGTTGGGTACATAAAACGTATTACAGTCTGTGTTCCATAGACCAATACTTTTTGATGCTACAAATTAATTTTTGTAAAAATTATTTTAGATGAGCTCTTAGAAAATTATATGGTGTTGTAAATGCTGCAAGTATTGTACTATTCTAATAACCATTGCAGCTCAATAGACCTTTCTATAATTCTATTTTGTGGCACATCTGGTATACCTTTTACAGTCTACTCAATGTTCTATTTTTTAAAAAGTCTAAGTATAACTTATTAACGAAGTGTAAAAATTATCAGTTGCATACCTGACAATACACATACATACATACACATACATACACACACACACACACACACACACACACAGGCACACACTTCCTGGTATTGGACAAACAATGTATTCTTTTGTTTGTGTTGCATTCATTAAGTTGCGCTGTGTGTATACATTTATTTTCAGATTAATATTTTGTGTTGCAGATGACAATGATGGTAGCAGCAGTGACACAGCTCCTCTGTTCCAAATGGCTGGGGATGGAAAGAACACAGATGACATTACCATACCAATGTTGTTTTTGTTCAGCAAAGAAGGAAATATTATTCTGGATGCTCTTCGTGAATATCAAGAAGTAGAGGTACTACTGTCTGACAAGGCCAAAGACAGAGGTAATCTATATGTGTGTTAATGTAGAACTACAGTATAAAATAAACATTGACCATAGCAGTCTGTAACAACAATGACCGAAATTGCTGAGTTATTAAACAACATCTTATGGCAAGGCCAGATGACTATTATTGATAAATATTTTGGGATAAATATTTTTACTCTAGCTTTTAAATAACGAGACTGATGCTACAATTTAGCACCCTTACCCTTTAACCTTCCCACACACTGCTGCATTGTTATTGCCCATTGGTTAAAGCCATACTGTTAGCTCATCTGTCAGCTGTTTCAACGTCTCCATCTTTCCCTGTTTTTTTTTTCTAGTTTATTTTAACCTCAGTCACTGAGGCCAAACGGGTTCCCTTGAGTACAAATTTGACTTTTGGGAAAAGTCATACGATGCTAGGTTTGGTGACTGTTGCACTGCAGTCTGTATCTTTGCTAAAAACTGCTTCAAAGAGAGCTGTGTGGGCTGGTGCATTGCCCTGATGGAGGATACAATTTATTTTTTACAACTCTGGCTTTATTTCTCTAAATAATTTTATTTTCCTGCAAAGTTTCCAGAACTGTTTTGTAGTAATATTGATTCACTGTTGTACATTCTGGTACCTTGTCTTCCACAATAACACCCTTGATCTCAAAGAAAACATTTAACATAGCTTTGGATTTCCTCTGGCATGCTTTCTTCCTTCTTGGTGATAGAGTTTTCCAGTGCATGAACTGGCATTTTGTCTCAGGATCTTACTCGAAGATCCATATTTCATCACAGAATAACTTTATCGATTTTAAAAATGTGAATCTTCGACACTCTTCCGATCGGCCCAAAAATGTTGTACAATTCAAACACAGGTGCATGTGATATATTATCTTTCCTGTAAGCCTGTGTTAAGCTGGCAATACATTAGGATGACCTGCATACAACCAGGTTGTGGAGCGGTCAAACAAGCGATCATGTGTGCTTAAAAGCAGATACGATCACACGTTCGACCATAATGAGTGTTGATGGATGATATGTGCAGCAGTCTCATCTGTGGGCCGACCTCACAACCCATGGTAGTGCTCATCGTGTGATAGTGTGCACACAATCCATTGCATGACTAATCGAGATTGACGGTTGGGTCCACTCTCGTCCACTCCTTTGGAGTGTGAAAGATTTGGTGGACGTTTTGTTCATATTAACTGAAAATGAAGTTCACACTGCTCTACTTTTTAACTAAGCATTTTTGTGGTGAACAGGAAAAACATAACTTATTTGAATACTGTGTGAGAGCATACGATCTGTGTGAGGGTTGAAACGGTTTTGGGATAGTCCAAGGTCACATTTACCCCACTACCTTTTAACTCACCCAGTATGCTTTCTTTTTCCAGGTACCATCTCCTTATTTAATAGCCACATCTTTATATCTCTCTCTGTCTCGCTGCATTTGTGGTAAACCTCGCCGTTTAAGGGGGTCGTCGCCATCCACTCACGGCGAGGATATCTCCCTAACATTAACTACGGTGAGGGGGTTTGAAGCAGAGGATGGCTTTTCCTCACCGAAAATAAGCCATCCTCACCATAGTAAACCCCCCTCGCCGCGACATTGAATACCATCCATATTCTATCTATCTATCTATATAGATAGATAGATTTTTTTTATATATTTTTCAACTGAGTCCTTCCCAATCATGCCCCATTTTCTGTGTGTTTTTTATGTTCAATTTAGTGCCAAAAACATGCTGATCTGATTCATAAATATAATATACATAAGAGGGATGGTGAGGATTTATGAATGTGGGTACAGTACGGCAGCAGGAGAAAGTCAATTTTCCAGCAATTTTTCCTCAAACTGGCTTAACCAAGACTTTTAATAAAAATAATTTTATGGACTTCGTTTATACCTGCCATTTGAAATAACAATTGCAACACAGTTGTAATGATCTCATTGGGTGATCACATTACCTGATAAGGCGCCATCCCACAATTGTTTGTGTATTGCCTGTACCTCCTCTTACCAACAGGAGAGTTTGTGTGGATGGCAAACTCAACTCTTAAACTAAGCGCCAATCAAGGGCTTTGTTTTGTTAAGTGTGTGTGTGTGTGTATATATATATATATATATATATATATATATATATATATATATATATATATATATATATATATATATATATATATATATATATATTATACTTTTTTTTTTGCATGTGTATGTGTACACATGTGTATGTGTACACATGTATAAGGAAAATGTATCCTAGATTTGCAGTTCGTATATGTTCATAATGTGTTTTTTCCTTTTTACCTATGCTGCATTTGGAATATCAGCAACCATTTTTAAAGGTAAAATAATCCCAAACTACGCTATTGATAGCAGTAAGTATTGAGGCAACACAATATTTAAAAATGATGGTTCAAATGTGAATTGCTAATACTTAGACATTGCTACTACATATAGATGTGCTTAAAAAATATATTTACTACTATGGCATTTTTCACACTTATTTTTCTTACATTGTGGAATTAATAAAATATTGTGGGGAATTTCCTCAGATCAACATAAAATAGTAAATAAACACTGGGATAATAGTCTGTCTTCAAAGGTCAAGAGAAGAATATATAAGACTTTATTAACCAACTGTTGCAGTGTGGAGTCTATCCATAAAGATGGGAAGAATTTGGCACAATTCTACATTTGTCTACACCAGGCCACCTGATCATGTGTGAGGGAGAAGGGCCCATGTTAGGGAGGAAAATGGAAACTGGCTCTGGGAGAAACTTTTCATGAGACCGCAATGACCTTGGCGCTGCTAAAATGTGTGTTCTCCTAAGATGGCAAAAACAAAATCCATTGTGAGGGTTATGCTCACAATCTTGTGAGAAAGCATATTGGAGACAGTCACTGTAATCTGATCAGCCCAAGTAATTGTTTATTTAAATTTTTTTTTACCTCAAACTTGACGTTTATTTAATGACTAACATGACTCCTTATTCCAAGAGCACTATTCTTACCTTGATGGTGGCAGGAGCATTGTACTATTGCTCCCTGCTTCAGAGACTTGAAAAATGGAATGAAATAAGATACAGGAAGTGCAAAAGGTTAAATTATTTAGAGACTTTAGGGGAGTGAGCCAAAGTACTGTATACAGTAAAAGCTGCATTGAGATGAAATGAAAATGTCCCAGAGTGATCCTGATCTTCTGTGCTGATTGAACAAAAGGGAATTATTGATAATTGCATTGTCCAGACTTTCAAAGCAGATAGTTGCACTAATAGTTGTAAACAGGTCTTATTTATTTTTAAAATACTTAATTGTACCCACATGTACTCCAGTAAGTTTCGCTGGTTATACACTTGTCCACTCCTCCAGTGATCACATTCCAGATTGGATTTGGTTATACATTCCTACTGAGTCTACATCTGTCCAATCAGACTGGTTACAATGACAATTTGGTAATATATGGGAGCAAATGACAGTGGACCATTTGCTACCAAACCCTGGAAAACTGACAAAAGGGTCATTCATACAAATTGGTTTATTCAAATAGATTTTATGAATTTGTCCCAATTACAGTTTTTGACCATTTTCCAGTGTCTGTGAGCAAATGGTCAGGTTTACCTTTCAACCAGCCAGATTGGACATACAGTAAATAGTTATAGTGTATACCTGCAGATGGAGCCACACTTATTTGGTCAACCGGCTTGCCGGGACAGGAATGCGTGAGTGTCTCACACGCTCGCACGTCCATTGCTGTGAATGGGGTGCACAAGCATTTCACACACATGTGTGCCTCATTGGCTCGTGGAATGGCGCGCAGGGAGCCGTACAGATGGCAGCGGATCCATTTGTAGTTTAACTTCCCATACACACTACTCAATAGTTAACTATATCAGCCACAGGTCTCCGATATGGAGTGTACATAGTGAATATCGGTAAATTATATCATTCAGTGACGTCACCAGGACCCACTGAACATGTGTGTAGTTTGACTATAGCCTAATGTTCCAGCATGTTCAGCAGATGGGAGGGATTCATTAATGATGCAGAGGAGTGTGCATAAACAATATTGAGTGTGCACACAAGGGGATAAAGAGGATATAGTAAATTATATCGCTCAGAAAGCACTTTCTGAGCAATATCTTTTACTCTTTGCTCTAATGTGTATGGGGCATAAGTCTGTACGGTACTAGCACGGCGCCCATCACATCGCAGACCATAAGGCATTCTGTCTTTTACAAGGGATAAGCTATTAAAACGTAGGTTGAACTAGATGGACGCAAGTCTTTATTCAGCCTTATCTACTATGTAACTATATGTAACAATGGTATGCAATGTTATACAATTTTAAATTGTATACCATCGATTTGTATGGCGTGGTGAGCGGACGCGGATTGCATGTAAAGTAATAAGCGTCCCCTTGCAGGGCTCGCTGCGCTTGCCACGCTTCGGGCTCGGTGGCTCGCTGCACTCGCCACACTATATAAAATAAACTGCACACCGATGTGGATAGTGGGGGTATGAAAAGGTTGTAGGACGCGTACCGCCGCCCCTCACGGGCTCGCTGCGCTAGCCACGCTCTGGGTTCACATTCATAGTTGAGGTGCATTTAACATTGTAAGCCCCCATTAGGGTGCTTATACAATTAAACATTGTATAGGGGGCTTATACAATTTTAAATCTCATCAGGTGTATGGCATGCGATGCCATTATATGTTGTGCGACCAAATAACGTGGGTGCCGTGCTAGTACACAAGTACCGTCTGTACATACACACTTCTCTATTTGTGCTGCATAAAATCTGCTGAAAGGAATGTATCATTGTACACACTCTTTTAATCTGGCAGACCAGCTGCTACTTAAAGGGATGAATTGGACAAACCAGTTTTAGGATGGTCAGTCTGGTCTCCTAGTGTTTTTAAGCAAGTTTAAAAATATTTTGACAAGACCAGCCGACCAAGTTTGGATGAACCAGATGTCTCGTGAGCATCCACACTCTTCCAATCTCTGGTTGTTCTGAGGTTGGATTAAATGAGGACTGGACAAGTGTCTACACCGCTTTAGTGATGTAATCTCATGAAGACGGCAAATTAATCCCAGGGTTTATCTAGGTGTGTTATACAGTAGGTGTAATTGATATTTTTATTCCATGATGTACAGTATAAAATAGATTTTCTCTCCATGAGTTTTCTGGTACAGTGTATGATGAGGTCTGATTTTGGCAGATGATGATTTAGTCCATTTTACTTTTGAGTGCACTAGCATTTTAATTTCAGGGTTGTGTTTTTTAATATTTCCTCACCACAAGCAGTGGTACTGCAGATGTATTGGGCACTAAATACAAAAAAAAAAAATCACCCACAAACCATAAATAATCTATTACAAACTTTTTTTCTTTCTGTTCTATTGCATCAAAGTTCAGTCAGTTATATTAAGTTATTACAGGTTGAGTATCCCGTATCCGAGTATCCGTTATCCGAATTATTCCGAAAACCATACATTCCAGAAAGTGAACAAAAAAATATTTTTTTTGCTAAAAACTCACTGGGGACATTTGTAACAGCAGAACTGGGGACATGATATGTAACTGGCACTATATATGTGCAAGACAATGATTGCTTGGCATTCAAATTCAATATCTGAGATAGTACACAAATTTTGTTTCATGTTTTGAAACCTTGTTTTTTGAACAAATAAAATATATTTGTGTGTATTTTATGTGGTAATAAAATATATTTGTGTGTATTTTATGTGTTTATACAGCATACATGCAAGATACTTCAAAATACATAATTGAAATATTAAAATATTCCGAAATACGGAATAATCCGTTATCCAAAATTCTCCTGGTCCCGAGCATTTTGGATACGGGATACTCAACCTGTATTTGGACATATGCAAGCTATTGAGTGGTAGAATTTTCTTTTTTAAATGCTTCAAAAGAAAAGAGCATTGCTTTGTATACAGCTGTGAAGGGGGAGTCCCACATTTACTACAGTTAAGGGGTTCCATCCTGCAGATGGAGGCGGCAGCATCATGCTGCTTAGTGCACACATTTATGGATCTAAAACTATTTGGTTCAGGTTTGTGCTCCGATACCCCTTTTTTAACCCCTTCAGTGGTGTGTTTTTTTTTTTAGGGAGCTCTCCCCACTGGGCGAGTGTTTTTTTTTTTTTTTAGGGAGGGCTCCCTTAATAAAAAAAACGCCACCATCTCCTGGGGATGGGCAGCGCCGCTGAGCACTACATCAGCCGCTGCCCGGTTCTGCCCCCAGCAACCTGGCTGTGTGTGGCGTGACGTAACAAGGTCACAACACACACAGCCGGGGGGTAGGAGGCGGGGCGGCTAGCCGTGCAGTGGCTGTGGCTAAGCTAAGCCCTCATATCAGTTGTTGTGCCAGGCACTAGGTAGCCAGTCTGGGCATGGGAGCACAGCCCGGAAAATTCTGGGGAGTACCAATGAAGGGTTTAAACCCTTTTGAGTGCCAAGGTACTCTGTCGAAATTGGTGTGAAAATTGCCAAGCAATCCTTTTTATTAACCTTTTGAGTACCAACGTTGCTGTGAGAGATTCTCAAAATATCCATTAAAAATGCCAGCGTTGCTCATCGCTTATTTTTTTTTTTTCTGTGCAATATATAACTAAACTTCAATAATTGACTTGGCCGTATTTGTATATATATTGAAAGAACAGTTGCTGTGAGCGATGCTGGCATTTTTAGCAGAAATTTTGAGGATTGCTCTCAGCAATGTTGGCACTCAAAGGGTTATGCAAACTGATGAAAATAATGTACCACTGGTCATGAGACTTCAGCTACTATGAAAGGTGACAAATATTTTTTTTCAAAATTAACCTTTTTATGGGGGGGGGGGGGGGAAAGAGTATTGTTTGATTTGTGTGGTTAATTATCAGTGAAATTGCCATTTTAAAGACACATTAGCAGATGTATTAAGACCTGGTGAGTGATAAAGTACAAAACAATCAACTCCTGTCATGTTACAAGCTGTGTTGAAAGCAGGGGTGTATCTTCCAGAGGCAATGAACTTCCCTCTGGGCGATTGGGAGGAACTTACGCCTCTGGTTTAAAGAGAACAGTTAGGAGCTGTTAAGTACTTTATCACTCTCCATGGCCTAGTACATATGTCCAACAATGTAAAGAGCCCAAACATGTCAAATAGGTGAAAAATGCCTTAGCACTAATGGGGTCAAAAGATATTGGCGTCATGATTATCTTTATTGAGTAGGTCTATACATTTAATTAGATCTACTGTATATGGGCTAGCAACATATAACTTGCTTTTTTTGTTCTTGTTTTATTCATGTTGCCTGATATTAGAAGGAATAATACCTAAATGCATTGTTTTAAGTACTGGTTGCCTAAGAGGGAAGTTTATATTGTTGAAGAAAATGTATATATTGTAATAAAAGAACATTTTGATTTTTTGCAATTTTGTTTTAGATTTAGAAGGCGAAAGTGCAGAACAGAAATCTGGTGAAAATGATTCACAGAAACAAATTCCAGCAGACCCTTCAAAACCTCTGGATCATTTTGAGAGCACAAAGAGTGCTGCTGGTGATGAAACGTCTCCAGTATCTAAATCCAAAACCACCCATTCTTCCAATAGCGATAGTTCTCTCCAACCTGCAAATGCAGAGACTTCCCCAGAAATTAAGCCACCTCACCTTGAAGACGCACAGATCTCTGGCAATGAGCCACAGAGTCCTCCAGCAAATACAGAAGAATCCATCAATGAGAGGTGGGACAATAAAGTTCAGCCAATTCAGTCAATACTGGCAGATTGGAAAGAAGATATTGAGGCATTTGAAATGATGGATAAAGATGAACTATGACCAAAACAGTTTTTTTTTGTTTGTTTTTTCAGAACTTCTGTATATAATGGAAATGTTATTGCAAACCTTCCCTAAGGGATAGAGCTCATTGTGAACCTCCTATTCGAAGGACAGTACTTACTGTAGGATTGACTTCTGTAGATTTTCAATGGTTGCTATCTCCAAGGCATGTCCTTTTCATATGTTGAGATGGAGCTGGGGACTGGAGGTTATATGTACCAGATCAAAATTCTATTTTTTTATGATGATCTGGAAAGGGCTGTAAGATGTATGCCTTTTTGGCCATTTCTCTCCTTTACAAAAAAGCAAAACCTATCATCACATCGGACCTAACCCTAGTTTATTTATTAATTAGTCTTGAAATTTGAGTACAAGAAATGATCAGTTCAGCCCTCTTAAATTCAGATTTTATTCTGGCAATGTATGATTGGATATGAACCTGAATAGATTTTGTGTATTGGTTTGTATTTGCATTTAAAAACAAATCCGTACCCAATGTGTACAGTAGGGACCATTTTTTTCCCTGTTGTGTTCACCTTTATTATATTGGTCCTTTTAAGCCATGGGTATGTTTTATTTTGTTGGATTTGTTTTAAACAAGTTGTCCTGTAACCTAAACCACACATTCTAAAATGTTAACGGTATGGTCTCCGATCCTGACAAAACGTTTCATTAATCAATCAGAATGCAGCATATGGTGGTTTTTTTTTTTTTTTTTGGATTACTAGTGCTTGCTATGAGTTTTACACAACCACCCAATGCATTTAGTTATTTAGGTGTCGGTGTGCAATATTTAGTGTAATATATTGGTCTATCAGCTGCAAATTAAAATAATTTGTCTAAATGAATGTCGAATCATTGTGGAAAAAATGGTGGTTTCAGTCTACAAACAAGAGGGAAATTTATTTCTAAAGTATTAATAGCTCTAATGTAGGAGGAAATGTGTGGTTTACAATCTGTTATTTTTTTTATTTTATTGCATTAAACCTGTAAATTATTAGGCAGATCTGTATGGAGGAGTAACACCAGTCATACAGACCTGCAAATGTGAATACAGTTTGCATTCATTTTTTTTATCTATAGCAAATAAAAATCTCTCTCTCTCTCTCTCTCTCTCTCTCTCTCTATCTCGATCTCTCTCTCTCTCGATCTCTCTCGATCTCTCTCTCTCTCGATCTCTCTCGATCTCGATCTCTCTCGATCTCGATCTCTCTCGATCTCGATCTCTCTCGATCTCGATCTCTCTCGATCTCTCTCGATCCTGTATAAACCACAATTTTTAAGCACCTTTTTCTAGCTTTAAAGAAGTCTACACCAAATATATCAAGTGAATTGATATTCAAGAAAAGTTAATCTTGTGCAAAAAATTTACATAAAGACTATTCCATGGGGAAGCATGTTTGAGAAACACTGGAAAACTGCATTTGAGCCAAATCGGACCACTTGTGTTTTTATACAGCTCAGTTGTTTTCGCTTAACCAGTTTATCAGATTACATACAATTCCTAATCTCCAAGTTCTACCAGTGCTTGGAAAAGTGAAATGCTTCTCAGTTATACAAAACTGCAGCCATTTTAGATACATTTTTCAATTCATGTCTTAATCACCTTTTAATTTTGTTTGGCAAAGCCCGGAACTTTCAGTGATGTAACCATCAAAACATTTTCACTTATTCATATTCATTTTCACTTATTCATAGTCTACTCCACACATCTAGAAACTGGGAAGAGTTTGATGGTAACATTATTTGTAGGACTTTACAAAATTTTGCACAAGCTCCTATGCTAATCCTTCTAAATTTGAAAAACAAATGATAGTACATGGAACTCTGTTTTATTTATTTATTTTTTAAAATAAGAGTTTTTTCTAATTTAAATGGCACCTTAAGTACCATTTTTGAGCATGCTTCTGAGATATCCTCTTAAAAATGATCGCGCCTAGGAGGAAAATACAATTGGGGCTGACAGTTTGCTATGCACTCAGCTTGTCCTAGAATGGCAGAGGAAAGGAGAATAATGTACTGTTTTCCTGACCACCTATCCTCAACTATATACTGCCTGCAAATATTAAATGGATAAATCTTTTAGGTTCCACGCAGATACATTTTCCCCACTTCCTATGGGCAGAAGAATATTGTGAACACCATTGAGCGCTACTTCCAAATTCCCACTTCCTATGGGAAATGCAGCAAAACAAACAGGGCTTTAGGATTTATTGCAGGAGACTAAAAATAATAAATATCAGGTTGTGAGTTTAATGCAAGAATCAACTAATTAAAAATGTTTTATGCCTTCATTTTGCATGACGTTTAAACTTTTTCTCTTTTCTTTATTAATACTGTGTTTGACTAGACAGATTTTCAATGCTAGTGTGCCTGAGTAGCCTGGTGGTTACCAGACTGTCTTCCGTCGACATGCCTCCCTGTATTTTTTATTTTTTTTTTATTTAATGCAATACCTTTTAGGTTTTGTCAGCTGTGAGTCATTAATCCTCATATATGCATCACTTGAAACAAAATGGCACCACCCCTTTAAAATGACACGTGAAAGGATTTAATTTTTGGTTGGATGACATTTTCTAATAGAGTACATTTTTAGATACTTCATTGAGCCTTTGCAATGCTCTGTTAACAAGTCACCATCAAAATCCATGGTGGAAACTCCTGTAAGTGCCACCAACATCGATGTTAAGTATCTCGGTTTATGATGGATGGCACCTGAGAATAAAAAAAAATATATAAAATATATATATATATATATATATATATATATATATATATATATATATATATATATATACTTTTTTTTTTTTTGCTGTTTATAACAGCTCAAATGTTAATTCATGAAATGGTCTACTGCCACAACAGCCATTTATACATTATGGATATCCTTACCTGCAAAAATGGTATTCTGTTCTTCTATTCTGACCACCTAGTAAAGCTGCTATATAGTGGAGGTTCAATTTTTTAATTTAAGACTCCATCTACCTCATTTGGTTCATATAGAGAAGATTAATGATTGCTTTATCATTGCGTGAATTAAATGTGTGCAGCAGTTGGTATTCATGTTTACATTACAGGTGTAAAGGCAAGGAAAAAAATCTTGCATTTACTAACTGGCTAAGATCCATATTTAGAAGTGCAGATTATTCCTGTCCGTTTCATGATGTACAGAAAATATAGAGGGTTGTGTCACTTCAGGTATATAGGTCTACAGCTGGGTTTTTAATACTATTCTAATTTTATCCATAATTCTGGAATTTTAGCGGTATGGCTTTTTTATGCTTGGTTACACTACAAAGTTATATAAAATTATTACAAAGCAGGCACATTTATACTGGGGTATCCAATTATACATGATCATCGACTTGTTCCTGATTTGCAGGTATTCCCTGCGGATCGCATGCAAATCGTATGCAAATATTGCATGCGATTTGCATATGATATGATCCAGCACACCCCCACTATCCATGTCAGCCCGAAGCGTCGCGAGTGGATGCGGTACGTGTCCTCGTGACCTGTTCATACCCCCACGATCCACGTCAGCGTGGAGTTGATTTGATAGTGTGGCAAGCCCCATGGAAAATGAGCCCAAAGCGTGGCGAGCGGACACGGATTACTTGACATGTATTTCGCGGGGCTCACTGCACTCGCCATGCTTTGGGCTCGGTGGCTTGCCACATTTTATAAAATCATCTCCATGCTGACGTGGATAGTGGGGGTATGAACAGGTCGGGAGGACGCGTACTGCATCCTCTCTCGGGGCTCGCTGCGCTCCAAGCTTCGGGCTGACGTGGATAGCTGGAAAGTACCTTTTTTTTCCATTAAAAATGGCCTTTAAATGCATACTACAATAATAACCATCAGTCATAAATCATGATATCCAGCCTATTTTAATACTAACTGCTTTGTGGATAATTGGATACCCTGGACAATGTTGAAGTGCACACACTAATAGTTTAAAATATATATTGGTAAATATTTTGTTTTCATTAAAGGTGAAAGGTCGTAAGTAATCATATGCTTGAACTCATGTATACAAGAGTTTTATCATAGGTACAAGTTCAGGCATTCTTTAGTCACAGCATTAATGGTAGCTTAACAGCCATCATATGCATCATAGACTTTATTATTTTCTTTCTGTGGAATAAAACTGTATACATCTTTGGATAAACTGCTGGATTTTTGGGGGGTTTCAGTGCCTTTTTATAGTTTTTTTTGCTGGTTTATAATGTGAGTGTTTCACTCTCAATCGCACTCTCCCTATCTGTATGTGTGTATATGTATAATAATTATTGGCTTATTATTTGGGCTCTTTGAAAATTTTATTGTAATGCTAGGGACATATTTCCTAAAAATAACAAATTGCAGTGATTGTGATTATTTTTCCATACCTGAGAATTTAAAACTCATATTAACTTTTTACCTTTTTATTGAAAATAAATCTGAGACTAAGCATAAAAGGAATGTTTCAAGTACATTCCATTTGTATTTTATTCTTCATTCTCCTGAAACCAGTCCAATACAATTGTGTATGCGTGTGGTGCTTTTGCACACCTAACTATTGTATGTTCAGTTTTTAACAATGTTTTTGAGCCTAGTTTGCCACCTTTATATTTTATAAAGTGTATGCATTTTGTTTGGCAAAAGAAAATTGTACAGTTGCACAATATTGTTATGTAATGTAAGCCTGAGTTAATTGTATATAATCTTTGTATATATAAATGTGTATTTGACTTGATTGTAAAGATTTATTAAAGCACTGTAAATATTCTAAAATGTATTGTATGGAGACATTTTTTTTTTTACCTATGTATATATACAATACCGTGTAAGTAGACCTGGGTAGGGATTGGCAGGTAATAATTGGTACATTTCTATTTGGTAAGTATATTTAAATATGTTGCTGCTAAATACCTTTTTGTTACCAATTTGTAGGTTTTGCATAGCACATGATATTAAGGTTATTTAATAGGGGATGAAAAAATTAAATGTATTATCCACCTTTAAATGAACTCTAAAAGGTTGTGTATATGTTTGCTTTTCACCACTTGCTCCTGACCAGGTTAGGTGGTTATGGTTTTGCTTTTCTTTAAGAGTGGTACCAAACTTCATTAAGCTTTAATAAGATTTTTTAATTATTATCTTTCTAACACACCCTTTTTTAACTTTCTTTAGCTACAAATCGATTTAATCTAAGAGTTGATTTCTAAGCTGAGGAAAACATGTGGTTCCCACCATTTTTAGCCATTTTCTGGACATCACTTCCGATTTTATCAATAAAGTTTTTGAGCTATATAAACACAATGCTGGGAACACAATTCTATTCCTTGAAAAAGTGCGCAGGACACATTGGAACCAGCAAGAGGACTCCCATAGAATACAGAAACAAGCTTCCCTATTTCCAATCTCATCACTCCAACGGCCGGCGCCGACTTCTGGTACTTCCGGTTATCGCTGCATACAGCGGGGCAGCGCAAAACATCACAAACAGAAGTGACCGGTCTGTAACACCTAAGACCAAGTCACGATCTTCCAGCTTGTGCGGCACGCAGCTAAGAACATCCTGACTGTCACTCCGTCAGCTGCGCTTTGTATTCACTTCCGCATCCCGGCTCTCTTGTCCACTATAGTGCCGGGCGACATACCAACTTTAGCCTGTCACAGCCCACGGAAACACCTCCAGCCACTGAAGAGAGCTACAGGATTCAGGGTAAGCTAGGGACAGGATTCTGGAACCTCTATTCCATGGGTCCTCAAACTGCGGCCCTCCAGATGTTGTGAAACTACAAATCCCAGCATGCCTTGCCACAGTTTAACACTCCCTTATAGCAAAACTGTGGCAAGGCATGCTGGGATTTGTAGTTTCACAACATCTGGAGGGCCGCAGTTTGAGGACCCATGCTCTATTCAATACAAACCTTCCCCAAAAGGGTGTAAACATTTTTCCAATAACAAACAGTTATATATTAACCCATTTTCTCATTATCGCTTAGCGCTCTTTTCCATACCATAAATCCTGACAAGCCTTTAAGGTACAATGATTCAAGTGGCAACTTGGACTCATACAAGTTTTTAAAACTTAAGAATGCTTTTTTGTTGCTGATTTTTATCCTGTGTCTTTTTTTTTTTTTTTGCTTAAAATTTTTTTTTTAAAGACAAAATTCTTATAACAACAAGATTTTCACATGGGGCTGCAACAGCAAACTTGGTAGAGAGCCATATCTTCTCTTTTTTTAAGTGTCTGTTAAATTATCATTTCATAAAGTGCTTATTTATAGTAGCTGAAGGTTTTACAGCTTCTGTGCTATATACTTAGGAAGAGTGGAGTGACGTAAATTCATTTGGGGTACTGCAAAACCAACGTTTGCTAAGATTAAGGTTTTTTTTTGCATGTCCGCCATCAACTGATATTCCTGCAAAAAGTTCAACTTCTGCTTACAGTTGCGAGCCGCTGCTGAATTTTCAACATAGCGGACGATCAGCACCTAATTTGAGCCTACTGATGTTCATCCGGGCACACCTGTCATTACCTCCATTTCGCCCCGTATGGTTCGCCCTGCCTTTGCATTTACCCAGTTATTATATTTTTAGTATGTTTCAATCAATGATGCATTATTGGTGGTCCTTTGCATTGTGGGTATGTATGTGTGTGTATGTATGTATATGTATGTATGTATGTATGTATGTATGTATGTATATATTCTCACTATCAGGTCACTGGAGTTCACATCGTTAACAGATGCTACATTTTGTTCAATCAGACTATTTGTTGAAATTGGAGTCTTTCTATTTCTGAGGGGAACCATTGTCTGTTACTACACCCTGAGTACCAACACAGGTGTATTCCTTGTCATCAACTGGCTCCCACAATTCGCATACCTATAGTTATGGACACTTGGGTGGATTAATACTCCCGCCGATACTAATCTCCAGCCTCAGTTCCATTCAAAGAACACTATTTCATACCAAATTAAAGACTATCTGCATTTAAGAAACCGCCATCCATTATAAAGGACAGGTGTGTTCAGCTTCCACAGCAATCCTGCTGACTTTTTACTTTTTGTGCATGTACTAAACCCCTGATGAAGTCTTTTTCAAGACGAAACGCGTCGGGTTATTGAAACTGCATTCTAAAGATGAAATCCTGATGTGATCATCTATTTTTTTTAATAAAAAATATTTTATATTATATTCTGTGTTTTTTTGCACTGTACATATCATTAAGGTGGTTGGTAAACCTCTGGCGCTCTCCACTCTCTTTTCTTTCCATATATATATATATATATATATATATATATATATATATATATATATATATATATATATATATATATATATAGTAGAAGAAAAAGACTGGCACTCGTAGGTCTTTTAAAAGTTGTATTAAACAAACAGTGGAACAACCAACGTTTCGGGGCTGCGCCCCTTTGTCAAGGGGTGAGGTTCACACACACCTTGACAAAGGGGCGCAGCCCCGAAACGTTGGTTGTTCCACTGTTTGTTTAATACAACTTTTAAAAGACTTACGAGTGCCAGTCTTTTTCTTCTACTACATTGACTGCTGAGACAGGCACCGGGGCAGTTGCCTACCAAGAGGGAGTGCCGGACCGTACTACAAATATATATATATATATATATATATATATATATATATATATATATATATATATGTATGCTTTTTTTCTGGTGCAATAAGCTTGTCAATTAACTTTTCCCAACAGTTACATTGTTTTGAACAATAATATGTTCTCTTTACATCCTCTATTAATATCATAATCCTAATAATACCCCATTATTTGTAAACACCAAAAGAACAGGCAGAGTACCCTTCACCAGCGCTTCAATAAATATATAAAAAAGATCAAATACTTCCCCTTGTATATTTCAGGGAGATTTTTCTCAGAGGGCGAATGCAATTATATCCATATGTGGAAAGAAAATATGGTCATAGCGTAATACAGTTTTTAATGATACATATCTTAAAAAGTACACTTTAAAATTAATCCACATAATCATAAAAATAATCATAAAAATACAAAAAGGTTTTGCACACAAAACATAAAGTGTCTCCGATGTTAAATAAATAGCCAGAAAACGTTTACCGGAGATGGTGGAACTGAATCGTTAAAAACAGTTCAAACAGAGATTGTGACAGAGTAGCAGCCCGGGCAGCCAGTATCTGGAAGCAATCCCCTGGTAATGTAATCGGCAGTCTTTTCGTCCATCAGGATCACGCCAACGCGTTTCAACCAGGGTCTGGTCTTTGTCAAGGCTCCTGAATGATTTGTGTGCTGTCTCTGGTTTGGTTTGAGTTTAAATACCCACCGTCGGAGTCAGACTTCCGCTCTGTACGAGTCAGACTTCCGCTCTGTACATGAAGCTAGAAAACCAGGATAGGAGAGCCCATAAGGAATATTAAAAAAGGATTGGACACCCATTCACTTACCCAACACTACAAAGTCCAACATAATTGCTCTCCCTCTCATATAAAAAAACTTCCTGGGGTTCAAGCTTGTAGAAGGAGAAGGGACATAGATACCCAACTTGCCAAAGCAGAGATGAGGCTCATTTACCATTTTAACACATTGAAACCACACGGCCTGAATGCCGATTTTGAATTAAAATGTTTTTTATGATTGTTATCCTGTAAATATATCCCCTAATCTGTTTTTAGTGTGTTCCCCTTTCTGCATATTGATTGCTGCTTGTTTTTATCTTAATGATTTAGTGATAAATTACAGACACTAAGGGCGGAAGTCTGAACACCAGTCTGAACTAAAGTAAGGGCGGAAGTAGGAAGCAGCTGTGCTTTGGGTGATCGGCGATCCAGCCGGGACCCATAGTACTGACGCGACCGCTCCGAAACACGCAGGCACCTTACCCTGCGTCAGAGGGGACAGACCTATGAGCGGATGGCTTCCGGGACTACAGGACTGGAACTATGGCAACTGAAAACTTCCGGCTTCACGTACAGAGCGGAAGTCTGACTCCGACGGCGGGTATTTAAACTCAAACCAGAGACAGCACACAAATCATTCAGGAGCCTTGACAAAGACCAGCCCCTGGTTGAAACGCGTTGTCGTGATCCTGATGGACGAATAGACTGCCGATTACATTACCAGGGGATTCTCCGGTAAACGTTTTCTGGATATTTATTTACCATCAGAGACACTTTATGTTTTGTGTGCAAAACCTTTTTGTATTTTTATGATTATTTTTATGAATATGTGGATTAATTTTAAAGTGTACTTTTTAAGATGTATGTGTCATTAAAAACTGTATTACGCTATGACCATATTTTCTTTCCACATATGGATATAATTGCATTCGCCCTCTGAGAAAAATCTCCCTGAAATATACAAGGGGAAGTATTTGATCTTTATTATATATTTATTGAAGCGCTGGTGAAGGGTATTCTGCCTGTTCTTTTGGTGTTTACATATACTTGGGGTGAGGAAGAACACCCTTTTAGAGTACACACCCCAGCTGCCTCCTTTTGCGCAGATCCTGATTCACTCACACCTGTGTGTATCCTTTTTCTTTTTGACCAATGATGGATCAGCAGGAAGTGAGTTAATGCTTTACCCCTATAAATAGTGAACCTGCAGGGCAGTCTCTCATTCTAAATGCTGGTCCTGTAGGAGTAAGGTGATACCTGGCTAAGGTGCGACTATTGGTTCACCAATTATGTTTTTTTAATATTTGTTTGATCTGTATTCTAATTGTTGTTTATACTTGTATAAAAATATCTTCTAATATGTATATGTTATCTATCTGATGCCTTCTATAGGAGAAAATTAACAACAGTGCTTTTTTGGGTAGGTGTATTACCCTAATATCTTATAAAACAATTGCTGAATGTTTTTGTCTCCTAGCAAAAATTGTTTTCTTATATGTACAGGTGCATTAATTGCGGCCTTTTTAAGAATATTTTTATATTCACTCTATGATAATTCCCATTGGGTATGTATTTAACATTCTTTTTATCTTAATGTATTTCCGCTTAGGACATCATTGCCTATGTCCCTTATATTGTCCTATGTCACTAATATTGACCCTTATAACTTTAGGTCCTATTGAAATAGGAGTTTTATTAAATTCATTCATTTTACACTAAAGGATTATATAATCAAGTGCCTTATAATTTTTCCTCGAGTTAAAGTTATGTTCTTCTTGTATACCACACATGTAATATCCCCCTTTTAATTTATTTGTGAAGCTTATACTTTGTCCTACATTGTATTAATTACAATTATTTCTCTTTTGTCCATCCTGGTGACACAGCTTGACATTGGGGATGTAGGATTGTCCGCACCTATGCTGACTTTTTTGAGAGCAGGCTCCTCCCTTCTGCATCCCATGATGCTCCAGTTAGTTTTAGGTGCCCACAGGAGTGGGTGCTGTGCTGAACTGGCTGCTGTCTGCAGCCCTTTTGTGAGAGTAGCTAGGCGGTTTTTATTTTATTAATTCACTAGTTAGTACAGGCTTTCCAGTGTGTTACTTCTACTGGAAGTTCACACACACTGAGAGCGCAGCAGAGGCTGACCGAAACATCAGCGCTCTGTGTGAAGAGAGACGCAGCTGCATTACCTACACAGCGTTTCAACCTCCATTGCAGAGAGGTTGTCCTGGGCACCGGGGGCATCCTGAACCGGCTCCTTGCATAGAAGGTGATCGTGGGGGATGGACCCCCCGCGATGACGGCCGCCATCTTGAAAGGGCTTATAGACTGAAAACCCACTAGGGAGGTGATGTTTATTACAGGAGTCCAGCGTTTCTGGACAACTCAGTGTCTCGCCTCACCTCCAGTGACTCCCCCAGACAGGGAACACTAAGTAGGAGTGGCTGATGGAGGAAGGGGGCCAACAGGTTTCCCTCCTCGCTGAAGCAGAGACTGGGTCTCTTCCTACACTCTGTTTGGCGCCAATTTCTCTCCACACTGAGAATCTGAAGTATGGATTTCACTGCAGAACTGAGTGACAGTCTCTCCTGGGTAGCGACTTCCCTGGTGATCGCTGAGGATCTATTGCAGCAGAACGGTCAGATATGTACTCTGTACTTTATTCTTAACAATGCCTGATATTGTGTCTTTTTTACGACATAAAAGTGTTATGCTGCTGCTCATAGGGAAAATATGCCTGCCATGTTAATTTTCTGCTGATTATGTGGTGTAAATTAAAATTTGTACAGATGGATCAGGGGGATTTTATTATTATTATTATTATTATAATTTTATTTATAAGGCGCCACAAGTGTTTTGCAGTGCTGTACAAAGGAACAATACAGGGAAACAAAACTTGGCATAACATTGAATAAATAAAAACAATAGAGTACAAATAAAGAGCGCCACAGTACAATACACATTACAGCTTAAATATAAGTAGTGAGGACTCAATCAACATACAACTAAAGGCTTGAGGCCAATGATGGAGATGAGTATGCAGACGAAGATGGTCACTGAGTGAGTATAGGAGATCTGTGAGTGAAATGTGAAGAGTAGAGAGCTTTGACAACAGGAGGGAAGAGGGCCCTGCTTGGAGGAGTTTACAATCTAGTAGGAAGGGGAGACAGACAGATTACAAGAGGTGCGAGTGGGTGGTGGCTAGATAGCAGGATGTAAACAGGCAAGGGGTCGGAGAACCAGCTGGTTTATGCAGTGGAAGGGTACGCTTTGATGAATAGGTGAGTTTTCAGTGCCCGTTTGAAGCTTTGCAAGGTTGGGAAGAGTCTAATGGAGTGAGGGAGTGCGTTCCACTGAAGGGGTGCAGCACGGGCAAAGTCCTGTACTCTAGCATGGGAAGCAGTGATCAGGGTGGAGGAGAGACGACAGTCGTCAGCCGACCATAGAGGGCGGGAGGGTGTATGAATGGAGATGAGGAGTCTGTGCATAGAGGTCTGAGCAGACTGGACCTATGTAGACAGCTGCCCTGAGGAAGGATAGGATTGCCATAGCAACCCAGTGGACAAACAGCCTGGAATAGGCAGAGAGATAACGCATGGTGTGTACACACTTGTACAATGTGCATGAGATATTGACTATATAGTCAAAATCTCATCTGGATCGCATGCAGATTGCACCGGTTTTAACCCTTGCGATCCCGATGAGAGCTCCCGTATCGCAGCCAGAAAGTCTTGGCTGCATAGACTATATAGGGCAGATCTGCACTATATAGTCTAAAGTGTATGCAGATAGTCCAAATTGTATGTATTGTAATATTGTGTACACATACATATTGTGTATACACCTTTAGAAAAATCTCCTCTGCCTTTTTTCCTCCCAATCCTTTGGTGACATCTATTAAAACTTTATTTCATGGACTTCCTGTTTATTGCAGGGTATGCAGAACACTACTCTGTCTGTCCATAAAATGGCTGTATTCAAGGAGCAGTATGCAAGGCTACTGAGGTAATTTACCCTAGGCACTCCTTATTTACACCTCCCCTGCTGAATTTAAATTCTGATAATGGGGTGTGTGTCCTGGGGACAACTTAAGGGAAATGATCCTTTCTCTGATATTGAGATATTCGATTCTAGCAACCAAGGAGACTGAATCTCTCAGAGGAGAAAAATAAGTGCCAGTGCAGAGTAATGTAGAGACTGCGCAGGGATATAGTTACCTTTGCCCTCATTCTTCCCCTGTGAAATGTGGATAACATTGCCACAGCATTTTTGTCCCGCCATTTGATTGCTGCATAAATTCCTGATGTGTAGCAAAGTACATCTCCTTTCTGCAATTTAGTAGCCTGCAGTTTCCTTTGGCATTTCCTTCCTTTGTAAGTTAACTGTTCCACAGTCTCCAAATCCATGACATTGCAGCTCATGGAAAAGCATAGAACTGGAGAACCACCGGTCCATGAATACAACATACCCTTTACCAAGTTTGGTCACTGAAGCATGGCTTATTACTTATGTGAAGTTTTCTCTCCACCCTGCCTTTCTTCACCTTGGCCAGTGTAAATGAAAAAATCACAATCAGGCTATGCCTGGGACTAACAAACAAAAAATAATTCTATTTCAAAACCTGTCTCTCTTTAGCGGAATATATTGTTTCATTAGTAGCCTTCCTTTGAATAGCATAAGGCTTTCATCTACAGAAATATTTTGCTCTGGCATATATGTTTTTCTATAAGAAGTATGCAGCATTTCCAGCAGTGGCCTGATTTTCCAGAGATCATTCTTGTCTGCGTCATTTTCATTAACAAAATGAAGGTATGGAGCAGGGGTCCTCAAACTACGGCCCGCGGGCCAGATGCGGCCCGCTGAAGACTTTTATGCGGCCCGCCTGGTGTGCCGCTGCCCAAGTGCCCAAGAGTCTGCAGGTCCGTCCTGTCTCCCTGCATAAGCTTCTCCTATGCGTGTGACGTCATCACGTCACACGCTGCGGCTGCACAGAGGAGAGTAGCTTACAGAATCCGGAGAGAGGAGCCGGACACGAAGGCAGCACGGAGGGAGCAGTGGCACTGACTGAGCAGACACTGACTGTGTCCCAGTCCGCACACAGTCTACTCTTGACTGTGTTCTTATTGTTAGAGGTGCGTTTTTTTTTATACTAACATATTTACAATGATATATATGTATATTATATGTACACAGTAACGGCAGCCACCACAACAGACAGGGGCGGGGGATGTACAGTGCATGCTGCGCAGTGTACATATATATATTTATATATATATATATATATATATATATTATTGATTCGATACAACCCTCCTGCGTTCGCCTTTCTGTTTGAAAAAAATGGCCATACACACCCAAGTCCGGCCCTCCGACAGTCTCAGGGACAGTGAACTGGCCCCCGATTTAAAAAGTTTGAGGACCCCTGGTATGGAGTAACAACTGAAATCTTTTTAATGAAAGTTTCATAAAAAATAGGTGTCTATATATATATATAAGTAAGTATATAACTAAGTATATAGTCTCTGGTCCAATACATACTAATTTCAGGCTTGCTAATTGCACCCATTGCCATAATCAAAGCAATAAAAAGTCTTGTCTCATTTTCACACACCACGCACCAGAGATTTGTCTCAAAGAAAAGTTCAAAGCATTGCAAAGGAGAAATATTTGAAGTAAGTGGTACACAAACACCTCCAACACCAACAAATTTTGGTTTTCAATACATCTCATCTGCTTCTATACTATCCCATTTTGATCACTGGAAATGGTGTTCAATTGTTTGAGAATTCAGACATCTTGCCCCATAATATTTCCTCAGTCAGTTCTTCAGAAGATTCACCACTGCTAATACTATCAGGCTCAAAAACATTCTTCTGAAAGGCTAAAATCATCTACAGACTCCTCTTCCATATAAGCAAGAATTGACTGCACACATTTTATTTGCTTTTCTTCTGGCCATAATTCAGCTGGATACTTTGTATTGCACACACTGCAGGCTGTGGTAATGATACAATTTAGCTACAGTGCTCTATAATTTCAGCTGTAGTAATGGTGCACACGGAGCAATACTGTTAAAAGCCACAAGATGGCATAATAAGCTCATTTATGAAGTCTCCTGACCATGAACTCAGTCAGGGGTTCAGTGCAAAATACAGCACGGAGAACTTCAGCATTTGCCAAGGTCAGCTTATCTTCACAGCCTGGAAATTTAACGTGAGTACTACTGAAGTGGTTAATATTGGCACCACAACACTATTGTGCATATCTATTGTTTTGTTCCCGGCCTTCAAGGGAATTAAGTGGATAGGCTACCTTTCTATGTATCAATCTTGTAGCGCATTGAGGGATATTGGTTGTATAAATAAATATATATATATAGAGAGAGAGAGAGAGATATATATATATTTCATCCACTAGGTGACACTGGAGTACTTACAGTTGGGAATAGGAGACTGCAAGCAGCATGGGCACTTTAAATAGTAAACAGCGTGGCCAACTTCTCCCTTTCTACTTCCCCTATAAGACGGGAAGCGGTCATCGGTACTCTTTACCTAGAACGGCGCCCACGATGTCCATCGCGGTCATCAGGCGTAAAAAATCGCGGCCATCGCATGCACTAAAAAAACGGGTGCGACGCGATGCCCGCGATTTCCCATAGGGATCAATGTTAAAAGTGTGATTGGACGCGATTTTAGTGTTCAATGCCTCAATGCCTGTGATTTTTCCATAGGAAACAATGTTAAATGGGCCACAGAGCCCTAATAGTCTGAAATGGCCCCCACAATTGTTAACGCCACCCCACGATCAACGTGAACCCGAAGCGTGGCGAGTGGCGGCGGTACGCGTCCTCCGACCTTTTCATACCCCCACTATCCACGTTGGCGTGGAGTTGAGAATAGAATAGTGGGGCGAGCGCAGCGAGGGGACGCGGATACCTGTGAAGCCCGCGAAGGGACGCCTTTACCTGTGAAGGTATCCGCGTCCCCTCGCCACGCTTCGGGCTTGGTGGCTCGCTGCGCTCGCCACACTATTCTATTCTCAACTCCACGCCGACGTGGATAGTGGGGGTATGAAAAGGTCGGAGGACGCGTACCGCCGCCGCTCGCCACGCTTCGGGTTCACGTTGATCGTGGGGTGGCGTTAACAATTGTGGGGGCCATTTCAGACTTCAGGGGGACTATTTGGGCTCTGTGGCCCATTTAACATTGTTTCCTATGGAAAAATCGCGGGCATTGAGGCATTGAACACTCAAATCGCGTCCAATCACACTTTTAACATTGTTCCCTATGGGAAATCGCGGGCATTGCGTCGCACCCGTTTTTTAGTGCATGCGATGGGCGCCGTGCTAGGTAAAGAGTACCCGGTCATCTATTAGAATGAACTTAGGTCTACAGTCATTAGGTCGACCCCACTAGGTCGACTGGCAGGAAGGTCGACCTGACTTAAGGTCGACATGGGCCAAGGTCGACATGACTTAAGGTCGAATTTGCATAAAGGTCGACATGAGGAAAGTCGACTGGTCATAAGGTCGACATGGGTTTTTCACTGTTTTTTGAGCCGACATGTGCCGACAGGCGGTATTTCATGCCCTACCATCCACTAGGGCGTGGTGGGAGAATAAAATAGTGTGCCGAGCGCAGCGAGGCACCGTGCCCGAAGCATAGCGAGCGATGGGAGGGTCCGATTCTCATTGCCAACTGTGTCCATGTCGACTGTGTCGACATTCGGATCAAAAAACGTTGAAAAACCCATGTCGACCTTATGACCAGTCGACCTTCCTCATGTCGACCTTTATGCAAATTCGACCTTAAGTCATGTCGACCTTGGCCCATGTCAACCTTAAGTCAGGTCGACCTTCCTGCCAGTCGACCTAGTGGGGTCGACCTAATGACTGTAGACCTAAGTTCATTCTGACAGATGTACCGCTTCCTATAAGACCGACTTAAATTGTGCCCTGCAGGAGCTGGTTATGTTTTTTTTTTTTTGCTTCTCTTGAGCTATTTTGAATTTTTTCTTTTCTTGAGCTACAAACAACAAGAGGATAGTTGGGTATCATCTACCACTACCTGCTTGCAATGTGGGTGCTGCTGGGGGGGTCTCTGTCGCCACAGCTTGCAGTGTGCATCAAAGTACCCGCTGCTGTAACCTCCGTTACAGTGAGGACCGGACACTGCTGTGCCAGGGTCCTCCGCTTGCTTCTGCGCCGTCAGCATCTGGGCAGTGGTGAGTATCACTCTGGCTCCCCATTAGCAGGGGAGACCAGACACTCAGGCGGCCATTAAAGTGGGCTTTTTTAAAGCAGGCATTGTAAGGGGATGGGGCCAGCTGTGGGTGATCTACACCACACGCTCTGGCTCCCAGCTGCCCCAGTGTTTCCTCCTGCAGCGGCCATTTTCTTAAGCCAGATGCTGCTTGAGAAGTAAAGTGGAGGTGTTCTGTGTCCTGCTGCCTCTACCCCGGGATCTGTGAGTCGGACAGTGGGGTTTAGTGGCTTTTCAGGAGAGCGCAGGCTTAGTATAAATTTGCTGTCATAGCACTAACTGTGCATAGTGTGTTGTGTAACATGGCAGGAGGCACCTCTAAGAAGGTAACCTGCAGAAATTGTAAAGTTCACATCTCATACTGAGGGGGCCCTGCTCTGTGACACATGTGCAGCAGCCCCTCCTGTAGTATCATCCCTGCCTGGGCCTCACAGTTATCTGATGTAATGTTCAGTTATCCTCTGAGTTAACAGCATCTCAGAGAGATAGACTTCCAGATCACCAGGCATTTCTACTGTTCGCAGTCTGGGACTGGCACTTCCAGTTTTGGGCCTTTCCCTTTAGCCAATCATCAGCGCCCCAGATCTTCACAAAGGTAATGGCGGTGATAATGGAGCTACTTTGACTTTTCTGCAGCTATATTGGGTCTCACTAAAGCGCTCCACCTACCTTAATGCAAAAAAGACTGTTTCCTCAAGTGGTTCAGTCAGCTGACTTTGGGGATGACATGCCTGCATTAGAGGAGGGTGAATTTCCAGAGGGGAAAGAGGTCGAGGCTGTGGAGGAACCTGTACGGGTTTATCAGGATGAGGATCAGGCCACATCCTGACCTATGTTTGGTAAGATACACTTTCCTGTCTCTGAGGAGCTAGATCTGGGGTAGCCAACGCAAGTCCTCGAGAGCTACCAACAGTTAATGTTTTCCAGATCTCCTCACAGATTCACAAGTGAAGTAATTAGCTCCACCTGTGTATCTTTTAAAATGTCAGTGAGTAACGAGTGCACCTGTGCAGCAGCTAGGTTGTCTGGAAAATGTGAACTGTTAGTAGTAGCCAACTCAAGTCCTCGAGAGCTACAGAGCTAAATCATCACTTACTGACTGCATGGAAACACCCAGATAAAAATGTAAAATACCATGAATATTTTTATCCTCATATCATGTCCCTTCTGATTGCAGAAAGTCAGATTTCCAGAGATTTGTAATCAAATCCTGCTGCGGGGGACTTGGTGGTTATACCTGACCACGTTTGTGAGGCAGCCACTTAACACATAAATCCGTAGGTGCTTTTATGAGATGAGACAGCAAGAATCTCAGCCTTTTGTCTGTCTCAGCGTGTTAAGCAAGAATCTCAGCCTTTTGTCAGTCTCAGCGTGTTAAGCTCTTTGGCTACCTCAGTGACAGGCCAACGCCAAATCTAATTCAGTCCAGAGCTGGACAAATGGATCTCTCAGGCAACGGGGTAAATCTCCTTTTCTGCCTAGGGAGGGGTGGGCAATCTTTTTCTAGTGGAACCAGAGGATGTGGTTGTTGAGCCTTCACCACCACCCATATTGAACCAAAGCCTGCATACAAACCTACAGCATGACGGGCATTTGACCCACTTGGGGGATCCCAAGTTAGGGGTGTATCTTTTTGCTCTTCCTGGCCGCTTGGGTCCACTCATTTATTTATTAACAGTTTCTTATATAGCACAGCATATTCCGTAGCGATTTACAAAGGATGTTATGATACCTGGGTGAGGGATTTAGTTGTCTTTTTACCGGTCTGCCAGTTTCTCCAGACAAGCACATTGCCTTGGAGGACGATATCAACAAACTACTAAACGTGGGGGGGTGGTCACTCCTGTTCCACAGGATCAGCAGAAACCGGGGTTCTACTCAAGTCTGTTTCTTGTGCCGTGCCAGGCCCATTCTTAACCAGGAACAGCTCGATCCTTCCTTGAAGGACGTCAAGTTCAGGATGCAATCTCTCCAGTCCATGATAGTGGGTCTAAAAAAGGAAGAATTCTTGGCATCCATAGACATAAAGGATGCATACTTACACGTCCCTAACTGGCCACCTCACCAGGCGTTCCTACTTGTTCAGTCTGGGACTGGCACTTCCAGTTTTCTCCTCCAAGAAAAACAGTCATCTGGAACTGGAATCTTCTCACCACAGACGCAAGCTTGCGCAGTTGGGGAGCGGTCAGGATGGACTGCCATTTTCAGAGTCGGTGGATGACTCAGGAGGCTTTTCTCTCCATAAATGTCCTTGAGCTTTAAGCATTGTTCCATGCGCTGGTACAAGCACAAGCCCTTCTTTAGGGCAAGGCTATCAGAGTAAAGTCTGACCATACCACAGCAGTGGCCTAAAGATGGAGCTGCTGTCATTCAGGCAGGGGATGGCGGAAGACTCACCAGCTGCCATCCCCCGCCAGCCGCCGGAAGGGGAGGCGCACACGTCCCCTTACAACAGAGATCCCTGCCGGTCCCCACTGCATTGCTGCCGGATCCCACCTCCCTGCTCCACCACCACCACCCCCCCCCCCCCCCCAACCCCCAACCCTGCACATCTCCCTGGAGCGGATACGGGCAGGGATTATGTCCCCCACCGAAACAAAACTGGGACGCGTGTGCGTCCTAGTCAGATGGAGCGCCAGCAGGGGCTTACTGGGAAATGTGAACTTTGTTTATGACAAATAATACTTGGTAGACTCCAGTCTTGGGCCCAATAGTCTGGCACCGCAATAGAATAACGTTGTCTGCCTCTGATAATAGCGATTAATAGAAATGTTAAGTCTGATCAAAGGAAAAAGGAAAATAGTATTTTTACAACATGTGAAGTTACAAATGCTGAATGTGCCATACCTATAGCTTCCTAGCTTTTTCAAAATTCCAGGGGAAATTTATTATGTAGTTTTTTTTAAGGCTTCTTAGGTAGTTTTGGCCACTGAATTTATTAAAGGGATAGACATGTTAAATTAAAAAAATTTGTTTTGTATTTAATATTATACATTATGAGAAATTACATACAAAAAATGGTATGATATATGACTTGATCTTTCACAGAAACAATTTGGTTGGCCTTTTATTTCGATAGAGTAAAAGCCATACCTTGTGTTTGTATTACAAATTGCACAAAGTACAGATTTAGCCTTTCTCATGTATACTCCCTATGGCGCAATGTGGTTTAGTGTAATTCTTATGTATGCCCAGCAGATGGTGCTTTTACAAGTCACATTGCACATTCTTTTTGTCTCCATTGAAATGCAGTACAATAATAGTGTAAGAACTACAGTACAGTATGTTAAATGCAGTATTCAGTTGTGGCATGAGCCAGGCAGTGATGATGTGCGTTACAGACTAGCGCTGGGCTTCAGGATCGCTGAATCCAGATCACAAAATGGAACTAGAAATGCAAACATACAGTACAAGCGCTGAGCGTAATTTCCAGTATGTTTTCCACAGGATGGGTCATTGGGTCAACCACTGAAGTTTGACATGGGCTAGGTCAACGCCTAAAATAGGTCGACATGGTTGGAAGGTCAACACAAGCATTGTCAACAGTGTCTAGGTCAGCAGTCAATGCTCGGCACACTATTCTATTCTCCCTCTACGCCCTAGTGCAGTGGTGGGGAACCTCCGGCCCGCGGGTCGTATACGGCCCCCGGAGCCGGTATTTGTAGCCCGTCCGACGGCAGTACAGCGAGTCTCATACAGGGGAAATCTCAAGAGAGCTACCGACCTCTCGCTAGATTTCCCCTGTATGAGACTCCCTGCACAGCCGCAGGACCACACAGACCGGCGATTTGTAACCTGCGGCAGCCGCCGGAGCGTGGGATGGCTGCCGCAGGACGATTTTGTACGTTTTTTTTTTTTTTTTTTTAAATGGCCCTCGAGGCATTATGCCTCAATGCAAATGGCCCGCGGACCCCAAAAGGTTCCCCACCCCTACCCTAGTGGATGGTAGGACATGAAATACCGCCTGTCGGCTTAAAACAAAAAAAAGGTGAAAAACCCATGTTGACCTTTTGAATGTCGACCTAGACACTATCAACCTAATGCTTGTCGATCTTCTAACCAAGTCCACCTTAAGCATGTTGACCTATTTCAAGTGTCGACCCTGCCCATGTCAACCTTCATTGGTCGAACCAATGTATGTCTACCTTTACTGTGTTGACCAAATGACTGTATACCTTTTTCCACGTGGATGGAAGTCCCTTTTATATACTGTAAATTCACTAAGATAGCATAGTAACTATGACTATCAACATACACAGCCAATCGAAAGGTTTGTTACATTCCCAACTAATAATGAACTTGCTCAGACTCTAGAGCAAATTTGTCTGAGTGTTTATTGTAAGCTGCAACATATTTGTGGTGGGAAGTGCTGGGAGCAAACAGGTACATGTATCTGTCCAAGAGCTAAAGTTTTTATACTGTTAAAGGATGTGTCCGCCTTGGGAAATAACTCACAAATATGCAAAGGATCTAAGCACGGAAAATAAAATTTATTTTAAATGAACCCCTTTTAAAACAATATAGGAGGACAGAATACATTCGCTTTATAAAAGCAAAACATTTACATTTCTTAATGAGATTTTTCTGTTGTAAGTAACACAGGTTTCATACAATTACAGGATCTGTCTAATCTCATTTGCCTGTGTCAATAAAAATGTATTAAATATCACAGTGCAATTTTACAGTACATTTTATACAATTTCCATATGGTAAATTAGGAATACAAACTTTTACAAGAATAAATCTCATTGTTAACGAAACAATTTACATAAAAGCTTTCAGTGTATGGGCTAATACAGTGGTGTAGGAAAGAGAGTGGGGGCATCTGTTCTTCTGTTAAAGAGATAAGAGATTCCTACAGTATGCTGCTGTTGAGCCTGTACAGACTGGCATTACCCAGCATGCACCTTTCTGGACACTCTTCATATGTACAAAATATTTATAACAGGAATTATTTTTTCTATTTCAAGATGTCTGCTCTCTTCTCGTGGATATGGTGTGGATAAATCTAAAGGTGTGTACACATGGTGCGATATGTTGGCTGCAGATTATTGAATCTATATTCTCCCGGCAGGGAGGCAGGAATGGGGAATGGAGTATGCTGCGTAACGGGATTCAATGTTGCTGTACATGTGTGACTGATATCGTCCAAGTCAAATAGAAGTTACCTTGAATTGCACCATGTGTACACAGCATAAGTTTAGTAATATTTTAAGTATATTTTCCAAAAGCAATGCACATTTACAGTATATACCACTGTGAAGGTATATACAACTAAAAGGTACATACACACTGGCCAGTGTGTATAGCCAGTGATGTAGTAAAAATAGCTTAGTGCAGTGGTTCCCAACCCTGGTCCTCAAGTACCCCCAACAGTGCATGTTTTGCAGGTCTCCACACAGAATCACAAGTGCTATAATTAGCTCCACCTGTGGATCTTGCTATAATTAGCTCCACCTGTGGATCTTTTCAAATGTGCCTGAATAAATGAGTGCACCTGCCGGGTGACCTGGAAAACGTGCACTGTTGGGGGTACTTGAGGACCAGAGTTGGGAACCACTGGTTTAGTGCATACACACACTGAGCAATTTCACGAGGAGGGACAGCTTTCCATAGTAAAATGGTATGGAAAGCAGTTTACTTAGCTGGTAAATAAACCGGACGGCGATGAGGTGGGAGCATGCAGCAGCACTCGCCACTTATCACAGGGGCACTTTTTGAGCTGAAAGCAGCTCAAACAGAAGTAAGTTACTTTCAACTCAAACTTTGCACAGTGTGTATGGGAGTTTAGGGTCATAATTTCATTTAAAAAAAAAAAAAAATGAAATGAACCCTACATTGCAATACATGCACACAGTAAGGAAAATAATGCAATATGTTGAAAACATGTTATTTACACATAAGTTAACAGGTACTGTAAAAGTATTGCTACAACGATACCTTCCCTTTCCTTTTAAGTATGATCCCTATTACAATGAACAGCAGCTGGTCTTTATGCCATAAGTCTGATGAATCTAATCAGACACTTCTTTTCTGGACATTATGCTAGACCAGGGGTGGGCAATTATTTCAGCTGGGGGGGAAGGGTGACAAACTCATCCCTTTAATCCGGGACACATATTAATTTCACAGGTTCTGTGGCAGTTTAAAACCAGGTGAAAGCCAGCCACAGAACCTGTGTAATTAATGTGTCCCGGATTAAAGGGATGAGTTGGTCACCCTAGCTGGGGGGCTACTTCATACTTCCAGCAAATATTCAAGGGCAGTACTCCAGAAATAGGGGGTGTTGTCACTCAAAAGGGTGTGTGTCTTAATGTATTGTAGCACACCATATACCCCTTTTACACATCATGCAACACAATAGTAGGCCCCTTACATTAGTTATTTCGCACACCTGCCCCGCTTTAGATATTTCAAACACCTGCGCACCAGCCTTGAAAAAATGGTGCTGATTGCAGTAACGGCGACTCATCCATCCTCGGTGGTGCTGCAGCTGAAGTGACGTGATGTGGGGGCGGGTGGGTCAGCAATGCTGTATGCGTGTCCAATGGCAGCAGTGTGTGCATGCTGCGTAGTCCTGTGGCCTTTCGCGCATGCGCCGGGCCTGGTGCCTGCTACGCACAGGCTGAGCATCAGCTACACAGGACTACACTGCACGCACACAGCAGAGTTGAGCAGCAGGCCAGTCAGGCGCTGTTCACAGGCCGCCTGTTGACCACCCCTGTGCTAGACCAATGGTTCTCAACCAGTGCACGTTTTGCAGGTCTCCAAACAGAATCACAAGTTAAATTAGCTTCAACTGTGGAGCTTTTATAATGTGTCTGTAATGAGAGCACCAGTGCACCTTCTGGGTGACCTAGAAAACGTGAACTGTTGGGGGTACTTGAGGACTGAAGTTGAGAACCACTGTGCTAGATTGTTTGTAAGGCCTCTTCACTTCTACAGGTACCTGAATTGAGAGCAGGCAATTTGATGCATTCCTCCAGGTTCCCAAACCCCTGTTGCAGCACTATGGACTGCTCGCATTGCACACACACTCACACTCTCTCTCTATTCTGCATTGTCTAGATCAGTGGTCTTCAAACGCTTTTGCTCTGGGACCCCATCAGATAATAAAAACAAGGTACTTGTGTAATATCACGGCGCCTGGCTATGCTACGTTTTCGGCGTAGACCAACGGCTACCTAGCGTAGTCAGTGTAGCGCCCCTGGCAGCTCTCCCCAGGGGGCAGTTTGTGCTGCCTGTGTTCCCGGGAGTCGTCCTACCCCCCCCCCCCCCCACAGCCTCCGCCGCAGGCAGGGAGGCTTCCATCTCCCTGCCTGCCGCCGTTCTCACGCGGCATGCAAATTTATACCAAGTTTCGTGTACTTTAGTACTGAGAAAGGATCGGCGTGCGAATTTATATCAAGTTTTGTGTACTTATTCCCAATAAGCAGAAGGGTTTACAGGAAATTATACCTGTTATATTTAAAGCCCCGTACACACGGGGGAGATATATTGCTCAGTTTCAGTTTCAGTATATGGCTGAGCAATATATTGCTCAGTTTCTCCTTTTCATCAGCGACCAGAGATGGTCGCTGATTAAAGGGAACCTCTGCCGGCGGTGCCGCAGAGGTACGCAGCTGGTCGCAGGAGCAAGCTCCTGCGACCAGCGATTAGAACGGGGCTGAAAACGGGAGCGCACACTCCCATCACTGGCAATAGGGTCGCCTGCGACCATATTTCCAGCGATTTCAGCCCCTGTGTGTACACAGCTTAAGTGTGTTTAACCCCTTCACGACATTGCCTTTTAAGGTAATTTTTTTTTTTTTTTCCTCCTTGCGTTCAAATAAGCGTAACTTTTTTAATTTTCCGGCTATATAGACACATGAGGGCTTTTTTTTTGCGGGACAAGTTGTACTTTTAAATGGTACCATTTACTATACCGTATAATATTCTGGGGAATCAGGAAATAATTCAATGTGGGGTAAAAAGAAAAAAAAACGCAAATCCACAATTTTGCGCTGGTTACGTTTTTTTTGGAGTTCATAGTTCGTTTAAAATGATGGGTTATCTTTATTCTATGGGTCGTTACGATTCCGGTGATACCAAACTTATATAGTTTTCGTTACGTTTTACGACTAAAAAAAAAAATAGAATATGTTACGGTTTTTCGAATTTGCGTCGCGTCGCCATGTTCTGCGGCTTATAACTTTTTTATTTTTCCACCTACGGACCTGGGTGAGGGCTCATTTTTTGCGGGCTGAAGTGTACTTTTTAATTAATACCATTATGGGATATGGGCGACTTTCTGATCTCTTTTAGCTATTTTTTTTTGGGTAGGCGATGCGACCAAAAAACGTAGTTTTGGCGTTGGGGATTATTTTCCGTTTACGCCTTTAACCGTGCGGGATAACTAATGTTATATTTTAATAGATCGGACTTTTAGGAACGCGGCGATACCAAATATGTTTATTTTTTTTATTTTTTATTTATTTTTATTTGGGAAATGGGGAAAGGGGGGTGATTTGAACTTTTAATATTTTTTTTTTTTTTATTTTTAAACTTTTTTTTTTTTTTTTTACTTTTACTACAAGGCCCCCTAGTGTACTTGACCACTAGGGGGCGCGATCGCCTGTACTAGGTTCAGCCATAGAGCTCTATGGCTGAACGTAGTGATTTTATGCACTTCCTATTACATCCTGCCTGAGGCAGGATGTAATAGGTATGCATACACGGCCAGCACAGGGGTCTACATTAGACCCCTGGCTACCATGGCAACCGATCGGCACCCTCCGATCTCGCTGCGGGGGGCCCCGATCGGCGCCGGAGGGGGGCGCCCCCCCTCCGATCAGCTATTTAAGCACTGCGGGCGCTTTGCCCGCGGTGCTTAAAGGGTTAAACGGCCACGATCGGCGAACTCGCCGCTCGTGGCCGTGAGAGCAGGGACCTGGCTGTAATATACAGCCATTACCTGCTCTCTTTCAAGCCAGCTCACTCCGTGAGCTGGCTTGATTCCCCCGCAACCGACATATGACGTATATATACGTCATATGTCGTGAAGGGGTTAAGTACTTAATACTGAGAAAGGATACCGCTTTTCACTTATTGTCCATCGGTTTGTGATTAATTTGGAAAATGCCTCCATTTCAAAACCCAACTATCCACGCCAGCCTGAAGCGTGGTGAGCGTAGCGTTACGCGTCCTCCTGACCTGTTCATGCCCCCTACTATCCATGTCGGCGTGGAGTTGATTGTATAATCAACACTATGCCGAATCTGACAGATACGCTAACTGCGCTGGCCGCAGGAACAATACGCTGATTCTGACAGGGACACTACGCTAACTATGTAACGGATGCCGTGATATTACACAAGTACCAAAAACAATTACAGGACCCCAGCAAGTTACTGTAGAAGGTCATCACATTACATTACATGTGTAGTCAGCAGACAGCACATACATGGCAGCATTGTGGAGGCACAAAATGATGTGAGAAGGCTGAAAAAGTCTGTTCAATTCTGTGTTGTTTTAGACTCCTCGGGTGAAATTTAATAGGATAAGAGATTCAGAAAGTGAGAGATTTGGTAAGAAATTTCCAGTTTTACTAAAGCAGCAATCATTTAAACTTCAAAATCAAACTGGTTTTGCAGTGTAAATGATTGCCTCTTTAAAAAAAAAACATCTGAGATATGCGGACATGCCACACGTTTGATGATTTCAGAAACCATTACATCCCACCCATTAAAAATTATGGTGTGATTGTGGTCTTAATATACTACATATTTTATTCTGAACCATAACAATAAGATAAGATAACACAACAAACATTGTAATTGTAAAATGAAAATATAAAACAAAACTTCTGTACTTCATTACATTGGTAAAATATCTATCTATATGTCTAGTGTCTGTTTTGTGTCTATGAAACACTGCCATCTGTTGGCAGCGAGTGAAACTATAGCTCTTTCTCACACATGCACAAACACAAGATGTCATCACAAAGCAGCAGACTAGCTTTCCAAGCATTTGCTTCCAGCGGGATCACTGGTCTTTTATAATTTTATGTGACATTTTCTGATAATTATTATTTATAGTTATAACATTTTTGGATACCTTTTGGATTTTCTACTACATAGAGTGCACTATATTTTCTTTTATTGTACTTTATTACAGTCAAATTGCTTATAAATCATTATTAGAAAACCCTTTGGTACTTGTAAGTATTATCTGGGCGCCCGATTTTTTGATTGAATGCCTTAACTTAAGGCATACAATCAGATGCGATGGACCCGATTTTTTTCGGAAAAATCGGGTTGATTGCATCGCATGCAACCAAAACCCATGCGATGCGATGGACCCGATTTTTAGATTGGTTTCAATGTTAAATGGTCCCTGCGACCCGGTTTTACATTGGGTCCAATGTTAAATGCCCCCCAACCCCATTTTTTATTTGTATACCCACCCTGTTCATACCCCCACTATCCAAGTGGGCATAGAGTTGATTTTATATAGTGTGGCACATCCGATTTGCATCCTATCTTGACTATATAGTGCAGATCTGCACTATATAGACAAGGCAGCCAAGACTTTCTGGCTTCCGACACTTGGGCTTGCTTATAATTCATCTTCCAACACTATAATGATACACAGCATACAGTACATCAAAAGCAACACTAGAGCGGCTTACCGCCTAAAATGTTAATGTCCTGTAGTGATCTAATCAAATTCCAGATCTCAATCACATGGACCACCTGTGGAAACCTTTCATCCAATGATCATCATCCAACCTGCTGAAGATTAAACTATTTTTGCATGAAGAAATGGCTCAAATATCCACATTCAATTCTTAGGTATTTATCTGAAGTCACATACTGTATGATTTGCTTCTTTAACTCCATGTCTATTGTGTCTTAGCTTTAGAAACATATACAGTAACCTACAATAGTGGTTCTTATCTCCATGTGTCCAGGACTTCTGTTTGTGGAAACAGGCAGTATGATTAGTGAAGATCAAATACTCTCAGGTGCTTAGTACCTTCCCAAGCCTAAAGGCCCCCATACACTAGGGTGACTTGTCCTTAGGACAAGTCGCCCCTGACTTCCCCCTGAGCTTCCCCGGCTGCTCCCCGGGGCAGCTTGATTAGATTGGCACTTGATGTGCCATTTTTTACATGTGATAAATCGTCTCGATTTATCACATGTAAAAAACCCGGGGAGCAGGGGGGGGGGGGGGGGGCTACAGAGGTTGGAGCTGGTGGGAGCAGGGGGGCTGGGGACGCTGCGGGGGACACGTCTGTGTCCCCTGCTGCTGGGGACACTGCGGGGGACAGCGTCTGTGCGGCGAGGTGGTAGAGGGAGCAGGGGGGGCTGGGGACGCTGCGGGGGACACGTCTGTGTCCCCCGCTGCTGGGGACGCTGCGGGGGACAGCGTCTGTGCGGCGAGGCGGTAGAGGAAGCTAGTGGGGCGGCGAGGCGGTAGAGGGAGCAGGGGGGGCTGGGGACGCTGCGGGGGACACAGGCGGCATAGAGCCGGGCAGGGGGAGCTGGCGGGAGCTGTCAGAAAAAAAAAGCCTATACAATGAATGGGCAGCCTGTGATTGGCTGAGCGCTCTCTCAGCCAATTGCTGACTGGCTGAGAGAGCGCTCAGCCAATCACAGGCCGCCCATGCATTGTATGGGCTTTTTTTTTTTTTATTCAATACTGACAGCTCCCGCCGGCTCCCCCTGCCCGGCTCTATGCCGCCTGTGTCCCCCGCAGCGTCCCCAGCCCCCCCTGCTCCCTCTACCGCCTCGCCGCCCCACTAGGTCCCAAGTCGGGTGGTCGGACGTGCAGCAGGTCCGACCACCCGACGCAGATCCGATGCGCACGGGACCGCGCATCGGATCTGAGGGGACATCAAAACTAGCCGATTTTGGTCCGATTTCGGCCAGATCCGACTGATCTGGCTGAAATCTGACCAAAATCGGCTAGTGTATGGGGGCCTTAAAGGGGCATATACACGGGGCCATTTCAGACCCATTTCTAAGCGATCTGACTAGATTGCTCAGAAATGGAGCACAGATTACTCAGTGTGTATGCCCCCCAGTGATGATGAATCAGGTCCTGCATGCTTGCACTGTCTTTCATGTGAAGATTGTGGGGTTTTGCCTATAAGCATAGGCAAAACCCCACTCAGCACACAAAGTGCGTAAGCTGCGATGTGTGCTGAGCGTTCTTGCTTAAGCACCTTGCTCAGGACCTCCACATCCCATCACCCCATGTTTACATCTGGAATCAAACGGTGCACAAAATGCATTTCAATTTGGACTATGTAGTAGAGATCTGTACTACAGTATATAGTCTTGCCTCACCAGTCTATTTTTTTTTCTTTATTCAATTTTGGTGCTGGGCATTGGGATCGAATCATTAATGAATGGGGCTTAAAAGAAACTGATATCCATTAGATTTTGATTCCATTTTGCTTATATAAGTAAAATCGAATAGAAAAATAGACCAACTCAAACCACTTGTAGGGGCGTTAGTCTTTGAGGAAATTCAATTAGCCTTACGCTGGGTAACAATAAGATAAGATTTTTTTACGATATGCACGCTAATGATATTGTTAAACGTGCACGCTATTGCAGGTCATTAGTGCCCCCTATGTTGTCTGTACATGTAGTAAAATCTTGGATTTAAACTGTGTACACTTGGGGGTGATAGGGGCTGAAATCGCTGGAAATATGGTTGCAGGCGACCATATTGCCAGTGATGGGAGTGTGCCCCGGCGATAAATCGCTGGGTGCACGCTCCCGTTTTCAGCCCCATTCTAATCACTGGTCGCAGGAGCTTGCTGCTGCGACCAGCTGATTACCTCTGCGGCTCCCCCGGCAGATGTTCCCTTCCATCTCTGGTCACTGATGAAAAGGAGAAACTGAGCAATATTTTGCTCAGCCATATATTGCTAGCAATATATCGTTTGTCAGGGAGAACAGCCAGTTCAAGGGAAATAGTTGACAACATTGCATGTCATGTAATGTGGACCTAGGTTTACCGTGCAGCTATAAGTACAACAAACATGCCTCTCACACATTTTTACAATGTATTTCCCTAAAGAAACTGAAACCTGCTCTCTTCCCTACTACACATACTCAGACTGCAAATTGCACGCACATACACACTCTGGCAAGTATTCAATGCTCCAGCGAGCGCAGGGGCAGCGTACCCTGTCATGCTTTCGCCTGCACTCGCCGAGCTTCTCCAGTCTGCTGGATTCGCTGCCTGCCCGCCGGTCACCGTATTTAACGGCTCAGGAGCTAGCTGCCCCTGATGTCAAAAATAGCCCAATACGGCGACACAGCAGCGGCAGGCAGGATGGACACCCGGTATATTAGACAGGCAGGAGGGGGACAGGTCGGCCACTGCGGAGGGACGGAGCACACATTTATACACTGCAGGGAGGGCCGGGTGACCCAGGCAGTAGTGTGCACTGAGCTGGTCCCGCTGCGTGCATATCTAATGAGCGGGACCCAGCGCAGTGCATAAATAATGGGAAAAAAATTAAACAAAACAATCAAAATATATTAAAGTGGTGCTTGTACAGAAATAAAAATTTGCAAGATGATAAACAAAAAAACATTTATTTTATAAGTACAAATTTCAGTTCACCTAAAAAAGATGTTGAATGCAGAACGGAGAACTCTATTTTGGCATTGAATACACTTTCGGCGAAATATGCAAAAAAAACACATAGAACTACAAAGCGAATAGCAGCAACTATGAAACTGTGAATTGAATACGTAGAATATCATTTTCGGAGAAAAAATGTGTCGATTCGCCAAAAAACAGCCTTGTTCACCAAAAAACCAGTGAATCAAGAGCATTGAATACTGCCCTATAACTCTGGACTGCCTTAACCCTATACATACATTTTGGCTGCAGAATACAAACACACACGGACTGCAGACTACCCCCTGCCACATACACAAACATGGACTACAGATATCACATAATTACTGACTTTGTCACTGCTCCGGGAGGCATAGAGGAAGGGAGGAACCGTGATGCAGCGCAAGAGGCTGTGGGTGGTGCATGACTGCATCAACATAGCCCAGCCCCCCACTATAAAATGCTTAAATTACCAGCTTTGGAATGGAGCGGTGTGGCTATAATTACATGATTTATCATGAATCACGTCATTGACCACCCACTCACAAAAAAAAAGAGGAAAAAAATTATATTAAGTATAATATATCCATCAGCTGCTCAGTTACAGCTGTGGGGTAAGCGAGTGGTGCACACAAGGAGAGTACTAAGTACCTGGACACCCCCCCCCCCCCCATTAGCCAATCCAGCAATGCAGTGCACCTTGATGGATTGGAGGATTAGGGGGTTTGAGGTATTTAGAACCCCCATCATGCATGCACCATTGGTTTACAGTAAAGTTGTAGCGGAGCAGCTTTTTGAATCTGTCCACTAGAGCAAACTCCTCTGTGAGATGCGGGAAAGAGCTATATAAATATATAGAGAGAGGACAAAACTGTCATTTTAAAGCTGACTGATGAACTTGACATTCCTCCAAATACTGCCATTGAGAACAATTTACAATGTTGTCTCGGCACCAATCCCATAACATCTCTTGTCAAAGTTTTAATATTTTTAGAAAACAGTAATATTTAAAGCTTACTGCAAATCATAAGCCTGAAAAGTACATATCTGATGAATATGTCCAAAGTTCAGTTGGCATAAGATATAATGTTTAATATCCTTCTTATTTATCAGGGTTGCCTACTTTATAGCTGCCCTCTCTGGGAGAGGCCAGCCAGTTCAGTGTGGCAGTGGGGTAAGAGGCTGGCGATGGACGGGAAAGTGGCGGGGGCACAGAAGAAACGGCATGTTTAAGGGTGTGGCTAGCGCAATCGCTTACTCGTGGACAGTGGTGAGTGAGGCTACAAGGACGTTATTTGCGTCTTTGGTCCCACAGCCCCCCAAAGGGCTTTCAAATACAGACATTCCATCTCATTAAAAGTATTTAAAGAAAGTGAGTTCCATGCATTCTGCTTAGGTCTGAGGTTTACTTAGCAAACTGAAGTCTCTTATCCATAATATGGAAGTTCTGTTTTTTTGTTTTTTTTTTAATGGAAGGACAGTGATTGTTAATGATAACTTACAAGTTAATTTTTTTTATAAACAATCACCAACACGTCTGCCCATTATGTAGCTTATCTAAGTACAGGTACATTTGGAAATGTGCTTTTAAAAAAATAAACAAAATAACATCTTAATAACGAAAGTAAGAAACTATACAGAATACTGTACGTGTATGCACAAGACCTCTCTATATGTTACAGTATATAATCTATATAGCATACATCTATCCTTTGCATATTTCAAATATAGCCCACCTCATGCAGTCTAACACCTTTTTCACACCGCGGGACTGTAGCAAAGACACCGGCTTCATCTGTCTCACGAAGAGCAGAAACATACATTTACTAATGTAACTTGGTGTTAATGCTAATGTGTTATAAAGTCAGAGGGTGAAATTTAATAGGATGAGAGACTCAGAAAGTGAGAGATTTGGTAAGAAATCTCTAGTTTTTTAAAGCCGCAATCATTTACACTTCAAAATCAAACTGGTTTTGCAATGTAAATGATTGCAGCTTTAAAAAAATGGAGATTTCTTACCAAATGTCTCACTTTCTGAATCTCTCATCCTATTAAATTTCCCCCAGAATTCCCTGATGAACTACAGTACTCCACCAGATCATGTTAAATAACATTGATTTATATAGCAAGTTTGCATTGTTTTATCAGATATAATAATGTGTAAATGTTTTTCAAATAAAGGAAACCTAGCTTTGTAACACAATTACCATTTTTCTGGGTGACCCCTCCAGGAGTTGGCAATCAGGTTGTCCTAGCGGTGGGAGAAGCAGGGGCCATGGCTCGGCATAAGGTGTGGGGAGGTGATGTGGCATAAGGGGCTGTGGGTGTGCACACCCCACTATACAATAGTCAAGATTACCAGCATTGTACAGTTTTGCACTACAATTACATGATTCTGAGTACATTTTGTCATTGGTCTTCCAGTCTACCAACTTTAGTTGGTAAGTGGGCAGCTGGGTGGCAGAATGCGGGCTGCCCTGGAAGCCTGGCCCACTTTCCCCAGGGGGTTGGGAGCACCCCCCAATTTTCCTGGCAACTATGTTCTGTAATACCCCTTTTACACCAACGAAAAACCCAGGTCGGACCCAGGTCGGACCCAGGTCAGTGTTGGTGTAAATGGGACCAACCCAGGTCCATTGACACTGGTCTCCTACCCAGGTCCTGACCAGGGTTGAACACTGGTCGGACCTGGGTCGTGAGCGGTGTAAATGGTCCCAACCCAGGTCAGGACATCTGGGTAGTGCTGAAAGGATACAAGAAGCATGGGACGCCTTTCCGTAAGTCAGTACCATGCATTCCACAGTGCATTGCAGCAGCAGAAGACAGCAACCCGTGCGGACAGTGCACACAGGCTGCTACCTGGCACTACACAGTTGGACCTGCCACAACCCTATCTGGCACTAGGATGCAGCGCTGTCAGGCAGTAGTGGGACCAAGAGCTTAAAGGAGGAGGGTGCGTGATGTGCCTCCCACTCCAGTGACTCCATTTTTTAAGGGATATATACTCTACCTACAGAAATCATTTATGTTTGTTTTGGGGGGGCTGGGGGGAGGGGTATGGATTGTATGGTCGACCTAAAGATTGTCGACAGTCATAAGGTCGACATACTGCAAGGTCGACATTTGTCTAGGTCGACATGGGATAAGATCGACAGGTCATCAGGTCGACACAAGCATTAGGTCGACATGGTCTAGGTCGACAGTCAAAATGTCAACATGGGGCTTTTCACTGTTTTTTTTTTTACCCGAATGTCGACATAGTCGACATGGACACAGTTTTAAGTGTCCATGCACTCGGCACACTATTTTATTCTCCCACAATGCCCCAGTGCAGTGATGGCTAACCTTGACACTCCAGCTGTTGTTGAACTACACATCCCAGCATGCCCTGCATCAGTTTTAGCATGGCCAAATAGTAAAACTGTAGCAGGGCATGCTGGGATGTGTAGTTCAATAACAGCTGGAGTGTCAAGGTTAGTCATCACTGCCCTAGTGGATATTAGGGCATGAAATACCGCCTGTCGGTATATGTCGGCTCATTAAACAGTGAAAAATCCTATGCCGACCTAATGCTTGTGTCGACCTAATGACCTGTTGACCTTGTCCCATGTGGACCTTGCAGTATGTCGACCTAGTGGTGTCGACCTAATGACTGTCGACCATCTTTAGGTCGACCAACTGACTGCTGCTGCATCACTGAATATAACTTTTTGACAAAATATTTTGCTAAATAAACCAACCAACATTTTTCAATGCTAACTTTTCATGTCTTTTAATTTTTATTTAAATCATTGAGGGAAGGTTGGCTGGCAGTTTATCAGTCCTAAAATTGACATTTTTAATGTCATCCATAGGGAAAAGCAGGGCTGACCCAGGTTCAGTGTAAATGGTGCAGACCCAGGTCCGACCCAGGTTGAAGTGCTGTGTAAATGGGGTATGAAGCAGGGTCCGACCCTGGAAACTTCTGTGTTCAAAGACCAGGGTCCGACCAGGGATTTTGGTGTAAAAGGGGTATTACCTTTACAGGGTTCCAGCTCTTCACAGGTTGTTACAACAAAAAAGTTATTCATTTTATTTATCGCCAGAAATGTATATCACACACATTAATATAATTCCAATGGAGCATACAAATTATATTCTCTACCACATTTACACACACACTTAAGGTGCGTACACCCATACAGATTTTTCTGTCCAATCTATCTGGTGGGAAAAAAAACCTGAAAATGTATGGGAGTAAATGACAATCAAAAAATTGTTTCCAAACTCTTGAAAACAGACAGTGACCAGTCAGACAAATTGTTTAAATCATTCTGATATAACAAATTTATCAAAGCATATATTTTTTTTCTGTTTTCCAGCATTTGAGTGAAAATCAAATGACTGCTGTGACATTCTATTAGCGGTAGTCGTAGAATGACAGAGATTAAACCAAATGTCTCCATCATGGATACTTTGCGGCCAAAGAAAGTTGGGCATTAAGAAACCAAGTGGTCATTAGCCTACTAAAATGACTTGAAAAAATAAAAACCATAGAACTTCCACACAATGCAACCCAATTGTCATGAAAGTGCATGGTAGTTCCGTATTTGGCCAGTGAAGCTTCATTTTTTTTCTGTAAGGGACTTCTTACTTTATACTATCTTATTTCTGGGTGTCTCTTTATTAACAGACTTGAATGATTCATTTTATTTATTTTGAGCATCCGCAAGAAAAGGGTCAAGGGCCTTATTCTGGTCTGTGCGGCCGGAGCCGAATATGCGGCCAGGGCCGTGCGTCCTAAACCCCGCCTTCCGTACGGATCGCTCATTCCGTCCGAATGCGGTAAGCCGCTGACCGCACGGAGCACGAGTGGATTTCTCATGTACACACCTCCTCCATCTCTGGGAACCTCCCCCATCATTCGATGGTCGCATACCATCGAATGCAGGACCGAGCGGTCAGGCAGCTCCCGCGAGCTCAGACCACTCGGGCATTTCTCCGTGCAAAAGCAGGGATCTGGGCGGGCAGCTGACATCCGGCAATGTCATATGTCCGCCCCCTACACGTGCGTCATGGCCGCATTACCATACGAACGCCCAGCGTTTTCATGGGAACGCCCATGAAACGCGGGGCATATGCATATGTTAATGAGGCCAAACAGCCCTTCATGCCCCTCTCCTCCCCCTGTTCGTAGTGTAAACAATTCATGCGGAATTTGGACGTATGTACCTTTTGCACATGCGCAGACAGGGCCGGCTTTACCATTAGGCAGCTGCCTAGGGCGCCAGGATCTGGGGGGGGGGCACCAAGGTTGCCTATCAAAAAATCATGGCTGTCTATGAGGAATGTGCAACTTCTAAGACCTCACCACCATACTTTTCCTTGAGGCATACTTCTCTACTTTACTGCTCCCTCCTACTTGTACTCTGTTGTGGGTGTCAAAGGGAGGCCTCCAAGGAAAGCAGGGGACTTGTCCATCTTCCCAGGAATGGCTGGGAGGACCAAATGATTTTTGGGAGCCTCCTTGGGGGGGTGGGGGGGCAGTAGGCTAAAGTTTTGCCTAGGGTGCTGAGAAGCCTTACACCGGCCCTGTGCGCAGATATGCCTCTGCACATGCGCAGACACAAAACAATGGCAGAACGAACGCACGTGGACATATCCGCACCAACCAGAATAAGGGCCCATGTGACTAGAAGCCTCTCTTAGCCCTGCGCTAATGCCAGCCTATCGCATCATGTGCAAGTTGTGTTGGAAAGCAACATAATAGAGGCTTTGATGAACAGCTACATGCAGATAAATAATTTAAGAGTGCAAAATGCAGGGACATGTGTTGTTTCTGTACATGAAATAAAAAAAAGCACAAAAAGCCATAAAACAAATGTTTATTTTAGTAAAATAATAATAAAAAATTTATATATATTTCTGTATATTGGGGAGAATATTTAAATGGCTGTGGATAATAATATGTGCAACAAATTGCAGGTCAAATATCACCAAGGTATGAGAACAGCTCTGTTTAAAACAAGAAATAAAAGGGTGCGGGAACAGAATAGGCAAAAAGCAACAAAACTTTCATCGGGCTAAAAGTAACATTCCACTCTGACTGTTACCTAAAGTTCCCCAAGCACAACAATGTCGCAGTGCAAGGCCTTCTAACTGTTTAATAGAATAAACATATCTAGGTAACAATCTGGAAGCATTAAAGTCTCCTGCTACAATATGCCAACTTCCTTTTCAGATGACAGTCAGCCATGTTGAAAAACAATAATAAGCATTTGCAAGGATACTGTACAGTATTGTAGTCTTCGGCAAATGGATTCCGGATCAAAAGTTCACTTTGAAATACTGCATGTTTACAGCTTTTGCCATATGTTGTTCGCTAGAAAATATCCAGTGGGTCGTACATCATAAAAGATATTTACACACTTTTCACAGAAACTGGAAGTCATGTGATGTCATCCTCTTCTGAGCAGTAGTCGGGACCCTTTATAACAAATACATTAGGAAGACAATAGCAAACTGTGACATATACAATTTGTTTAAAAATATATACAATATGACATTGAACATATTAATGACCATTACTACTCAGGAAATATGCTCTTTAACAAAAAGGTAATTGTAAAACAGATCATCTAATAATAAATAAAATGCAACACTGACAAATCTGAATTGATTCTAATACGTTCCCAAAGCCTAAATTGAATGGGTACTATTAATAAAAAAAAGTCCACCAACCCCCCCCCCTCCCCCCTTGCAGTGTGTGTTCCCACAAACATCTATTCAATGCTCGGCAACCCATCAAATGATGTGGCACAGGGGTGGCCAACACACGGCTCTTCTCCTTTTGTTATGTGGCTCGGCAGCTTGGGGGGGAGGGGGGGCGCCAAGGCAATCCCCTGCACCCTCTTTGTTCTATATATAACCTGTTCAGCCGCGCTGGGTTTAGAGTCTGCAGCGTACTTATAAGGAAGCATGAGAAGCCGCTATTGCAGGTGAGTCTACACGGATGACGGATGTGGAACTGTATAGGCATAGTCAGTTAGTGTCCGTCATTCGTGCAGCCCCAGCACCGCTACTGCAGACTCACCTGCAATAGCGGCTTCTCATCCCTCCGTGTAAGCACTCCACGAGGATGGGTCAGCCAGCCCACCACTGCAGATGGAGAAACAGGGTGGCAGGCAGCAGCAGAATAGAGAAGAGGTACAGTATACAGAGTCTGAGTAGGAAGTGCTTTGGCCGGAAACTGGCTCGATATGTATATAGGCCACAACCCATTTATAAATGGGGAGTGGCATTCTGGGAGCTAGGCCACACCCATTTTTGAATGGTTGCGGCTCTTTATCTTAACAGAAAAACATTCGTCTCAGATGGGTTGGCCACCCCTGATGTGGAACATGCACGCATATGTAAAGTTGCTCTGAGGCAGCCTTACATATGCGTGCACCCTCGGGAGGAAACGGCAGCTGACACTGGCGTCATGGCCTCATTACCATGAGAATGTCCAGTGTTCTCATGGGAACGCCCATGAAACACTGGGCATGACCATATGGTAATGGGGCTGCCCACCACATTTGTGGCAGAACAATGATGGTTATAGACTGAAAACAGCATGACCAACCCAAATAGGGATATAGCAGATGTGGGGTTTTACTTAGGAAAATATATACCATTAATTTTTTTTTTTTTTAATGCAATTGCTCTCCCAAATTTTTCTTTGTAAGGCGGTGAGACCATGCATCCCTATGTTAGGCTACACTCCCTCAAGTTGGGAGGCATGCCATTGTCATGATTCATATTATGCAATATAGAAGTGGTGTGAATATTCCTTATAGTACCTGAACAGCTCACAGAGTTGATTCACTCATAGACACTGATGCCTGACATTAAGGCACAACCATGGCCCCATGTGCACACACTCAACAAAAAGGTAGTTCTAGATACCATAGCTATCGAGAGCACTGATGGTCCGGTGTACTGGAGATGCCAGAGCCATCAAGAGCACTGATGGTAACGTTCCAAAGTTTAGAGCGGGGGGGTGGAAAAAATAATGCAAAGTAAGGATGCTTTCAAACATAGAAGAGTTAATAGTTTATTTTTTATCCGTTAACAAAATGAACAGAAGAGGAGTCTTGACTAAAAAGGGATTTTTGTAAGAACTTACCGTTCGAATCCCTTTCTCTGATATGGTCCTGGTGACACAGCTCAACACTGGGATGTAGGAGGGTCCGAAGGAGCCAGGCACCTATCCTAAAGCTTTAGAGGGTAGGCTCCTCCCCTACTGCATCCCTGGACTCTTCAGTTCAATCTTTCAAAGCCACTGGAATACATTAACTCAGTACAAACGCCTGCACATATTATATGCACATTTTATAACAGAAACTGTTAACTTTTAACCATTTTAACATGAACATCATGAAATTCTGGCATACTTACTGAGCGTAAGGGAGGGATCGCTGTGTCACCAGGACCATATCAGAGAAAGGGATTCGAACGGTAAGTTCTTACAAAAATCCCTTTTTCTCTTTCAATGGTCCTGGTGACACAGCTCAACACTGGGACGTTCCAGAGCCGGTCCTTTGGGAGGGTACGCTCAGGTCTGCAGCTCTCAGCACTGCTCGCCCGAATGATGCGTCCTCCGACGCGAACTCATGGAATCTATAGAATTTGGCAAATGTGTGAACAGATGACCAAGTGGCAGCTCTGCAAACCTGCTCAGCTGTGGCCCCATGTCGGACCGCCCAAGAGGTGGCAACTGACCTGGTGGTATGCGCATTTATTCTGGCCGGTACAGGCCTACCCACTTTGGTGTATGCAAAGGCTATCACAGAACGCAACCACCTAGCAATGGTCTGCTTAGATGCAGGCCAACCAATTTTATGTACGTCATACAGTACCAATAAAGTGTCAGTTTTCCTAACACTCTTCACTCTGTCCACATATATGCGTAAGGCACGCACAACATCCAAAGTCTTCAACTTGTCCCTTTTCTTGGAACCCTCTGGGGGTTGAAACACAGGTAGAACTATCTCCTGATTTAAATGGAAGGCAGAGACTACCTTCGGTAAAAATTGCGGCACTGTTCTCAGAACAGCCCTGTCATCGTGAAAAATTAAGAAGGGAGATTTGCATGACAAGGCTCCCAGCTCTGACACCCTTTTAGCAGATGCTACTGCTAACAAAAACACTAGCTTCCACGTGAGAAACTTAAAGTCAGCCGACCTTAAAGGCTCAAAAGGTGCCTTCTGAAGGCAATCCAAAACCAGTGACAGATCCCAAGGTGCTACTGGTTGCTTGTAAGGGGGTTTCAGTCTGGATACCCCTTGTAAAAAGGTTTGAATCTCCGGTAAAATGGCAATTCTTTTTTGAAAATAGATGGACAAGGCCGAAATCTGCACCTTCAACGACTGAAGGCTTAGGCCCGAAGAAAATCCATCTTGTAGAAAATCCAACATTTTTGATAATTTGAAGTGAGATGTGTGAGCTTTTTGCCTCTCACACCATCTAATATAAGTCTTCCAGACTCTATAATAATTTGCCGAAGAAACAGCTTTTCTGGCTTTTATCATAGTCTGCACTACTGCGTCAGAAAATCCTTTCTTTTTTAAAATGGCGGTTTCAATAACCAAGCCGTCAAAATCAATCGATCGGAATCCAGGTGATTGAATGGGCCTTGTCTTAACAGGTCTGGTCTCAGAGGTAGACGCCATGAATCCACTGATAACCTCTGAAGCCTCGAGTACCAAGACCTCCTTGGCCAATCTGGGGCCACAAGGATCACCGGAACCTTCTGGTCCTGTACCCTCTTCAACAGTCTCGCTAACATTGGAATTGGAGGGAATGCATAAAGAAGGTCTCCCTGCCAATGAGTAGTCATGGCATCCACTGCCTCTGCTAGCGGATCTCTCGTTCTGGCATAGAACCTGGGCACCTGATGGTTGAACCTGGATGCCATTAGGTCCAAATCCGGAGTTCCCCACATTGCCGTGATCTGGTGAAACACCTGAGGATGTAGGCTCCATTCTCCTTCCTTGAGCTCCTCCCTGCTCAGGAAGTCTGCTTCTATATTCTCCACTCCTGGAATGAATATAGCCGATATGGCAGGAACATTCTGTTCCGCCCATAGAAAGATTCTGGACACCTCCCACATGGCCAATCTGCTGCGTGTACCTCCCTGGTGATTCAGATACGCCACAGCTGTGGCATTGTCGGTCTGAATCCTCAAGGGGAGGTTCCTTAACCTGTCTTCCGCCAAGGAGATCACTTTCCAGACAGCTCTCAGCTCCAAGATGTTGATTGGTAACACTGATTCGTCTGCCGTCCACAGGCCCTGCAGCCTGAGATCCAGGGCTACTGCCCCCCAGCCCCTGAGACTGGCATCGGTAGTTACTACCAACCAGTCCCAGGTCTGTAATGACCGACCCCACTGAAGGGAATCTACCTCTGTCCACCATTTCAAGGAGTCCCGAGTGTCCGCGGACAGCACTATCAACTCCGTCTTCATGGACAAAGTGTTTCCTGACCAGGCTGACAAAATGTTCCATTGGAATACTCGTGAGTGGAACCTGGCAAATTGAAGCGTTTCGAATGACGCCACCATTTTCCCCAGGAGTTTGAGGCACCTCCATACTGACAAGCTCGGAGCTCTGAGAATCTCCTGAACTAGGGTGACCAGGTCCCTGGCCTTTATCTCCGGGAGAAATACCCGATGGAGATGGGTATCCAGTATGACTCCCAAGAACTGGATCCTCTGTGATGGTACCAACTGAGATTTTTGTAAGTTTAAAATCCAGCCGTGAGCCTGCAAAAAACTGATGGCCTCTTTCAAGTGACTTTGCAGCAGGGTTGCTGACTCCGCCTTGAACAGGAGATCGTCCAAATAGGGTATTACTGTGATTCCCCTGAGCCTCAGCACTGCCGCCATCACAGACATTATCTTTGTAAATACCCTTGGCGCGGTTGCTAGCCCAAAGGGTAACGCCCGGAACTGTAAATGCAGGTCTCCTATGGCAAATCTCAACAGCGTCTGATGTTCCGGGTGAATGGGAACGTGCAGATATGCGTCTTGGACATCCATGGACGCCAGAAATTCTCCCTGGTCCAGACTCAGGAGAACAGACCTCAAAGACTCCATTTTGAAATGGTCTACCCATAGGTGAACATTTAAGGACTTCAAATTTAGTATTGGTCTGAAAGACCCGTCTGGTTTGGGCACCAGGAACAGCGTGGAGTAAAATCCTTTCTTCCACTCTGCCCTGGGAACCGGAATTACCACCCCTTTTTCCAAAAGGGAATGAGCCGCTCTCATCAGAGCTGTGCGCAGGAGCGCCTGCTTTGGTATGGGTGTGGGGATGAACCTCTTCGGAGGGCGCCCTCTGAAAGGGATTTTGTAACCCTGGGTAATAATCTCTAAGACCCAGGTATCCTGGTCTAGAGAAGCCCAAGCGTCCCTGAAGTGTGTGAGACGCCCCCCCACCTTTATCCCTGCCGGGCTTATCCCCAGGCAGTCATGCGGAGGGTTTATCCTCTCCTTTAGAGGCAGGCTTCTTATGGAAAGAGCCAAACTTGGACCTTTGAGATTTGCCCCTGGAGGTCTGAAACCTTCCCCTGAACGACTGTCCCCGAAAGGACGCACCACCTCTAGGGGAGGGCCGAAAGGACGGCCTAAAAGCAGCGAATCTGGATGACTGCTTTGTTGAGGAGGCCGGCAGAAATGTACTCTTGCCGCCTGTGGCTTGTTTTATAATCTCCTCAAGCTCAGAACCAAAAAGTAACTTTCCCTTGAAAGCTAACAATTCTAGGGCCTTTTTGGACTCATTGTCCGCTTCCCAGGCCTTAAGCCAGAGCACTCTCCTGGCATTAATAGAGACTGTGGACACTCTGGTAGCCATTTTAAGAGCTTCCTCCTCTGCTTCCACCGCATATTCTGCCGCGGCCTTAATCTTTTCTGCTACCAGCAAAGCACCAGGGTCAGCCTGCAGCATGGTGCATAACTCACCAGCCCACTCTATAATGGCCTTAGAGACCCAGGCTGAAGCAATAAGGGGGCGCAGGGTAAACCCCACCCCTTCAAAAATAGCTTTGAGGTTTCCCTCGAGCTTTTTATCCACAGAATCTTTAAAAGCTGCACCACCCTGTACAGGCAATACCGTAGCTTTTGATAAACGTGCCACAGAAGCATCCACAACAGGCACTTTTTCCCAGAGTTCAGAATGAGACTCCGGCATGGGGTACAGACTAAGGAATCTTTTAGGCATCTGTAGCCTCTTATCTGGGGTTTTCCAAGCCCCTTCCAATAGTTCCTGTAACCCCTCATCTGAGGGAAAAGTAACAGCCTCCTTCCGCTGTCGCTTAAAAACACCCTTAACAGGGGTCTTATCCTCAACAGACAGTTTTAACGCCTGTTTAACAGCTACAATGAGATCCTCTATACCAGCAGCAGAGGTCTCTTCAAAATCATCACCCTGGTCCCAGGGTGTGTCAGTATACTCTCCTTCCTCCTCCTCTAACACATTAGGCATAGCATAAGACCTTTTAGGGGTCCCTGCAACATCATCCATTTTGTCCAGTATTTCACTGAATCTGTTGATCCCTTTAGCAGTATCCTGCATCACTTGAATAAGCGCAGGATCTGCCTGGGTAAGAGGCAAGGAGCCAGACGACTGCTGAGATGATGGCATAGGTCTCTGTGATTCTACCAGCACATCACTCTGCCTGTCCAGAAGCTGCACCAAAGCGTTTACAGACCTGCCTAGGGCACTGGCCCACGCAGGTTCACTCTGCTCTGCCCTATGGTGTTCACTGCCCATGGGTCTCACATCAGCGCAAGTAATGCATAAGCCCCCCTTGGCCATCTGCTCAGGGACAAACTTTTGTGTGCAAACATTGCACGCGCTCAGTGCACTAAGGGCTCCCTCCCCCAAAACCACAGCCTGATGCTCAGACATGATGCAAGTGAAAAATATATATATCTCAATATACACAGTGCAAACAATTGTACAAGTCAATGCACCCAGTCACTTAGCTGTCTGTAGGTTTCAACTGCGGGGAAGCGATGCCCAGGAAATCCAAGTCACTCTGCCAGGATCAATTAGCCAGCTCAGCTCCGCTGCAAGCGTTCTGAAAGGCGCCAAAGTCAGAGTGAAGGAAGAGACCAAAAGTCCCTGCTGCTGCGGGGTCCGTGACCTTTTGGCGCCAACCACCCCCAGCTAGCCGCTCCTTAGGTAGGATTTCCTTGTTCCAGTGTCTCCCCCTCAAATGGGGACCACTTGGAACATGCCTGTCACAGCGCTGCTGTCCTCTCAGTCAGGAGCTCAGCGTGTAAGCTCCGCATAAAATGGCCGCCGCCATCACGGAGCGCCTGTCCCCCATGATCCCCACCTAACTGTGGAGCCGGTTTCAGGCTACTCCGGAGCCCAGGCAGCCTCTTAATAGAGGCTATGAGCGCAGCACAGGGAGACCAGACAGCGTCTACCCTGTGCACAGATAGCTGACAGGACGCGCTTCTGTCAGCTCCTGCTGCGCTAGCAGTGTGAGGATTCACTATGAAAATCCTCACACTGTGCCTACCTAGCTAGGGTAATAGTTAATAAAATAATAAAAATCCCCTAACTACTCTATTTCTTCGGCTGCTCCGCAGCCCTTTAGAATAGCACCCACTCCAGTGGGCACCTAACACGAACTGAAGAGTCCAGGGATGCAGTAGGGGAGGAGCCTACCCTCTAAAGCTTTAGGATAGGTGCCTGGCTCCTTCGGACCCTCCTACATCCCAGTGTTGAGCTGTGTCACCAGGACCATTGAAAGAGAAATCAGTATTTGGTGTGACCGCCCTTTGTCTCCAAAACAGCATTAATTCTGCTAAACCTCTTGGAGAACTAACCACAGATCTTATGTGGATGCAGCTAGCTCAAGTCCTTCTGTCTCTTCATGTATTCCCACCCAGGCTAAAGCCTCACCCAGCACTCTGTCTGTGTCGCTTAATGCAGCTTCTGCTTTTCCATATGGCATTCTGCAGCTGAGGATTGGGTCTGCTGGGGTCGGTGGATCAGCATATAAGCAGAAGGCAAGCACATTCATTGTTACCTAACACCTCAAGCTCTCCTTCCCCATATATTCCCAGACAGACTTGAGTATGTTGAGATAAGAGCTCTGTGGGGGCCATATCTTAACTTGCAGGACTCTTTGTTCTTCTTTCACTGAAGATAGTTCTTCATGACATATGACTATGTTTGAGTTGTCTTGCTGCAGAATAAATCAATCAGATTCCTCCCTGATGGTATTGCATTCTGGATAAGTACCTGTCTGTATTTCCCAGCATCGAGAACACCATTAATCCTGACCAATTCCCCAACTCCATTTGCTAAAATGCAGCCCAAAACATGCAATAAACCTCAACTATGCTTCACTGTTATTTATTGTACCACTCACCAGCCCTTCATTGAATAAACTACCTTCTATTACTGCCAATATTTGTCATTTTTGACTCATCAGTCAGGAGCACCTGCTGTCATTTTACACTGGCCTTGTTTCCATGTCAAAGGTATGGCTTTTTTACTTTAATTCTTCTATGAAGACCACTTCTGGTCAGACTTCTCCAAACAGTAGATGATTGCACATTGGTCCCTCTGGATTCTGCATGTTCTGATCCGATGGCACTGTTAGACATCTTTTGCTTTGAAAGGGAAGTAAGCATAATACATCTTTCATCTTATGAACTCTGTTTCCTTGGCTGACCACTGCTCTTTGAAACCCCAGTCTGTTCTGAAATCTTTGCTGATTCAGTGTAACTACCTTGTCTCTTGTTGTTGTGCCCGGTCTTGCCATGGTGTATAACTTATGACATGAAACAGTCTTCGACAACCTCACCTTTGTAGCAGAGTTTGGGCTTTCCACAGCTGTTTCTGTTTCAGTTAATGACTGTGTTTCGCCCTACATATGAAATGATGATCATTATAACTTGTTTTATATGATTGGTTAATCCTACAAAATCATTGACTTTGTGCAACTGTACTTAGAAGAATTGATGCTGTTTTAAAGCGCGGTCGCACCAAATAATGTTTTGATTCAGATCTCTCTTTGGTCATTCACTTTGCATTTTGTTAGTTGGTGAAAAATAAATTAGGAGCACTTCTATTTATAAAAACATTCTTATTTTGCAGAAATTTCTCCACAACTACCTAAAACTTTTGCACAACTATAATTAGATTAGGGATGCCGGCATTGAAAAGGCCCCAGCATCATGATACCAAGAGTCCCGATAGAGGCTTCCTAAGTAACCTAACCCTCTCCCCCTACCCACTAACCCCAAGCCTCCCAGCTTGCAGCCTGACTAATGCTGGCCACACATCAGACCAACTTTCCTCCAACCATCCAGCTAGTTGCTTGGATGGAATAAAGATCTGGTACTGGATGGGAGCAAAGGACAATCAGAAATGTGCTCACAACCCCAGGAAAATGGACAAAAACATTCAAATAGTTTAAATCAAACTACAGTACTGTGTCTGAGTGACAGTTTTTGTCCTTTTCCAGATTTTGAGAGCAAATTTCTGAAGTAAATATTACATTTGCTCCCATCCAGTACCAGATTTGTATTCCATCCAAGCAACTAGTTGGATGGTTGGAGGAAAGTTGGTCTGATGTGTGGCCACCATAACACACACAACTCCCTCCCCCCCCCCCCCCCCCCACACACACACACACACACACACACACACACACACACACACACCCCCTGACCTTAACCCTTCCTGTTACTGCGTAAACCTAACCCATATCACCTGACACTTTTACTGTCCTGACCCTAACCCACCCTGGCATATGTCCGTTCGAGATGCTGGCTGTTGGCATTCCCACTATAGCATCCTGTCTTCTGAAGTTCCTGCTCTTGTGTTCTGATGGTAGTCAGGATGCTGGCACCGGTATACTCAACATCAGCATCCTAATTGCCAGGATGCTGACCACATCCTAAATAGATATAATATTTCAAACTGCGGCACTCCTCTGATTTTTCATGTAATAACCCGTTTTACCAAGTCCAATTGGTTTTTGGTCTGAATCTGCAAGCTATGCACTCCATAAATTTCTAATTTATTTACACAATCATCTGAACAACTCCAAATTGACACAATTGCTTGCTGATTTAATGGGTCCTTAAGGCGGTTAGTGCTCTGGGCTCTCTAGACAATGGTACACATCTAATAAAAGGGATTGCCACTTTAACTTTTTTAATGAACTATTTACCTTTTCGATTTTTTCATCCAACATTCTGAAAAACTCTTGTTGACTTTCAGAGATGTGTATGCTAAAAATAAAGAATAAAAATTGTTCATTGCTTTTCTCTAAATAGCTTTTTTAATTCTTTAAAAGAGAAAATTAATAAATAGTATAATATAATATAAAAGCCTGAACAATTCTACTGCCCCGGAAACAGATCCTAATGTAATGGGCCCCATACATCAGCAATTACAATTAATGGATTTCCAGATCCAGGGATCTTTTGGCCAGATAAATGGATTCTACAATCTATTTGACTTGCCCACACATTACAGATTTATTTCAGTGATCGGCAGATTTTTCCATCTAATGATTGCATCTTCATATCTGGAAATTGCCCAATCGATTGTCATTTCAGCTGTTCATAATGTAAATAGATGAAGAAGACGAATTTGGAACGCCCACACATATAAAAAAGATCTGCAGATAATACCAGATTATTAAGCATGTTTAAAAATCTGATTAAGCAATCGATTGGCGGATCCCTATTAATTTTTGATTGGGATTGCCAAAAGGGGGAGCCCAAACATCTAAAATTAATTGTGGCAATCATCTCCAGATCTGAGGATTGTCACAATTAATTGCTGATGTATGGGGCCCATAATAAAGCGTACAGACGGCGGCACTAATCTCAAATCATAGGCAGGAAACCAGCAGTTATATCTCAACGTTTCGAACCAGCTTTATTGGGTTCTTCTTCAGAATATATATAAATGTATATACATACATATACATACACATACATATATGCACACAATAAAAATATCGGTACTTGTTTCCTAGCACGGCCACACCGATTTACATCGGGGTGGTCGTGTCGGAAAAATCGGGTCGATCGCATCGCATGCGATTTGGTCGCATGCGATGCGATCGTCGCGACCGACCGATTTTGGACCCGATTTTTTTTTTTTAATTAAATGTAAATCGGGTCCCTGGGACCCGATTTTACATTGGATTCAATGTAAAATATTCCCAACCCCCCCAAATGTCACGGCGTACACCCCACCCCACGATAGACGCCAACCCGAAGCGTGGCGAGCGCAGCGAGCCCGCGAGGGGCGGCGGTGCGCGTCCTCCGACCTTTTCATTCCCCTACTATCCACGTCGGCGTGGAGTTGAGAATAGAATAGTGTGGCGAGCGCAGCGAGCCACCGAGCCCGAAGCGTGGCGAGCGCAGCGAGCCCCGCGAGGGGACGCGGATACCTTCACAGGTAAACGCGTCCCTTCGCGGACTTCACAGGTGTCCGCGTCGCCACGGACACCTGTGAAGCCCGCGAGGGGACGCGTATAACTGTGAAGGTATCCGCGTCCCCTCGCAGGGCTCGCTGCGCTCGCCACGCTTCGGGCTCGGTGGCTCGCTGCGCTCGCCACACTATTCTATTCTCAACTCCACGCCGACGTGGATAGTAGGGGAATGAAAAGGTCGGAGGACGCGCATCGCGGGCACGCTGCGCTCGCCACGCTTCGGGTTGGCGTCTATCGTGGGGTGACGACGGGGACATCTAAAATGTGAAATGGGTCATATTGGCCCATTTCACATTTTTCACATTTTTTCAGGATTTCAATGTTAAAAAATCTTTTAACATTGAAGCCTATGTAAAAATCGGGGGCATCGCGTCGGGACCTATGTTAATGGTCCCGACCGACGCGATGCCCCCGATATTTTACCTTTCCCGACACGATTTCAATGTTAAAATATTTTTTAACATTGAAGCCTATGGGGAAATCGCGGGCATCACGTCGGTCGCGTCGGGACCATTGTTAACGGTCCCGACCGACGCGATGCCCCCGATATTTTATCCTAGCCGGCCAAATGGACCTGATTTCAAAGGAAATCGGGTCCATCTTATGGATCGTGTACCTTAACTAAAGGTACACGATCCATAAGATATGTGGCCGTGCTAGGAAACAAGTACCAAAATATCAAACCTAGAAAAGCCTTTAAACAACTTGCAACTTACTTTATTCGATGTTGGTGCCCTGGTCCTGGAGCTTCACTGTTATTCCTAGGTCGAACATTATGAGTGGTACTTTTCTCCTGGAATACAAACAGTCTTAGAATGCATATTCAGATATCTCATACTACACCACACAAGCACTGTTCGTAACAGCATAAACATTTTTTTGTAAGATGGGTACACACACACCTGTTATGCACACTTTTCCTTCATGAAAGAGAGAAGATTTTCCCTGCCCAAGTTCAAATATACATTGTTGTAAAACATCAACTATACATAGATCATCCTTGTCAAAATGTCTGTCCTCCATTCCCATAAAGAAAATCTGAATAGAGCATTGGTGCAGAAAATGGCCTGCAGGATATATCACTTTAAGCTGTTCATCCACAAGCTGACCACACTGTGCTTTCTAAGTATGGATGGCCATTGTCATCGATGGTCGCTATTGATGGCAATTCTGCAACTGGCCATCGATAGTGCTAAACTATGCAATGGATGACCATCGATATTTTTACATATCGATGGTCATCCATTGTGTTTGATTGATTGGCCCGTGGGCCAATCAAAATACGGGGGGCGGACTTCGTGGGTGTTGGGGGCGGAGCTATGCTCCCTGTCCCGGCACTATGGGAAAAAAAAGGCAAAAAATTGTTTTGCTGTTCCATCGATGGCGCTAAACCATCTGGTTCTCTCCCATCGATGGCAAAAGTATTCGACATCAGCCATGAGCCATTGATGACTTCGAATCATCGATGGTCGATGGCCATCCCTATTTCTAAGGGCACCAGAGCTGGCCATAGGCAAGGTTGTTATGGTGGTGCTGCTGTGGCCTAGCAGAGGAGCTCTGATGAGCATAAGTTGCCTATAGGGAACTGCAGACCACAGTACAAAGCCAGAAGGAAGAAAATACACACACTGGGGCATATCAGGGACAAAGGTCAGACACAAGGGACAAAAAGTCAGACACTGGGGGACACTGCAATACATATGAAAAAAAACTTAAAGAAGGGAGATGAAACACAATAAGAAACATGCAGGGGGTGCACATTAATACACTCACAGATGGGGTGTGAGGAGCACATTTTATAATTTACAAGGATGAAGCATTCAATAAGGAACAAACAGGTGTTATAAGGTGTTCAATAATACAAACTACAGTTAGGAGGGCACAATACAGAACATGTAGACAATGGGAACATATTGTAGTGCTGGGGCAAGCAGCACATCGAACAACTTAATAGCACAATTAGGAACGTACAGGGTGGATGAAGGAGAACAATAAAAAAAAAAAACAATTTTGGAGCACAGTAAAAAGCATAGAAGCAAGGAGGGGGCACAATATGGAATGTGGAAGGAAAAGTAGTGTGATAGAGAACATTTATGGGGAGGGGCGCAGTACATGTTATATAGGAATAGTACCTGTGGATGTAGGGTATGGATGTAGAGGGTCTGATTCTGAGTCGCACATTATGCCAATGATGACGATGAATGCATCTAAGTACCTTATTCCATTGCCACTAGAACTTAGGTTTATTGTCATGAGAAACCAGAAGTGGCTTAGTGGAAAAGGACCCGGGAATCCAACCCAGTTAGCTTACAGGGTTGATTCCAGGAAAGCCCCATGTTTTAATGCAGTGTAAACTACGCACAAGAGTGTATAGTCTAGAATCTGCCTACCCATTTTAGCTCGGTTGTCATCTGCTTTTCTCTTCGAATAGATTTCCTCTTTTGGTGAACTAATTAAATACTTATGTCTCCAGTATAAACTCTATGGTGATAACAAAATCTCTCTCTCCCAGCTCGTCTTGAATGACCAGTTGCTTCTCTGCTTTCAGAGACACGGCCCAATACAGATGGGGACAGGTCCGGGGAGGATAGGTAGAGCTGAGTATCAACAGCATGCAGATGATACTGAAATCCAAATGAACACTTATGGGACTGTGGGGAAATAACAAAAAAAAATCATGCATCTCCTGGTTCCTGCGGTAGACAAGGAACTACTTTAAAAATAAAATTTTTTCCCTCCTCACTGATTAGGTGCAGTGTACTATAATTAACACTATGCTTATAAATGTACTCTTAGTCACCTAATTGTATTATTTTTATATAATCATTTTAGTATTATTATAATTTTTATTATTAATATGTTCCTGTTCCCACTTTTTGGCTCCTGTAACTTGTCTTGACTTTATTGCCAGCTTTGAGAAAGGTCCATGTGAGTCCAAAATGTTGGTGACCGTGGCATGTCTGAATAAATTACTTAAATTCTGCTGTTTTCTGGTGAATGCTATTTTTTCCCCATTTGGGGATCATTACACTGTATTATTATTTTTAGATATTTATCCTCAAGCTGCAGCAGAAAGATTTTTAAATGAGAAAATAGATGTTTGTATTTATTTGTTACATAATTTGTATATATTTAAGAATATTTTATATTAATTAAAAACAATGTCAATACACTAGTCTCTCATGCACAGTATATGACACTTCATTACATTACTACACTCGCCATTACTACAGTGGCGCCACCACTTGGCAGTTCTAGGCATTTGCCTAGGGCGCCGGCCACTGGAGGGCGGCAGTTCACCCGCCCCCTGGATGGAGCTGAGCGGAGGTGCAGAGACTGGAGCTGGCAGGAATGGGCAGGGGGGTCTGTGCCGCGGGGGTACCTGTGGAGCTGTGTATTAAGCTGGCGGCGGTGGGGTCCCTGCAGTGATTATGAAATAACTAGCGCTATCCGCCGGGAGGCGGCGCGGGAAGCACTGCTGGGTTTGATAACACTTGCCGCACACTGATTGGTGGAGATTCAGCCAATCAGCTTGTGGCCAGTGTTTTCAAAATCAGAACGCTTCCCACGCCACCGCACGGCAGATAGCGCTAGTTATTTCCTAATCACTGCAGGGACCCTGCCGGCTTAATACACACCGCAACAGATACCCCGCGGCACGGACCCCCCTGCCCACTCCTGCTAGCTCCAATTTCTGCACCTCCGCTCATCTCCATCCGAGTGTTGAGGGGGGGGCGAGCTCGGCCAGACGGCGCAGCAGGTACCCCTCAGGCCTCCGCCCCCCAGACCCTTGCATACACACACCCCCTTCCACCGGACACTCGCACCACCCCCTCGCCTGGGGCCCTGACTACACTGTCTACAAGTAGGGTAATGTGACTTGCATACTTTTACTACTAACACCACAACTCTTGGTCTGTGTGACTGGTGTATATGGCAGCATTGTAGTAAGGGACCGAAAACGAACCAAGCAAGATGTGTCCCACATGCTAGTAAATGCATTTTTCATGCTACTGTCTGTCCCTGCCAATGCTTGGGGTCTAAAATATATCCAACCCTGCATGAACCTCTGTGTGAGCATTCACTATACAACCTACAGTATCAAAGAAGATAATACAGATACTGCAGAAATTGCTACAATAAATAAAACTGAACTGGAAAATGAAATGTCTCTAGATTGGAGAACATGACATATTTGACATCAGATTCTTCTAGCCGGTCTACAACTGTTCACTAGAAGATACATTGTGAGGTAAAAGCTCATTATGGTGCTTTAAAGTATATATCACTTCCAGGGTTATAACCTGACCTCAAGAATTGGATTTTCCATCTTACTTTAGCTTTTTTAGGTAGCAACTGACAATATCCAAATAATTCCTTCTAGGAATCTTTGATCGCTTATTCCTGTAAGAATCTATTCTGTACATGCCCTCAATTGACCTTCAGTGGACTTTGATGTTTCCTCACCTACAGTACAGTATTTCCACTTCTTTTGCAAAGCCACTGTTGTTTCTAACCTTGAAACCTTGTGTTCTTTACAAGATGATGTCCTGTAATGATTAGTCGTAAGGGGCCTACACACGTAGCAACACTGCTGAGCATTCTGATCAATGCTAGATCTCTCAGAAAGACCACTCCACATACAGCAATGTGCTGTGTGCTGAGCTATCTGTCTGGCTCAGTGTTCTCTACTGAGAACACTGGCCCTGACCCCTGGTGACCCCAGCGATCAACTCAATTTATCCAGCATACTGGATAATAATCGCCCGGCGATAACTAAGCGCGAGGCTGCACATCGCTATTGCTGTGCCTCCACACACAGAGCCACGTACAGTAGGTGCATTTCCTAAGCAATCTAGTTAGAACGTTTACCAAATGCCCCTAAATCACTATGTGTGTGGGCCTCATTACAGTTCTGTTCCATACAGTATCTCAAGAAAAGTGTCTATTTAAGCAGATGTTCTAAGACTAAATAATACTACTACAACTCCAAATGTGAAACTTTATGTTGTAATGTCAGATTCAAATGTTGGCTACAGAATCCACATTATGATATATTCATTTGTTTGCCCAAATAAAGTGTCCTCCGACGGGAACTCATGGAACCTGTAGAATTTGTTGAAAGTGTTAATAGATGACCAAGTGGCAGCCCTGCATACTTGCTCTGCAAGTAGCCCCATGATGCACAGACCAAGAGGAGGCAACCGACCTGGTGGCATGAGCATTAATCTGAAACACCTTCACTCATCAAATTTCTTTAGTTTGTCCCTATTTCTAACCTCCTCTGGAGGACAAAACACCGGAAGCACAATCTCCTGGTTTAAATAAAATTTTGGAACTGTTCTCTAAACAGACCTATTTTCATGAAACACCAGAAAAGGGGACCTGCAAGACAAAGCCCCTAATTCCGACACACGTCTAGCTGAAGAAATGGCCAATAGAAATGTCAGTTTCCAGGTCAGAAACTTAAGGTCAGTTTACCTTAATGGTTTAAATGGTGGTTTCTGCTGTACTGCCAACACCAGTGACAGATCCCAAGATGCCACTGGTTGCCTATACGTAGGTTTAAGACGGATAACCCCCTGGAGGAATGTCTGTACCTCTGAGGCAACAAAGCCACCTTCTTTTGAAAGAAAATGGACAAAGCTGACAACTGCAACTTCAAGGATTGTAGGCTTCACCCAGTGGAAAATCCATCCTGGAGAAAATCCAGAAGTCTAGAAACCTTAAATCTAGAGGTGTGAAATTTCTGTCTCTCACACCACCTAATGTACGTCTTCCAGACTCTATAATAATTTGCTGCTGAAACTGGTTTCCGTGCACTAATCATTGTACGGATAACTGCCTCCGAGAAACCTTTCTTGTTTAAAGAGGGATGTTTCAGAAGCCAGGCCGTCAAATTGAGACAAGCTAGGTCCTGATGAAGAAAGGGACCTTGCTTGAGAAAGTCTGGTCAAAGTGGAAGATGCCATGACGCTGTCAACAAGCTCAGTATGTCAGAATACCAAGACCTCCTGTGCCAATCCGGAGCTATTAGAATGACCTTCGCCCCTTGTGTCCTCACTCTCTTGAGGAGCTGAGCCAGCATGGGAAATGGTGGTAAGACATATGTGATGCTGAAGCACCACGGAACGGTCATGGCATCCACTGACCACGCCATCAGATCCCTTTTCTGAAATAGAACTTGGACACCTCACGATTGTGTCTGGACATCATCAAGTCCCCTCTGGGAGCCCCCAAAGAGAAACAATTTACTGGAACTCCACGGAAGTAATGCCTATTTTCCTTCCAGCAGATCTGCTCTGCTGAGAAAATCTGCTTCCACATTACGAATCCCCGGAATGAAAACAGCCGATAGAGCCGGAATATTTGCTTTTGCCCACCAGAAAACTTGAGAGACTTCCTGCATCGCCATCCTGCTGCGAGTGCCCCCCTGGGTGGTTCAGATATGCCACAGCCGTGGCATTGTCCGCCTGAATTTGAATGGGAGACCCTTCAGAAACTCCTGAAAGGTCTTGAGTGGAACCTTGCGTACTGAAGGGTCTCGAAAGTCACTACCATCTTGCCCAGGAGTTTCAAACACTGCCATACTGAAGGTCTGGGCGACTGAAGAATGACCAACACTAACAGACGAATGTCTCTGGCCTTTGTCTCTGGAAGGAAAATACATTATCTTCGTGAACACCCTCGGTGCTGTAGCCAGCCTGAAATTACAGATGAAGGTCGCCTATTGTGAAACGCAGCAAAGACTGATGTTCTTTGCAAATAGGCGTCTCGAATGTCTACGGATGCTAGGAATTCTCCTGGTTCCATGCTCAAGAGAACGGTCTTCAGGGATTCCATCCTGAAGTGGTCCACCCACAGGTGAAGGTTTAGCGATTTCAGGTTCAGGATAGGTCTGAAAGAGCCGTCTGGTTTAGGAACCAAGAAAAGAATGAAGTAAAATCCCTTCTTCCTTTCCTCCCGAGGTACCGGAATCACCACCCCCTTCTCAAGAAGAGACTTTGCCGCCCCCAACAGGGCTTTTCTCAAGCGAGCCTCCCTTGGTAAGGGTGTAGGAAGAAATCTCTTTGGAGGAACTCCCTTGAGACTTATCCTGTATCCTTGAGAAACTACACATCAGATAGATTTAATGCCTGTTTAACAGTCAAAATCAAATCTTCAATACCAGGGACAGAGGATTCAGTCTCTTCCCTCTGATCCCAAAACATCTCTTCAACACACTCTCCTTCTTCTTCAGAGTCTACATTAAAATGTGTGTCACATTTTCTGAATGGAATGGCTTGAAGCTTCTCTACAAAAAGAAAAGTTCACTGGAAACTTGTTTGACACTTGGGAGAGCTACATCGACACCCTATCTCCAACATAAAAAAAAACTAATTGGAAATTGTTTTAAAAACACATTATAGTATGAGATTGGGGTATGTGCACAGGACCCCCCAATCTCATAGAATACGGTTTACTTTGGAACTCCACTCTTCCGGTGGTGACAGTGTGTGTAGTGGAGGTAATAAATGGCCTGGTACCCAGGCCCCTCTTGTGACGGTCATTATATATAATCTTTCTATTTTATTGTCTTTCCTGTATGTTCATACATGACTTCTGAATGGAATGCTATTGCATGGTGAAAAGGTCATGTATATTATGATTATTATTATTTTTGCCGTTGACAAACCCTTTGTTTTAAGTGAACTGGGTCTTTACTTCCGTACACACTGTACTTCTATTATATTGATCTGTAATGCTTCAATAAAAGAAACTTGATTGAAAAAAAAGGAGAGGTGGTGTGGATAAAGGGTGTGAAACCCATAGCAAACTGTTCCATAAAAGTATTCATTTTGTGTATACTCTGAGCAGTGTCCTGCATAGCCTGTAACAATGCAGGGCCCCCCTGAGAGAGAGGAATAGAGCCAACAGAAGGCATTCCCAACCATGGTCCTCAAGGCACACCAACAGTGCAGGTTTTAGTGATATCCAGGCTTGAGCACAGGTGACTTAATTAGTACCTGAGTGATTCTGATTAATCCACCTGTGCTGAAGCCTGGATATCACTAAAACCTGCACTGTTGGTGTGCTTTGAGGACCATGGTTGGGAATGTCTGTCCTAGGAGATCTAACAAACTCATCCCTCTATCTATTTAGAGGCTGTATCAAGGCAGATATAGACCTTCCCAGAGCATCTGCCCACGCAGGCTCAGGTTGCTCAGACCTCTGGGCTTGCACCCCACCGGGCACAGATTCGCATGCAGGGCACACATCCCCATGGTTCATCTGTCAGCAGTTAAATTAACCCCGCAAAATTTGCAGTTAATTATCATGGCAGATGCTCCCTCCCCAAGCACAGCAGCATTACACCTTTCTGTCATGATAAACACTCACAGTGCAATAAGTCAGGGGTTTGTACAAACCAATACACCAGTGTACTTAGCTGTCTCAGGGGCGTAAGTAACTATTTTGCGCCCCCCCCCCCCCGCACGTTTTTTCGGCGCCACCCCCGCACACACCTAACCTGCCCCCCGCTTCTTATCCGTACCTGCACCCGCGGTCTGCGTCTCGCCCGGCTCTCTGCTGGGACCTGCCTGACCGTCACGGTCCCGGCAGGCTCCTGATGCTACAATGAAAACTGACTCTTAGAAAATGGCTGCCCCCATACTGCAGACAGAAGATTGTCTGCAGTATCCCCCATTGCAGTCATTTTCTAATTGTCAGTTTTCATTGCAGCAGGAGCTGGCCGGGACCGTGACGGTCAGGCAGGTCCCGGCAAAGAGCCGAGCGAGACGCAGACCGCGGGTAACTATAGCCCCGCAGCCCCCTGGAGGCACCCCCAATTTCTCTGTGCCCCCCCCGCCACTGCGGGGGCTGCGGAGCTATAGTTACGCCACTGAGCTGTCTGTTGCTGTAATGGACCCTCAGTGGTCACTGGGGAAAGCGCTGCCTCAGAAGAAACTGTCACTCTCTCTGTAGATAGTAATCTCCTTCCAGCTCTGCACAGTGTAGGAAGAAAGGGTGCCAGGGCAGTGTGCAGGAAGAGCAGGGAGGGAAGCTGTTTTTTGGTGCCCTCCCTTACAAGCCGCTCCATTGTCACCCCTCCAATCAGGATCACTTGGAAGTGCCCAGCTGCGCTGAGCTCCTGTAACAGGCTTCAACACCAAAGGAGTTCAGCCTGTAAACCCTTCCACGATGGCGGCCGCCATCGCAGGGTATCCGTCACCCATGATCCCCCCCCTAAGCAGGGAGCTGGCTAAGGATTCCACCAGGGCCCAGGAGACCTCTCTGTGAGGAGGTCAAAGCGCTGTGCTGAAAGACCAGACAGCGTCTGTCAGCACACAGGGAGCTGACAGGACGCGCTTCTGTCAGCCTGTCAGTGTGAGGAAACTTCCTCTGCAAGCCTCACACTGCATCCTACACTAACTAGGTGAAATATTAATAAAAAAAACAAACCCCTAGCTAACCTAAAACATGGCTGCTTCAGCAGCCCTTCAGCATAGCACCCACTCCGGTGGAGCTTAAAACAAATTGAGGAATGCTGGGATGCAGAAGGGAGGAGCCTGCCTCTCTCAAAGCTTTAGTATGGGTGCCTGGCTCCTGCAGACCCTCCTAGATCCTATGGTTGAGCTGAGTCACCAGGATGGATGAAAGAGATATCAAATTATGTTATATAAAAAAATTGGAAGCAAGTTAAAGGTTCCTTGTCATTGAGGCTACGGGGATATAATACATCAAGCCAATGTATCCACCATGCCTTGCATTGCAGCAAAGCAGAACCCCTATCTCCACCATTTAATGATGTATTTCACCTACTGAATAAGGTCAGCTAACAGTAAAAGCGTTCTGCATCATCATCATTAAGACAGACCCGGTTTAGTAAGGAAGTAGGTATGGAAGGTAAACCTTTACATGCTTTCCTGAGATATAGATATAGCTGTAAAGTATTCCTTGTAGTAATAGTGTACTAAAATGATCATTAAAAATTTATGTAGATGGTTGAGTAAAATTGTATTAAAATCCATACTAGATATAATTTCAGTTTAAAACCATTTTTGTTCGTCGGGAGGATTGCCACCTAGCAACAGCTAGTGGGTTAGGTGGAAGCAGGGGTATTTTTGGGCCGGAACGCTCCGGAACGCCGTTCCTGAAGTTCTGTTCAAATATGTCCTCAGCAGGAACGGCGTTCCGGAAGCTCAATTAGGCCCGGCTGCCCAGCACAATTCTATGCATCCCCGCGCTGGCCGGGTGGATGCGCTGCAGCTTCCTGCGACACGCCCCCTGCCCTCCGACACCATGGATGCACGCACATGACGTCCATGGTGCGCATCCATGGTGACTCCCGCCAGTAGCGCTACAACTCCCGCGGACGCCGAGACGCCCACCCGCCCACCTGTGTGCCCGGCCGTCCACCCGCCCACCTGTGTGCCCGGCCGTCCACCCGCCCACCTGTGTGCCCGGCCGTCCACCCGCCCACCTGTGTGCCCGGCCGTCCACCCGCCCACCTGTCTGCCCGGCCGTCCACCCGCCCACCTGTCTGCCCGGCCGCCCACCCGTCTGTCTGCCCGGCCGCCCACCCGTCTGTCTGCCCGGCCGCCCACCCGTCTGTCTGCCCGGCCGCCCACTGCAGGGACGCATTCTCCCACCTGCTAGCCTGCCAGAGGACGCTCTACCATCTGCTGCCTGCCCTGACCTGGGCAGGCAGCCCAGGTCAGCCCTTTCTATTCCTCCATCTGCAATTGTCTGGTATGGAGGGCTTCTCTGTGTGGGCCTGATGTATAATGGGCATCTCTGTGTGGGGCATATGTATAATGGGCATCTCTGTGTGGGGCATATGTATAATGGGCATCTCTTTGTGGGGCATATGTATAATGGGCATCTCTTTGTGGGGCATATGTATAATGGGCATCTCTTTGTGGGGCATATGTATAATGGGCATCTCTTTGTGGGGCATATGTATAATGGGCATCTCTTTGTGGGGCATATGTATAATGGGCATCTCTTTGTGGGGCATATGTATAATGGGCATCTCTTTGTGGGGCATATGTATAATGGGCATCTCTTTGTGGGGCATATGTATAATGGGCATCTCTTTGTGGGGCATATGTATAATGGGCATCTCTTTGTGGGGCATATGTATAATGGGCATCTCTTTGTGGGGCATATGTATAATGGGCATCTCTTTGTGGGGCATATGTATAATGGGCATCTCTTTGTGGGGCATATGTATAATGGGCATCTCTTTGTGGGGCATATGTATAATGGGCATCTCTTTGTGGGGCATATGTATAATGGGCACCACGGAGTGGGGCATATGTATAATGGGCATCTCTTTGTGGGGCATATGTATAATGGGCACCACGGAGTGGGGCATATGTATAATGGGCACCACGGAGTGGGGCATATGTATAATGGGCACCACGGAGTGGGGCATATGTATAATGGGCACCACGGAGTGGGGCATATGTATAATGGGCACCACGGAGTGGGGCATATGTATAATGGGCACCACGGAGTGGGGCATATGTATAATGGGCACCACGGAGTGGGGCATATGTATAATGGGCACCACGGAGTGGGGCATATGTATAATGGGCACCACGGAGTGGGGCATATGTATAATGGGCATCTCAGTTTGTGGCAGGGACGCGCGCTCTCCCGTCCGTGGACCTGTGACGCATTCTCCCACCTGCCAGCCTGCCTAACCTGAAGACGCTCTCCCACCTGCTGCCTGCCCTGACCTGTGAAGTGCCTTCTTCCTCCATCTGCCTGAGCAGTGAGCCCAGTTACACTGGATTCTGATCCTGGCTGCAATTGTCTGGTATGGAGAAAGAATGTTCTAGAAATTTGTAATGCAATTTTATTTTTTCTCACTGCGGTTACTGTATAATGGGCATCTTGGTGTTATGTTTAATGGGCAGCATCACTGTGTGGGCCTTATGTATAATGGGCATCTCTGTGTGTGGCATATGTATAATGGGCATCACGGTGTGTGGCATATGTATAATGGGCATCACGGAGTGGGGCATATGTATAATGGGCATCACGGAGTGGGGCATATGTATAATGGGCCTCACGTAGTGGGGCATATGTATAATGGGCCTCACGTAGTGGGGCATATGTATAATGGGCCTCACGGAGTGGGGCATATGTATAATGGGCCTCACGGAGTGGGGCATATGTATAATGGGCCTCACGGAGTGGGGCATATGTATAATGGCATCACGGAGTGGGGCATATGTATAATGGGCATCACGTAGTGGGGCATATGTATAATGGGCATCACGGAGTGGGGCATATGTATAATGGCATCACGGAGTGGGGCATATGTATAATGGGCATCACGGAGTGGGGCATATGTATAATGGCATCACGGAGTGGGGCATATGTATAATGGCATCACGGAGTGGGGCATATGTATAATGGCATCACGGAGTGGGGCATATGTATAATGGCATCACGGAGTGGGGCATATGTATAATGGGCATCACGGTGTGGGGCATATGTATAATGGGCATCACGGTGTGTGGCATATGTATAATGGAGCATCACGGTGTGTGACATATGTATAATGGACATCACGGTGTGTGGCATATGTATAATGGAGCATCACGGTGTGTGATATATGTATAATGGGCATCACGGTGTGAGGCATATGTATAATGGGCATCCCGTGTGTGCGACATATGTATAATGGAGCATCACGGTGTGGGGCATATGTATAATGGAGCATCACGGTGTGCGGCATATGTATAATGGTGCATCACGGTGTGCGGCATATGTATAATGGGCATCACAGTGTGCGGCATATGTATAATGGGCATCACGGTGTGGCATATGTATAATGGTGCATCACGGTGTGGGGCATATGTATAATGGTGCATCACGGTGTGGGGCATATGTATAATGGTGCATCACGGTGTGCGGCATATGTATAATGGGCATCACGGTGTGCGGCATATGTATAATGGGCATCACGGTGTGTGACATATCTATAATGAGCATCACTGTGTGGGACATATGTATAATGGGCATCACGGTGTGTGGCATATGTATAATGGGCATCACGGTGTGTGGCATATGTATAATGGAGCATCACGGTGTGTGACATATGTATAATGGACATCACGGTGTGTGGCATATGTATAATGGAGCATCACGGTGTGTGATATATGTATAATGGGCATCACGGTGTGAGGCATATGTACAATGGGCATCCCGTGTGTGCGACATATGTATAATGGAGCATCACGGTGTGGGGCATATGTATAATGGAGCATCACGGTGTGCGGCATATGTATAATGGTGCATCACGGTGTGCGGCATATGTATAATGGGCATCACGGTGTGCGGCATATGTATAATGGGCATCACAGTGTGCGGCATATGTATAATGGGCATCACGGTGTGCGACATATCTATAATGAGCATCACTGTGTGGGACATATGTATAATGGGCATCACGGTGTGTGGCATATGTATAATGGGCATCACGGTGTGGCATATGTATAATGGTGCATCACGGTGTGGGGCATATGTATAATGGTGCATCACGGTGTGGGGCATATGTATAATGGTGCATCACGGTGTGCGGCATATGTATAATGGGCATCACGGTGTGCGGCATATGTATAATGGGCATCACGGTGTGCGGCATATGTATAATGGGCATCACGGTGTGTGACATATCTATAATGAGCATCACTGTGTGGGACATATGTATAATGGGCATCACGGTGTGTGGCATATGTATAATGGGCATCACGGTGTGTGGCATATGTATAATGGAGCATCACGGTGTGTGACATATGTATAATGGACATCACGGTGTGTGGCATATGTATAATGGAGCATCACGGTGTGTGATATATGTATAATGGGCATCACGGTGTGAGGCATATGTATAATGGGCATCCCGTGTGTGCGACATATGTATAATGGAGCATCACGGTGTGGGGCATATGTATAATGGAGCATCACGGTGTGCGGCATATGTATAATGGTGCATCACGGTGTGCGGCATATGTATAATGGGCATCACGGTGTGCGGCATATGTATAATGGGCATCACAGTGTGTGACATATGTATAATGGGCATCACGGTGTGCGGCATATGTATAATGGGCATCACAGTGTGTGACATATGTATAATGGGCATCATGGTGTGTGGCATATGTATAATGGAAATCTCTGTGTGGCATATGCATAATAAGCGTGACGGAATGAGGAATTATGTTTTTCTTGTTTTTTTATTTTTTTTATGTAATGCCCCACCCCTTTTGTAGCTCCTCCCATATCACCGCCCACTTTCTGCCCCCGCCCACAGTTCCTGAACCTATTTTCCTACAAAAATAGCACTGGGTGGAAGCCTCCTGACATACGCTGGGATGGTATAGTGAAAGAAAATTTTCACTTAACTTCCCACAGCCAGGAGAGTAGGGAGCTTAGCTGCTGGTACATGACATGTGCACAGGAGGTCATGCATGTGCACTCTAGTCTAGAGATGGGTCGTTCGCGAATGAAACAGGTCTTTTAAACGGATCCCATAAAAGACTGGGGGCCAGATTCTCTAAGCTTCAAAAGTGATAAAATGGAGAGTGATATACAGCCAGCCAATCAGCTCCTACCTGCCATGTCACAGACTGTGTTTGAAAAATGTCAGATAGCAGCTGATTGGCTGGTTGTTTATCACTCTATATTTTATCACTTTTGAAGCTTAGAGAATCTGGCCCTAAGGGAGCCACCGATCCCAAAAAGGTGAACCGTCGTTCTTTTACTTTCAGTTTAGTTTTTCATTACAATGCATTTTCCTGAGCTCAGCACTGCCATCTGTGGCAGCTGAGATGTACTAACTCAGGAGACTGAGTACAGTGCTGTGACTGCAATTGAAAGAAAGAATAACAAGGCTGCTGCTGCTAGGGATGGCCATCGGTGCAGACGCCATCGATGGTTGCCATCGATGGCGATTCTGCATCCAGCCATCGATCAGTGTTTTACTCTGTCATGTAGGTTTTTATTTGTTCAACTCACTGTTTAAAAAAAAAAAAAGGAAAAAATAAAATGGCAATAAATAATTGTAAAACAAATTATGCTTCGTTATTATGATATTACCCCTTCTTTCAAAGTAAACCAAGGATGTGTGTAAAAGATCTGTATCTTTTCACGGACTGATCTGTTGGATCCCAGCTCTCGTTAGTGACCCGTTTTGCCCATCTCTACTCTAGTCACGTGCTCCTGCTGTATATAAGGCTAAGCCCCACCCCCTGAGGTCAGATTTTACCTCAGCACTGAGATGGAGGACTCTGTCTGTTTCAGCCACAGACACTCTTATGTACAGTAGTCCTCTTCTCCCAGCCTGGGGAAGCAGCCCTCTAAATATAAGAGATCTGCAGTTATTAATGACTACTCATCTGAGGAGGAAATTATGTTAAAAAAGAAAAGGCACATTAGCCCTGCCAGGTCGGATGGCATACACTGAGGAGGAAGGCAGTCACAGTCAGGAGCCAGAGTCCCCTTCTCCTCCTGCATATTCTCATAAGGTAATGAGAAAATGTGCCAGCAAAAAGAAACATAATGTTTCACACAGAGACGCCTGTTCAGGCAATAAAGTTTTTTTTCCAGGTATTGTCTGTGTTAGGAATACCTTGGCAGTCCTGACTAGACCACACTCACCTGCCCACGGCTGGCAAATATTCCCTGCCCCTGACAGGCAGCATGCACAGTACCGTGCACACACAGAGACTAGTCAGTGCAGGACACAGTCCCCAGATCGCACCCATAAGGAGAAGAGCGCACTCCCAGTCAACTGGGAGTCTGAATAGGCGACTAGGACTAGTGCCTCCTCCCGCAGGGGCGAATACAGCGACTTGCAAATGGCCCACATCGCTTTAGCAGGGAAAATGCCTCTTCCAAGCTGTATTCAGCACACTAGGCTCAGAGCGAACGCTTACAAGTGTATAATTTTGCGCAACTCGCATTCCGCACTGCGCTAATTGAAGAGGATGAGATGGTTCTGCGCAACCATACGGGTATTCTGGACATCCCGGCATTGTTTGCCCTGGAAATAGACCCAGCCCTCTCAGCACTAGTGGGAGAAAGGTCCCTAGCTGATTCGACAGATAAGCTGCTGAGGAAAGTGCCGTTTAAAGTAGCAGATGCGGCTGGCCCCCTGCTATTTGAAAGAGAAAGAGGGGTTAACGACAGGGTTCCTAGACTCCCTATTAGCCTAAAAAATGGCCCTATTAAAGGCGGTCACCAGGGCCACACTCATGACAGGACAAACATTCCACTTCATATTGAATGCCCGCAGAACTCGTTCGCTAGCGATCCTGGGTTTAACAGACGTAACACCCAGACCGGTAGATGTCCCTAACGTGGTAGACTCAGACCTTTTTGGCCCTGACTTTATAGACTAAGTCAAGTTCCGCTATAAGGCCAGAAAATCGTTTGCAGATCTTAAGGGCCACCAGCCTTCCAAGCGGCCCTTTCGTCAAGAGGGTCATTCTGCCGGTGCCAGCGGATCAACCCGTGAGCAACATGGCAACCACAGAGCTCCCAGAGAAGGTTATTCCAGGACGTGAGTTGCAAGAGGCCCAGGGGCCAGATTCTCTAAACTTCAAAAGTGATAAAATAGAGTGTGATAAACAGCCAGCCAATCAGCTTCTGCCTGACATTTTTCAAACACAGTCTGTGACATGGTAGGTAGGAGCTGATTGGCTGGCTGTTTATCACTCTCCATTTTATCACTTTTGAAGCTTAGAGACTTTGGTTCCAGGTCCCTCCAATGCTTCCCGTTCTAAAAAAAGAAAGAGGATACGGTAAGTCTCATGCCACCAGATGTCATTTTACCTCCTCCTCATTTTTCCCGGGATACGGTCATATTGTCTACAACATTTAGGGGTACTTGTGGATTATCACGGCTCCCACGATGGCCATTGTATGCGAAAAAATCGCATCACATCGCATGCGATTGCATACGATTTTTCACTGAAAAGCATCCAAATGCATTGGAATTAGTATGAAACATGTTCAATGGCCCCCAAATGGCATTTTTGAGGCTGTACCACCCCCACTATCAACGCGAACCCGAAGCGTGGCGAGCGCAGCGAGCCGGCGAGGGGCGGCGGTACGCGTCCTACGACCTTTTCATACCCCCACTATCCACGCCGGCGTGGAGTTGAGAATAGAAAGTGTGGCGAGCGCAGCGAGGGGACACGGATACCTTCACAGGTATACGCGTCCCCTCACGGGCTTCACAGGTGTCCGCGTCCGCTCGCCACGCTTCGGGCTCGGTGGCTCGCTGCGCTCGCCACACTTTCTATTCTCAACTCCATGCCGGCGTGGATAGTGGGGGTATGAAAAGGTAGTAGGACGCGTACCGCCGCCCCTCACGGGCTCGCTGCGCTCGCCACACTTTGGGTTCCCGTTGATAGTGGGGGTGGTACAGCCTCAAAAATGCCATTTGGAGACCATTGAACATGTTTAATACTAATTCCAATGCATTTGGATGCTTTTCAGTGCAAAATCGTATGCGATCGCATGCGATTTTGACAAAAACTTCAAAAATCGGTAAAAATCGCATCGCATGCCATCGCATGCCACTATATATGGCATGCGATGGCATGCGATAGGAGCCTTGATAATCCACAAGTACCCATTTAGGTCTACAAGCATTAGGTCTACACCACTAGGTCGACCTGCATTTAGGTCGACATGCATTAAGGTCGCCATGACTGAAGGTCGCCAGGGTCATTAGATCGATAGGGTCATTAGGTTGACATGGGGAAGGTCGACAGGCAAAAGGTAGACATGGGGTCATTTGACTGTTTTATGAGTCGACATGTGCCGACAGGTGGTATTTCATGCCCTACCATCGACTGGGGCATGGTGGGAAAATAAAATAGTGTGCCGTGCGTAGCGTGGCATCGTGCCCGAAGCATGGCGAGCGCAGCGAGCCATGCGAGGGGACGTGGCGCTAAGTTGACGCTTGAAAAAAATGAAGAAAAAAAACATGTCGACTTTTTCACTGTCGACCTAACACATGTCGACCTAATGACCCTGTCGACCTAAACCATGTCGACCTTCAGTCAGGTCGACCTAAATGCAAGTCGACCTAATGGTGTAGACCTAATGCTTGTAAACCTAAATGCAGTCTGACGAATGATCCCATTCCATTTTTCCCGTGCCCTACCCTCCTGGGAAAAGATTACCACAGATGGGTGGTTGTTAAAGGTGGTAAGGAAACGTTTTTCTCTTCCCCTTCTACGATTCCCTCTCCAAGTACATCCCTGTACAATAGACACTAGTCCCATTCTAGACACTGTTATCCGGGCCCTTCAACAAGGGAAAATAGAGCCCGCGGACATGTCCCAAAGAGGTTGGGTCAGCCATCTTTTTCCCTGTACAGAAACAAGATGGTTGCTACAGGCCGGTTTTAAACGTAAAATCCCTAAACAAGTATATATGCCCGCAATGCTTTCACATGGAGGGTCTACCAGACATCCCATTTGTACTAGCCCGGGACGACTACTGTATCAAAATAGAACTAAAAGAAGCCTTCCACACAATACAAATTCACCCCAACCACACACGGCTACCCAGGTTCCGGTGGAAAACAGTCCTGTACCAATGGACCGTTACGGCCTATCCAACGCCCCTTAAACCTTTATCTGCTTCATGAAGGCAGTAATTATACACCCGTGATAGTCAGGGTCTGATGTATCATTTACTTGGACGACTTCCTAGTTCTGCATCCCTCACAGGAGGCACTCATAGTCCAGAGGGATACTATCCTGGCACTACTTCGGGGCCTAGGTTTTACCATAAATCTAGAAAAATCAGTGTTACTCCCTTCCCACTCCGTAATTTTTCTGGGAATCTTAATATCCTTTCTTTATCAATAGCAGTTCCACAGGACAAATGGAACGCCTTACAGACATACGTGACCCATGCCCTGTCACACCAACTAACTCTGAGGAAGCCAGAATAATTGGGAAAATGAGTGCGCTGGATCTGGGATTTCTTCATGCTATGCAGACAATCCCAGAACCTTCTGTCCTCTCTCCTTCGACAAGGTCTAACATGGACAGACAAGATAGTTCTGCCACCAGCTGCTCGGAAAGCAATCCGTGGTTGGACATTTCTTCCACTTCCTCCCCTCAGGTCTATCCTAAACCCCAAAATAGATGTGGTGATTACATCAGATGCATCTCTTTTGGGATGGGGGGCATTCACCCAAGAGAAAGCAGTGAGGGGGGAAATCATCCCTGCGAGATTTACCCACACACATAAATCTCCTAGAACTAAGAGCTGCAAAACTAGCTCTAACATCTATAGTCCCTACATAATCCAGACACATAACCATACAACTCTGTTTGGACAACAGAACTGCCGTCTCCTATATCAACAAGATGGGGGTCTCGCTCCCATATCTTATGTCAAGAGGCACTAGACATATGGAACTGGGCGACATAACGGTCCATCCTTCTGTCCGCAATATATGTTCCGGGAGAGCTCAACTAGCTCGCCGACTCCTTGTCAAGGAACAAACTCACCCTGGATTTGGCAGTCCTCAGGCTGGAGAGATTTCTCTCCATCATAGAGAACTTTGTGACACCCAAAATAGACCTGTTTGCGACACCATCCAACAAACAAGTCCCGACCTTTGTGTCCAGGACGCAGGGAGCTCTCACATGGACGCAATGTCCTTCTCGTGGAAAGACCTATCATTAAATTACGCTTTCCCTCCCCCAGCCATGTTACTACGAGTTCTTTACAAAATCAGAACTGACTGGGTATTCCAAATAGTCCTAGTATACCCAGTCTGGCCCTCCAGAGTTTGGTTCCCGTTAATCAATCTACTTTGCAAGGGCCCCAAAATCCCCTTGGGAATGTCCAAAGAATGTTTCCAGGGGCCTCCAGACCTTCTGGATCGGCTTCCACAGTGCATGTGGATAGCGATCTTACTAGGCTGATAACTGTACCAAACCTTTTAGCCTCCTCCACAGCCTTGATTAATCCCTGTCTTAGGCCCAGGACGAGATCCAAATATCAGGCCATAATCAAGGAGTTCCTCTCCTGGCGTACTACCCAGGCATCATCAAGCGCCCATTCCGAATCCAATTTAGCCCTAGACTTCTTAGCCGCTAAATTCAAAAGAGGACTAGCCTCCGCCACAATACTCTCCTACGGCTCAGCTCTGGCCCTCTTTATTCCAGGGTTTACAGAGAACAAATTATACCTTAGGATTCTTAAAAGGTATTTTCCTGTCTAGACCCCCATGCCCAAAATATACAACGACTTGGGATATTAATCCCTTCCTAGACTTCCTCGCCACAATATCGTTGCCAACAGATATTTTTGGTATGTCCAAAAAGCTAGCTGGGATACTGGCCCTTGCCTTCGCAGCCAGGGGAGCGGAGCTCTCCTTAATCAACATTTCCGAACCATGGATGACCATAACGCCGGCAGGTTTTCACATAGTCTTAAGCGGTCACACTAAAACTCTGTTCAGACTCCCTTGGTAGAACTTGATTTGGTCAGGGATCAGGCAGATCCAGATCTCTTATAAAAGGAGAATTTTTGGGCGCAGCTACAGAAAAATAGAGGAATTATGTCCTGAACACCCGTAGGGATATATAACTCCTTTTATGGGAAATCTTCAATAAATCTAATATCATTTAATATTCAGGTCATATTTACTCTATGCAGGTCATATAAAACTGGCTAATTTCTATGCTTAACAGCCAATCCAACTGCTTCCGCTCTAGTTTACTGGAGCACTACTGTTAAAATTAATATAATACACAGGAAGCGCTTGGATTAAATGTATAAAGTACATAAAAATGTATTATTGTTAAAAACAAAACATAAATTAAGAAAGCCTTCAGATAGATATCTTATGCTATAATGAAATAACCTGATTACCTTGGGTTTATATTAGTCCAAATAGAACAATAAATGTCCTGATTCAGTCTCAACTCTCAGTAGTAGACTCTGTCCCAGTTAGGTATACTTAGTCTAGACTCTAGCGGATATGGACAGAACACTAACTTATGTATTTTATTTTAAGGGTTTAGATCTTCTCACCCGTCCATCAAGTACTTGAAGGAACCTATTTCACAGGATGAACAGCAGAAAGTATCTTTCTCCGGCTAGATTTAGCAAAGCCTGCTGTCCCAACTTGGCCGAATATAACAGGTACTGTGTGACGAGCGGTCTCTCATGCAGACAGGCGGCTCACCTCCGGTTGGTGAGAGAGACCCTGCAGCTCGTGTCCCTGTGTATGTCCCAAGAAGCTGACAAAAGCTTGCCCAGTATGTAGATTGGCTGTTAGCGTGCTGTGGGAGGCTGTCAATGGGTATTTAGCTGGCACGGGGTGACCAGTGATTTTATGCTGTTCTTGTGGTACAACTGGTTGCAGTGTCTTGAAAAAGGGTCAGCTGTGGACCCGAAACGTCAACCACTTTTAAAATGGATCATTAAAGTTTTGTGCTTTTAAAAAGAATTCTGGAAAAAGTCTGGTGAGTGCGCTCTATATTACTGGATATATATATATATATATATATATATATATATATATATACACACACACATATATACATATATATATATATATATATATATATATATATATATATATATATATATATATACACACATATTTATATATATATATATATATATATATATATATATACATATACACATACACACATCTCTTTGTCATAACTATTCGATAGTGGATTGCCATCTGTAAGCTTCCGTAAAATCTGACCTGAGGGGGTGGGGCTTAGCCTTATATACAGCAGGAGCATGTGACTAGAGTGCACCTGCATGACCTCCTGTGCACATGTCATGCACCAACAGCTAAGCTCCATACTCCCCTGGCTGTGGGAAGTTAAGTGAACATTTTCTTTTACTTGACCATCCCAGCGTATGTCGGGAGGCTTCCACCTAACCCACTAGCTGTTGCTAGGTGGCAATCCTATTGCCTAGAACAAAGAGAGTTTGCAGATCATAGATTCCTGCAAACTAAGGTTTAATTTAAATAACCTTACACTAAATCTACTTAATGAAAACAGACATATAGCTAAATAACCTATATGGTCACAGGGAAATGGAGAGAAACAAATGATTTAGACCCTGTGCAAATTGTTCCAGTCACAGCTGTGCCCCTGGGTTACAGCCCAGCAGTAGTTGCTACATCTGCCCCTTACATAGAAACATAGAATTTGACGGCAGATAAGAACCATTTGGCCCATCTAGTCTGCCCCTTTTTTACCCTTCAGGTAAACTCAACCCTTTTTAATCCTTATTTCTTTGTAAGGATATTCATATGCCTATCCCAAGCATGTTTAAATTGTTCTACTGTCCTAGCCTCTACCACCTCTGATGGGAGGCTATTCCACTTAACCACTACCCTTTCTGTGAAGTAATTATTTCTAACATTTCCCCTGAACCTACCTCCCTCCAGTTTCAGTGCTTGTCCTCGTGTTTTATTACTTGTTTTCCTTTGAAGAAAATTTCCCACCTGTACTATGTTAAAACCCTTGATATATTTGAAGATTTCTATCATGTCCCCCCTTTCCCTTCTCTGCTCCAAACTATACATGTTAAGATCTTTTAGTCTACCGAGGTAAGTTTTGTGATGTAGGCCATGAACCATTTTAGTTGCCCTTCTTTGTACACTCTCCAATTTATTTATATCCTTCTGAAGATATGGTCTCCAGAACTGGACACAGTATTCCAGATGAGGTCGTACCAATGACCTATAAAGTGGCATTATTACGTCTTTTTTTCTGCTACTGATTCCTCTCCCTATGCAACCAAGCATCTGACTAGCCTTCCGCATTGCTTTGTTACATTGCCTCCCTGCCTTTAAGTCACTTGAAATAGTGACTCCTAGATCTCTTTCCTCCTCAGTAGTTTCCATTATAGTACCCTTGATACTATATTGAGCCTTTGGGTTTTTGAGTCCCAAGTGCATAATTTTGCATTTTTTAGCATTAAACTGTAGTTGCCATTCTCTTGACCAATTCTCAAGTTTACTTAGATCATCAGTCATTTGATTTACCCCTCCTGGTGTGTCTACTCTGTTGCATATCTTTGTATCATCTGCAAAAAGGCATACTTTCCCTTCAATACCATTTGCAATGTCACTAACAAAGATATTAAAGAGCACTGGTCCAAGTACAGATCCCTGGGGTACTCCACTGGTAACATGTCCCTCCATAGAATGCACCCTTTATTGCAAAGCCCTGATAAATAATGTTCTGTTATCACCCAGTACTATATCCCACTCCTACAGCAAAATTAGTTCAAGTTAATTAATACTTGGTACTTTCATTTTTGAATAACCATCCCCAGCTTGCAGGCATTACGTGTTGCATGATTACATATTGTGCCATGTATGCATTTCGGGAACAGCTGTCTCGGGGTGAATTATAGCTGTGCAAGGAGAGAAGTCGCTCATCTAGAAACCAGATTCTGAAAGTGAACAACTGGCAAAACTGAGGTCAGCTAAAAACATAGAAGTTTGTTGTTTCCGAACCAGTGTGGATGTGCTTTATGTATTGGTAAAAGGAAGACTATGGGCGGTATTCAATGTGAATACTGGCGACGTGCAGCGAATCCTGTTTAGGATTCGCTGCACATTCGTCACTGCTCGCTGCGTTCCGGAGCCTCGCCGGCTCCGGTATTCAACGAGTCAGGGGCTCGCTGCCCCTGACTGGCGAATTTGAGGTCCTGTGGCGGACCCCGCAGGGAGCCTGAGGACGGTGGCAGGCAGGGAGATGGAAGTCTCCCTGCCTGCCCCAGAACGTTTGTGGGGGGGGGGGGGGAGGTGGGCTCCCCGGGAGCCAGACAGCACAGGCTGCCCCCCGGGGGTGCCAGCAGGGGACCGGGTATAATAACTACACCCGATCATGCATATGTAATGATCGGGTGAAGTGAATATATGAATATCTAATGAGCGGCTCGGCTCCGGCCCCCTGCTGGCTGGTCTGTGTAAAATATATATATATATATTTTTTTTTAATTAAATATATATTCATGTGCTTACAGCACATGAATAAAAATAGCATGCCCCTCCTCAGAATAAAATTCCAGATTTTTTGACACCAATTGTAAAAAACAAAACACTTTATTTTAAAAGTTCACCTTCCACTTCACCATAAAAAGATAACGATTGCTACTCGGTGAATCATGGCGAAAAAAACCTTGAAATGTATTCGCCATCTGGTCATTGAATAGGGTGATTCACCGTTTTTGTCAGAAATTCGCCTTACAGCACAAAATCGCCATAAAAACCTGGCAAATCAGCCTCATTGAATACCGCCCTATCAGGGAGGTGTGCCCTGATATGACCCTCCCCAGTAAATAAGCCACAATTGATATAGATATATATTGGATGCCAAAACTTTAGAGTGATTTGGAGGACTGAGGTTGGGAATCACTGTATATCTCCCAACATCAGACCGGTGGGAAGCGGGACACCTCGCATGCCGAAGCCCAGGTTTTTGGGGCATGGCCTACCGACACAGGGGCGTGGCTTGTTACCTCGTGGCCACACCCCCATTTCCGCAGCTGTGGGGACATGGCTAGCTGCTCTGTGGCTACGTCCTCAGCCCCTCACGCATGCAAATAATATCACGTGCATCATAGTAGAAACATTGGCTCTTCTAGAAAATATTACAGGAATGATTTTTGTAAAACTGGGTCAAACTATGTTTAAACAGTTTCTTATATAGTGCAGCATATTCCGTTGCACTTTACAATTGAAAACAATGATGATAGAACAAAACTAGGTAATAACAAATAGCCACAGAGGTTGGAGGTCCTGCTCACATGCTTACAATGTATAGGGAAATGGGTACTGGTATGCAAAGAGAGGTGATACTGTATCTCCTGCATAATAGTTCACCAGATTGTAGAGGTTCTTGGTGGCTGTATTTTATGGTCACCCATCAATGTTAACCTGGGAACAGGAGGATGGGAAATCAAAGAAAGAGAAAATAAGTGAGGAAATGATATGACTTACAGTGGAGATATAATTGGATAGGAAAGTTTTATGAAGGTTATGTGGGCGGTTCCGGAATCTGATGAGGAGGTGAGTATTCAGGGATAGTCTTATTGTGCATTGGATAGCATCAGCGCTCTCCCAGGACTAACCAAATAGGCAGGGCCCCCTTCCCTTTCGGGATACGGTCATTGGGTCACCACCAAGTAGGTCGACAAGCATTAGGTCAACACTACTAGGTCGACATGCAGATAGGTCGATATGAGTTTAGAACGACAAGACTTCGGGTTGACATGGGTTAGGTCGACAGGGTCATTAGGTCGATATGTTTTTTTTTTTTTACTGTTTTTTGAGCTGACATGTGCCGGCAGGCAGTATTTCATGCCCTACCATCCACTGGAGCATGGATGGTAGGGCATGGCGAGCACAGCAAGCCATGCAAGGGGACACAGTGGTACGTTTGAGTGTTTATGTTCACTGTGTCGACATAAGGGTAAAAAAATAAAATAAAACCCATGTCGACTTTTTCACTGTTGACCTTACCCATGCCAACCTAATGGCCGTCAACCTTACCCATGTCAACCTAATGACCCTGTCGACCTTATGACCCTGTCGACCTTCCTACATGCTGACCTAAACACATGTCGCCCTAAATGCATGTTGACCTAATGGTGTCGACCTAATGACTGTCTAACAACATGCTGGCGACCAACTAATCCAAACCCTCCCTTTCTCGAACACCTGGAATGCCTGGTGAGACCTGTATCTGTAGCGCTGGCCACACTACAGTATGTACTCTTCTCCACTTATATTTTTAGGAGTCACACCTCTGAAAGGAAGAGCACAAATTAAACTCTGTGGGACATTCCCTACGAACCATCAACTTGAGCGCCATATTGCACTATAAACTGTATATTAATGTTATTGCAGTAAATGGTGCCCAACACAACAACATCACACGGAGATCACACTTTCGGTAAAACGCGATTTGTAGCACATGGAAGTGAGATGTATTTAGACACATCTGTAGGTACTGTAGCTGGCAAATGAGGGTATGGGTTGACAATAAGAAAGTTGACAGGAAAGGGGTCCTCCCAGGCCGCCCAAGGCCAGGACTGAAGCCCTGGCGATGGGTGCTGGGTTGATAGCTTTTTGGGTATAAAATTAAGAGTTCATTTTGGGTTCTGCTGTTGAATAACAAGTCCCAACAAGTCTCCCCTGCATGCAGGTACTTGGAGAACCACAAGTATCTGCATGCAGGACATTAAAGGGCCTGCTGAAACTTGTAGTTACACAGCAGAGCCAATACTACAATAAACACACACACACACACACACACACTGTTGAAATGTAGTTTTATTACATAAATGCACTCACACATACCCATCCCTTCAATTAACTTTGCAGTCAGTCTGATTTGCTGGTTCATTTGACACGTGCGACTTGGTGCCATTTTATAAGCGACTTAAAAAAATTGCACTTGTTACATTTGGCCCTTCATCTTCATTTGCGGGATCAAATGAAGAAAATGTGCAAGAGGGTTCAGGTAGTAAATTGAGCAGAATTGGGTAGATAAAACAGTACTAGGGTATAAGATTAAATACACATATAACCATTCACTATGGAATAGATTTAAAAAGACAAATAGGTACTTATATGTTAGTTGGGCACCCACTATAGTTAGTACGCTCATACCCCCAACTATCCATGTCGGCATGGAGTTGATTTTATATAGTGTGGCGAGCGCAGCGAGCCACAGAGTCCGAAGCGTGGCGAGCGTAGCGAGCCCTGCGAGGGGACGCAGAAAACTAAGCAAATAGCTTAGTGGGCGCCCCAACTAACATATAAGTACCGAAAAATATACTATATTTAAAAATAGAGTATCTTACTGTGACAGTATGTAAAGGGTATTTTAAATCAGGGTTGCTTACCCCCTGGAATGGCCACGAGGCTCCCGAAAATTGTTCCCCCCCCCCCCCGGCACCCGGGGAGGAGGAAGCAAATTGGTTGTTTTTAGGTGTTGCGCTTTTTAAATATCACACTGTGCATCCTGATCACACACAAAAGGAAAAAGACACCAACTCCTTAGCATATTGGGGGTTTATTTTGGTTCACTCTTTCTGACAAATTCCTTCTTAGATGGACAAAACCATGTGCACTGCAGGTGGGGCAGATGTTACTTGTGCAGAGTGAATTAGATTTGGGTGGGGTTTTACTTCAAAGTGAGATCTATATTGCAGTGTAAAAATAAAGCAGCCAGTATTTACCCTGCACAGAAACTAAATAACTCACCCAATTCTAATTATCTCTGCACATTTTACATCTGCTCATGGCTGTTAATCTCTCAACTTCACTTTCTCCTACTGCACCCCCCCCCCCCCTCCCATCCAATACATATCCTGACACCTCAGCCCCACTACTTTTCAACCAAAATCTCCTCTCTCAGGACTGCCATCACTGCTGCCATGACCTCACCCTCTCCCTCCTCCCCTCCTACATCCCCACTCCTGTCCTCATTTTACCCCACCACTGCTGCTGAAGTCCATTCTATCCTTCAATCCGCTTCTCCCTCCACCTGCCCGCTCGATCGTATCCCCTCCAATATTATCCGTCGTCTCAGTCAGTCGGTCTGCTCTCACCTGGCTCACCTCTTTAATCTTTCCCTATCCTCTGGTATATTCCCCTCCTCCTTCAAACACGCTCTTGTCTCCCCAATTCTCAAAAAATCTAATCTGGACCCCAACTCTCCGTCCAACTGCAGGCCCATCTCCCTCCTCCCTTTTGCCTCCAAGCTCCTAGAACGTCTGGCCTATAATCGTCTCCTAAGCCACCTTACTGATAACTCCGTTCTAGACCCCCTCCAATCCGGGTTCCGCCTTTTACATTCCACTGAAACTGCCCTGACCAAAGTCACTAACAATCTACTATCGGCTAAATCCAAAGGCCTCTTCTCTATCCTCATCCAGCTTGATCTGTTGGCTGCCTTTGACACTGTTGACCACCCTCTCCTGCTCAACACCCTCCGCTCCTTTGGCATCACTGGCACGGTCTTCTCCTGTTTCACCTCATACCTCTCCGATCGCTCCTTCTCCATATCCACTCCAAGCTCCTCCTCTCCTACCACAGCCAGTCGGTGTTCCCCAAGGGTCAATCTTTGGCCCTCTCCTCTTCTCTCTCTACACCACCTCTCTGGGCATTCTCATCAGCTCCTATGGCTTCCATTACCACCTTTATGCTGATGATACCCTAATCTATCGCTCCTCCCCCGACCTATCCCCATCACTCCTGTCCAAGGTCTCCGAATGCCTCACTGCCATCTCAGCCTGGATGACCCAACGCTTCCTGAAACTAAACATGGCTAAAACTGAACTTCTAATCTTCCATCCCCCGAACATCCCCTCTTCTCCCACTATCTCCATCAGCATTGGTGAAACAGAGATCACCTCGACCGACCAAATGCACTGCCTCAGTGTCATCATTGACTCCTCCCTCTCTTTCACCCCCCATATTCGTGCTCTCTCCCAGTCTTGCCGCTTTTACCTCCGCAACATCTTCCACATCAGACCATTCCTCTTCACTGACGCGACCAAAATTCTCATTCACTCTCATGTCATCTCCCGCCTTGACTACTGCAACATCCTTCTCTCTGGGTTACCTCTCGCCCGCCTCGCCCCTCTCCAATCCATTCTTAACGCTGATGCTAGGCTCATCTTCCTCTCCCGCCGCTCTACCTCCGCCTCCCCCCTCTGTCTATCTCTTCACTGGCTCCCCATTCCTTTCCAGGTTCTCTTTAAACTCCTCACCACCACCTACAAGGCTCTCTCCTCCTCCACCGCTCCTTACCTCTCTTCACTGATCTCTATCCACACTCCCTCCCGTCCTCTTCGCTCCGCCGCTGACCTCTCACCTAATCACCTCCTCCCACTCCCGTGTTAAAGATTTCTCTTGCGCTGCCCCCCTGCACTGTAACAACCTCCCGCCACCCATCAGGCTTTCTGATTCCCTTACCTCCTTCAGCGCTCCCTCAAAACCCACTTCTTCAGTTTAGCCTATCCCTCCTCCTCCTAATCTCTTTTGCTCCTCCTATCCTGCCTACCCACCCCTCCATCCATTCCTACTTATCCTATTGTTTTTCATTCATCCACCCACCTCCTTTTAGTCTGTTAACTCTTATGAGTAGGGCCCTCCTTCCTCACGTACTCACCCTACCTCTTTACCTCACCAGTGCTCCTGCCCTGTTCTTCCCTTCCTCTATTTCATCTTCAGTCTCCTCGACAATTTCCACACCTACTTCAGAACTGATGCTGATTTTAGTTCTACCAGCTATACCCCTATTTATGCTGTATTTTATCAACACGCCCTGTACGTTACCTTGTAATTTGTTTTTTGTTTGCTATGTACGGTGCTGCAGACACTTTGTGGTGCCTTCTAAATAAACGTACTACTACCACTACTACTACTACTACTACTACTACTACTACTACTACTACTACTACTACCACTACTACTACGTGACTTTAACAGTAAGCAACCCTGATTTTAATACATTAAAAGGATATTCATATCAGTCAGTTCACAACCACAGTAATAAATATACATTAAAAAAAGAACCACCGGCCTTCAGGGCCATATTTCCTGCTAGGCAACCTAGAGGCTCACCTAGAGCCTGGCAGGCACTAAGGGGCACGTGGATGGATTCCAGAAAACCGCACAAGGTGAACGTGTTCCCAGAGGTGCATTGCGGGTCTGTCTGCACTCAAGAGAACTGCTTGCGCAGACAGGAAGGGACTGCTGAAGCCGCGCTGGCCAGTCCAAGCAGCAGCCCATCAGTTCGATGGCAATGATGGCCATCCATACTGGTCTCTATTCCCTATCAACCGTCTCCATCCTGGGGACCCTGGCTGCACTCCCCCTCCTTCTCTCATTAACACCACAGGGAGAAGCTGTGCAAGCCTCCTTCCCTCCCTCCCTCGCCAGCCCCCTGGACACTGGAGATGAGAGGATAGAGGCTTGAAAGGCAGAGGAGCTGCAGGACTTTTTTCTTGGAGTTTTCATGCATTCTACACACAATAAATTGCTGCATACAGTGCTGTACTTTAGATTATAAACTGAAAGATCAAGGGGTGATAAATAATTGTATAGCATAGTGCTCTGTGAATCTGCACCATGTACCTTATTCTGGTGTAATATCAGGAGTGCTTTTGCACCAATGCCGAGTTGCTGTATATATACTGTATAATGGGCACTATGATGTGTGGTATAATGAATAAGGGCCATTATGGTGTGTGGCATAATGTGTAAGGGGCATTATGGTTTGTGGTAGATTGTGTAAGGGGAATTACAGTATATGGCATAATGTGTAAGTGTGTGGCATAATGTGTGATGGGCATTATGGTGTGTAGCATAATTTTTAATGGGCATTACAGTGTGTGGCATAATGTGTAAGGGGGCACTATGCTGTGTGGCACCTGCCTGCTAGAAACTTTTTTGGCTGGGGGGAGAAAAAGATACCACCAAGCTTCATACATTTACCCCTCAATGTGCAAGTACGGTATTTGTAGGTACCTACATATCTTCATCTTCTCCATTTGAACTATGACCTATGATACCACTTTTTCTATGACAATATTACACATTTTGTTTTGTTTTTATATAGTCTTTATTTCATATGTCTGATGACATCAGGCCATGAAATGGTAATCCAATGCAAGACTATCCTACTGGACTTCAATACACCATAAAAGACACCTGCCCTGTGACACCCAGTTTGATTTAAGTTTCCCCTGCGCATACCACAGATGCATGTTGGCAAAAAGGTGGCATGACTTCATCAAATGTCACAGATCAACTAGTAAGAATATATCAAATGAAAATGTAATTTGTATAACAGTCACTATTGGTTACGCTTAATTTCCTCTTCAAGTGATCCTTCAAAATGATGAAGTTGCCTGGACTTTTTTCTTGGGAGTTTTCATGCATTCTACACACAATAAATTGCTGCATACAGTGCTGTACTTTAGATTATAAACTGAAAGATCAAGGGGTGATACATAATTGTATAGCATAGTGCTCTGTTCAATCTGCACCATGTACCTTATTCTGGTGTAATATCAGGAGTGCTTTTGCACCAATGCCGAGTTGCTGACCGCATCCCATATACTGTATAATGGGCACTATGATGTGTGGTATAATGAATAAGGGCCATTATGGTGTGTGGCACAATGTGTAAGGGGCATTATGGTTTGTGGTAGATTGTGTAAGGGGAATTACAGTATATGGCATAATGTGTAAGTGTGTGGCATAATGTGTGATGGGCAGTATGGTGTGTAGCATAATTTTTAATGGGCATTACAGTATGTGGCATAATGTGTAAGGGGGCACTATGCTGTGTGGCACCTGCCTGCCAGAAACTTTTTTGGCAGGGGGGAGAAAAAAGTATAGTTATGCCACCGGGGGGCAATCCTGACCGCTTTTCACCATTCAGCATTGCCATACATCAAAAATAATGGCTCTTTCTCCTTGTTCTCCATCTCTGCCTCACAGAGCAGCAGCATGCCTGGCTGATAGGCCATGGCATGCACAGGAATTAATATATAGTGCTATGGATTGTTGGGGGAGGGGGCCCCGAACTGATATATTGCCTAGGGCCCCATGACGTCTAAATCCAGATCCTATTAATACTGCAGCTGGGACAAAAATGGCCCATTGGCAATCAGACGTGTCTTGGGGTGGCTGCCCATCTTTTTAATGTAATAGATGGGTGTCTAAAAATAATAGGTAAGTGATGGGTGTCTTCAAATAATAGGTACAGTCATCTCAGAACACTAGCTTTGAAATAGTTTCATGAAAATATAAAGCTTTTCATTCAATCTTGTACAAATCAGCTTATGCAGGTATTTGTCATATATTTGGGTAAACATCTTGAAGAAATCATGTACACACAAGTCAAGAAGTTTTCATCAGAGTGTGAAACTAACTACAGGTAATTAAAAACATACTAAAACACAAATGAATAATGATACAAACAACACAACCTAAAGCTGCTTTCAGACCGCATAACTGGCTTTGACCCTGTATTTGAAAATGTTTCCTAAAACGGGGGTCTGCCTGGTAAAACCCCTTTCACACCGCATCTCTTAAACTGTATATTACAGTTTAATTGCCTTTTTTTTACCTGGCAAAGACCCGTCTTTGGAAACTTTTCAAATACACGGTCAAAGCCAGTGCGGTCTTAGGCAGCCCCCCCCCCACCTGGACAGCCAGCCGGCATGCCTCATTGTGGACAGGGGAGCCAAGATCAGATGCTGCTGAGGACAGGGGAACTGGGATCAGATGCTGCAGGGGAGACGAGACCCCAGTTCCGAGGGTTATAATACGGGCTGCACGTCACATGTTTCTCCAGCCCACACATTGCCACCTCTGCTCCTATTTGGGGAGACCCGTTGTGCAGTGGCCGCTTTGCGGTTGGCAGCGCTGACCGGGGGCCACTGGAGACCAGTATACAGGTGTCCCAGGATATTCATAAGTATGAGATGGTCCAGCACGCAGAGGCTGGGATCAGCTGGCAGTCTCCTTGCTTCAGCTATGGGCTATGGGTGATCATTGAAGGTTAAAAGAGTGGTATCTATCCCCATAAAGAACATTACGTGCAAGCCAATCAGCTCCAATATGTAAATTGACAGTTAGGAGCTGATTAACTGGAGCATTATAACCTTGCACATAGTGGGGCAGATGTATCATATCGCGCCGCTATGATACTTCCTGCTTCGCCTCAATAGCGAGGTGAAGCAGGAAGGGACATTGACAAGATGTATTAACATCTTGTCTGCCGAAGCGGGGGAGCGTTAACTCCCCCTCCGGCGATGTCCCTTTCTGGAGATAGCGCATCAGTTAATACTGATGCGCTATCTCCTGTCCCCCGGCCGGCCGCATGAAATGGTAATCCAATGCAAGACTATCCTACTGGACTTCAATACACCATAAAAGACACCTGCCCTGTGACACCCAGTTTGATTTAAGTTTCCCCTGCGCATACCACAGATGCATGTTGGCAAAAAGGTGGCATGACTTCATCAAATGTCACAGATCAACTAGTAAGAATATATCAAATGAAAATGTAATTTGTATAACAGTCACTATTGGTTACGCTTAATTTCCTCTTCAAGTGATCCTTCAAAATGATGAAGTTGCCTGGACTTTTTTCTTGGAGTTTTCATGCATTCTACACACAATAAATTGCTGCATACAGTGCTGTACTTTAGATTATAAACTGAAAGATCAAGGGGTGATACATAATTGTATAGCATAGTGCTCTGTTCAATCTGCACCATGTACCTTATTCTGGTGTAATATCAGGAGTGCTTTTGCACCAATGCCGAGTTGCTGACCGCATCCCATATACTGTATAATGGGCACTATGATGTGTGGTATAATGAATAAGGGCCATTATGGTGTGTGGCACAATGTGTAAGGGGCATTATGGTTTGTGGTAGATTGTGTAAGGGGAATTACAGTATATGGCATAATGTGTAAGTGTGTGGCATAATGTGTGATGGGCAGTATGGTGTGTAGCATAATTTTTAATGGGCATTACAGTATGTGGCATAATGTGTAAGGGGGCACTATGCTGTGTGGCACCTGCCTGCCAGAAACTTTTTTGGCAGGGGGGAGAAAAAAGTATAGTTATGCCACCGGGGGGCAATCCTGACCGCTTTTCACCATTCAGCATTGCCATACATCAAAAATAATGGCTCTTTCTCCTTGTTCTCCATCTCTGCCTCACAGAGCAGCAGCATGCCTGGCTGACAGGCCATGGCATGCACAGGAATTAATATATAGTGCTATGGATTGTTGGGGGAGGGGGCCCCGAACTGATATATTGCCTAGGGCCCCATGACGTCTAAATCCAGATCCTATTAACCCCTTCACGACATTTGACGTATATATACGTCATGGCCGGGAAGTACTTCCCGACACATGACGTATATATACGTCATGACTTTAAACTGTCACTGCGTCTAGAGACGCAGTGACAGAGGGACGATGTCTGCTGTCCCTGACAGCAGACATGTCCCTGCATGCCCAGGGGGGGCTGCGATGCCGCCCCCCCGTCGGCGATCGCTGTGATTGGCTGTTCAGTGTGAACAGCCATTCACAGCGGTTTCCTGTGTTACTGGCGAATCAGACGCTCGGTAACACAGGTGTCAATCACCGCCGGGCGTCAGGGGGCATGAGGGGGTCATCGGTGACGATGACACCTCACCCCACCCTCACCCCACCTGCCCCCAAGGCTGTGATTGGTCCGTGGGACCCACGGACCAATCACAGCCAAGGCGCGACATTTAAACTAACGGTGACTGCGCTGCAGACGCCATTCCGGTCTGGAATTGCGTGCAGAGCGGTCACCGTGCCTATCTGTCGTGATACTGACCTGATCCTTGCTAATACTTACCTGATCCTTGCAAATACCTTACCTGATCACTTGATCACTGCTTGTAGCGTGCTGGACGCTTCCTGGATCTGACTTCCTGAGACTTCCTGCTGCTGCTGCAGTGTGATAGAGAGATAGAGAGAGAGATAGAGAGAGATAGAGAGATAGTGACAGAGAGAGCTATATTTTGTGTCTGCTACCCCCCCTTTTTGGGGGTGCAGGGTTTTTGTATATATAACTGTCAGTGCTGCTGCTGCAGTGTCATAGAGTGATAGATAGTGATAGATAGTGAGAGATGGTACTCTTTACCTAGCACGGCGCCCATCGCGACCATCGCGACCATCGCATGCACTAAAAAACGGGTGCGATGCGATGCCCGCGATGGCCGCGATTTCCCATAGGGACCAATGTTAAAAATCAGATTGGTCGCGATTTTAGTGTTAAAAGTCAGATTGGTCGCGATTTTTACATAGGAATCAATGTTAAATGGGCCACAGAGCCCTAATAGTCCCCCTGAAGTGTGAAATGGCCCCCACAATTTTTAACGCCACCCCACGATCAACGTGAACCCGAAGCGTGGCGAGCGCAGCGAGCCCGCGAGGGGCGGCGGTACGCGTCCTCCGACCTTTTCATACCCCCACTATCCACGTCGGCGTGGAGTTGAGAATAGAATAGTGTGGCGAGCGCAGCGAGCCACCGAGCCCGAAGCGTGGCGAGCGCAGCGAGCCCCGCGAGGGGACGCGGATACCTTCACAGGTAAACGCGTCCCCTCGCGGGCTTCACAGGTGTCCGCGTCGCCATGGACACCTGTGAAGCCCGTGAGGGGACGCGTATAACTGTGAAGGTATCCGCGTCCCCTCGCCACGCTTCGGGCTCGGTGGCTCGCTGCGTTCGCCACACTATTCTATTCTCAACTCCACGCCGACGTGGATAGTGGGGGTATGAAAAGGTCGGAGGACGCGTACCGCCGCCCCTCGCGGGCTCGCTGCGCTCGCCACGCTTCGGGTTCACGTTGATCGTGGGGTGGCGTTAAAAATTGTGGGGGCCATTTCACACTTCAGGGGGACTATTAGGGCTCTGTGGCCCATTTAACATTGTTTCCTATGTAAAAATCGCGGGCATTGAGCCAATTAACGCTAAAATCGCGACCAATCTGACTTTTAACATTGATCCCTATGGGAAAATCGCGGGCATCGCGTCGCACCCGTTTTTGATTTACCCGCGATGCCCGCGATTTTTTACCCCCGTGCTAGGTAAAGAGTACCTGAGAGATAGAGAGATTTGTGTCTGCTACCCCCCCTTTTTGGGGGTGCAGGGTCAGTGCTGCTGCTGCAGTGTCATAGAGTGATAGATAGTGATAGATAGTGAGAGATAGAGAGAGATAGTGACAGAGAGTGATAGAGAGTGTATATTTTGTGTCTGCTACCCCCCCTTTTTGGGGGTGCAGGTTTTTTTTTATACATATAACTGTCAGTGCTGCTGCTGCAGTGTCCTAGAGTGATAGATAGTGATAGATAGTGATAGATAGTGATAGATAGTGAGAGATAGAGAGAGATAGAGAGAGATAGAGAGAGATAGTGACAGAGAGTGATAGAGAGTGTATATTTTGTGTCTGCTACCCCCGCCTTTTGTGCTGATCACTATATCTGAGGTGATCAGCAACTTTTTGGGGGCGCAGAGGTTTTTTTTTTTTATATATATACCTGTCAGTTGCTGCCAGTTGCACTGTCAGTTGCACCAAAGGTTGTGCACCTGCTGCCCCTCACTGGTAATCAGTGTCGCATCACTGATCACCTTTTTTTTTTTTTTGTGGGTGCTGTGTGGTCTTTTTTTAATTTTTTTTTTACACACACTGTGATTTTGTGGGTGTCCTGTGGCCACTGTGCGCTGATCAGTGACGTACAGCACTGATCAGCTTTTTCGGCACAGGGTTGATCTATTTTTTTTTTTTTTTATCAAATTCCTGTTGCCTTTGAGCGCTGTTCAGTGACGGACGTTACTGACCAACATCTGTGCTCAATTTTTGGCGCAGGACCTTTTTTTTTGTTTTTTTAACCCCTTCAATTTTTTTTTTTTAACCCCTTCAATTTTTTATTTTTTTTAACCCCTTCAATTTTTTTTTTTTGTATAAAGTATTTTTTTTTTCTGCACTACATACACACTACACACTACATACCCCCCCGGGTTGAAATAAAGTTTGTACCCCCCCCCTACACTATACACGTGTTGAAACATTTCACTACCAGTAACACAAAAATAAAAATGGCATCCCAAATGTCATCCCAAATGTCATCCCAGTCATCCAGAAGAATGTATTCAGTGGAGGAGGCATATGCCATGGCTTGCCTCTGATTCTGACACAGCCAGTGAGGCAAGCGGGGAATTTGAAGGATTCGTCTTAAGCTCCTCTTCCTCCTCTGGTGATGAGGGACCCCCTCAAAGACGCCCCCGTAGAGCAGCTGAGACCCCCCCCCCAATAATTGATCTCGTATGGACCCCACCACCAGACAATTTTGAGCCCCAGGTTCCTGAGTTTTTGGCCATGCCAGGAATCCAATTTGATTCCACAGGTCTCAGAGAAATTGACTTTTTCAAATTATTTTTCTCTGATGATTTTATAAATTTAATGGTGGACCAAACTAATTTATATGCCCAGCAGTTTATTGCTCAAAACCCCACGTCATCATTTGCTAGGTGGACCCCTGTAGATGCAGTAGAGATGATGACGTTTTGGGGTCTGGTGTTTCATATGGGCATAGTAAAAAAGCCACAAATTAGGCAATATTGGAGTACAGATGTTCTGTACAGCACCCCATTTTACCGTATGGCCATGACTCGGGCTCGTTTTGAGGCAATCCATAAATTTATACATTACACCGATAATGCACAGTGCCCACCCCAGAGATGATCCCACCTTTGACAGGCTATTCAAAGTCAGGCCGGTCATTGATCATTTCAGTGCCAAATTTGCAGAGCTATACATCCCTGATAAATGTATTAGTATCGACGAGTCCCTTATACATTTTAAAGGAAGGGTTAAATTCCGCCAGTACTAGGGTGGCCAATCCCGGGATCGGGATCGGCGGGATCCCGGGATTTGGCCCCCAAAACGCCGGGATTTCAATCCCGGGATTGGAGTTTCCAATCCCGGGATTTCGGGATTAGACGGCGCATGCGCCGTCTAATTCCGGGCAGCGTCTGAGCACTCGCTCAGACACTGCCCGGCTTCTCCGATACCCGGAAACGTAGCACTGCACAGCGTGATGAGGTCACGCTGCGTAGGGCACAGCCCGCCCATCCGCCCCGGCTCCTGGCCAGCACCCCGCCTCCAACCCAACAGCTCTCCCAACCCTGCTCCCGGCAGCACCCTGCACCAGCCCGGCCGCCCACTCTGCAAAATGTAAGTAAATAGTGGGCGGCCAGGGCGTTTTAGGCAGCTAATAATAGCGCTATGCGTGTAGGTGGTATAATGGATGCATTTCCCATTAAATAGCCATATTTCAGGCGTCTGTCTGCACTAGGGATGCCAATCCCGGGATCCCGGGAATCCCGGGATTGAGCATTTTTCAATCCCGAATCCCGGGATTGAAAAAATGCCCCGGGATTGGCATCCCTAGCCAGTACCTTCCCAGTAAGAGGGCAAGGTATGGCATAAAAATGTATAAGCTGTGTGAAAGCACCACAGGGTACACCCACAAGTTTAGGGTATATGAAGGGAAGGATTCAAGAATTGAACCGCCAGAATGCCCCCCCTCCCTCGTAGGTGTTAGTGGAAAAATTGTCTGGGATTTAATGCACCCCTTCCTGGATAAGGGTTATCACCTCTATGTGGATAACTTTTACACTAGCATCCCCCTGTTTAAGGCCCTTGGTTCAAGAGGTACAGCAGCTTGCGGTACTGTGCGCAAGAACCAAAGAGGCCTCCCCAAAACGCACATTGCCCAAGTACTAAGAAGGGGTGAAAGCAGGGGAATATGCACCGAAAATATGTTGTTGGTCAAATATAAGGACAAGAGGGGTGTCCTTATACTGACAACAATTCATGGAGACAGTACCACCTCCATCCCTGTACGAGGTACCAGTACCCACACCTCAAAACCAAATTGTATCCTAGATTACAATAAGTACATGGGCGGAGTGGATCTTTCAGATCAGGTACTGAAGCCGTACAGTGCCCTGCGGAAAACAAATATCTGGTACAAGAAGCTGGCCGTGTATATCATCCAGATGGCACTGTATAACGCTTACGTGCTATTCCGTTCTACCGGCCAGAGGGGGACATTTATGCACTTTCAAGAGGAAGTCATAAAGGGCCTAATATTTGGGAACCAGCAGGCAGAGGGCCCCAGTACTTCTAGTACTGGCCCCCGTATTGTACCAGGGCAGCATTTTCCCAACGAAATCCCCTCCACTGCAAGAAAGGGCAGGACACAAAAAAGGTGCAAAGTTTGCTATAAAAAGGGAATAAGAAAGGAAACTATTTTCCACTGTGAAACTTGCCCCGACAAACCCGGCCTATGTATAAAGGAGTGTTTCAAAATATACCACACATCTATGGATTATTAGGTTCATCATTTCACCGTGCTTCGGGGGTCTTGCTAATGCCACATAGCACCCACCATTCATTCCACCAGAATCTGAGCTGCAAAATCCAAAAATCACTCCTTCCCTTCTGAGTCCTGCCATGCACCCAACTGGTATTTTTTGGTCACATGTGAGGCATTGCCGTACTCTGGAGAAATGGGGGCACAGACTTTGGGGTGCTTTGTCTACTTCATTCCTTGTGAAAATGACAAATTTTGAGCCAGAACTGCATTTTTTGTGTAAAAAAATGTAATTTTTCATTTTCACTGCCCAGTTGTATCAAAATTGGTGAAACCCCTGGGGGTTTGAAATGTACACTATACCCCTAGATGAATTCCCTGAGGGGTGTAGTTTGCAAAATGGGGTCACTTGTGGGGGGGTTCCACTGTATTGGTAATGCAACATAGCACCCACCATTCATTCCACCAAAATCTGTGCTCCAAAATCCAAAAATCACTCCTTCCCTTCTGAGTCCTGCCATGCACCCAACTGGTATTTTTTGGTCACATGTGAGGCATTGCCGTACTCTGGAGAAATGGGGGCACAGATTTTGGGGTGCTTTGTCTCCTTCATTCCTTGTGAAAATGAAAAATTTTGAGCCAGAAGTACATTTTTGTGTAAAAAAAATGTAATTTTTCATTTTCACAGCCCAGTTGTACCAAAATTGGTGAAACCCCTGGGGGTTTGAAATGTACACTATACCCCTAGATGAATTCCCTGAGGGGTGTAGTTTGCAAAATGGGGTCACTTGTGGGGGGGTTCCACTGTATTGGTAAGGCAACATAGCACCCACCATTCATTCCACCAAAATCTGTGCTCCAAAATCCAAAAATCACTCCTTCCCTTCTGAGTCCTGCCATGCACCCAACTGGTATTTTTTGGTCACATGTGAGGCATTGCCGTACTCTGGAGAAATGGGGGCACAGATTTCGGGGTGCTTTGTCTCCTTCATTCCTTGTGAAAATGAAAAATTTTGAGCCAGAACTGCATTTTTGTGTAAAAAAATGTAATTTTTCATTTTCACTGCCCAGTTGTATCAAAATTGGTGAAACCCCTGGGGGTTTGAAATGTACACTATACCCCTAGATGAATTCCCTGAGGGGTGTACTTTGCAAAATGGGGTGACTTGTGGGGGGGTTCCACTGTATTGGTGCTTTGGGAGCAGTGTTCCCTCTAAGCTGTGCGCATGTGCGCGCGCACACAACTCGATGAGCGTGCGCACAGACATTACAACAGAGCGCACAAAGCAGCAGTGGTCCCTTTTTGCTGTTGTGGACTCAATTAATGTGTGTTTCACCCATTAACTACATTGTGTGCTGTGTTTTGAATGTTTAAATGTTTAACATCATTTTGAAGTGAAGTTAACACAAATGCTGAACGTCTTTTTCCAGTTATATATAAAAATTTAAATTTCCTTCCAAAGTTGCACAGGCAAAATCTTTTGCCGCACACAGCCTTTGTAAAATTAGAGGGAACATTGTTTGGGAGTCTTGCTAATGCAACATGGCACCCACCATTCATTCCACCAAAATCTGTGCTGCCAAATCCAAAAATCACTCCTTCCCTTCTGAGTCCTGCCATGCGCCCAACTGGTATTTTTTGGTCACATGTGAGGCATTGCCGTACTCGGGAGAAATTAGGGCACAGATTTTGGGGTGCTTTGTCTCCTTCATTCCTTGTGAAAATGAAAAATTTTTAGCCAGAACTGCATTTTTGTGTAAAAAAATGTAATTTTTCATTTTCACTGCCCAGTTGTATCAAAATTGGTGAAACCCCTGGGGGTTTGAAATGTACACTATACCCCTAGATGAATTCCCTGAGGGGTGTACTTTGCAAAATGGGGTGACTTGTGGGGGGGTTCCACTGTATTGGTGCTTTGGGAGTCTTGCTAATGCAACATGGCACCCACCATTCATTCCACCAAAATCTGTGCTGCCAAATCCAAAAATCACTCCTTCCCTTCTGAGTCCTGCCATGCGCCCAACTGGTATTTTTTGGTCACATGTGAGGCATTGCCGTACTCGGGAGAAATTGGGGCACAGATTTTGGGGTGCTTTGTCTCCTTCATTCCTTGTGAAAATGAAAAATTTTGAGCCAGAACTGCATTTTTGTGTAAAAAAATGTAATTTTTCATTTTCACTGCCCAGTTGTATCAAAATTGGTGAAACCCCTGGGGGTTTGAAATGTACACTATACCCCTAGATGAATTCCCTGAGGGGTGTACTTTGCAAAATGGGGTGACTTGTGGGGGGGTTCCACTGTATTGGTGCTTTGGGAGTCTTGCTAATGCAACATGGCACCCACCATTCATTCCACCAAAATCTGTGCTGCCAAATCCAAAAATCACTCCTTCCCTTCTGAGTCCTGCCATGCGCCCAACTGGTATTTTTTGGTCACATGTGAGGCATTGCCGTACTCGGGAGAAATTGGGGCACAGATTTTGGGGTGCTTTGTCTCCTTCATTCCTTGTGAAAATGAAAAATTTTGAGCCAGAACTGCATTTTTGTGTAAAAAAATGTAATTTTTCATTTTCACTGCCCAGTTGTATCAAAATTGGTGAAACCCCTGGGAGTTTGAAATGTACACTATACCCCTAGATGAATTCCCTGAGGGGTGTACTTTGCAAAATGGGGTGACTTGTGGGGGGGTTCCACTGTATTGGTGCTTTGGGAGTCTTGCTAATGCAACATGGCACCCACCATTCATTCCACCAAAATCTGTGCTGCCAAATCCAAAAATCACTCCTTCCCTTCTGAGTCCTGCCATGCGCCCAACTGGTATTTTTTGGTCACATGTGAGGCATTGCCGTACTCGGGAGAAATTGGGGCACAGATTTTGGGGTGCTTTGTCTCCTTCATTCCTTGTGAAAATGAAAAATTTTGAGCCAGAACTGCATTTTTGTGTAAAAAAATGAAATTTTTCATTTTCACTGCCCAGTTGTATCAAAATTGGTGAAACCCCTGGGGGTTTGAAATGTACACTATACCCCTAGATGAATTCCCTGAGGGGTGTACTTTGCAAAATGGGGTGACTTGTGGGGGGGTTCCACTGTATTGGTGCAACATAGCACCCACCATTCATTCCACCAAAATCTGTGCTGCAAAATCCAAAAATCACTCCTTCCCTTCTGAGTCCTGCCATGCACCCAACTGGTATTTTTTGGTCACATGTGAGGCATTGCCGTACTCGGGAGAAATTGGGGCACAGATTTTGGGGTGCTTTGTCTCCTTCATTCCTTGTGAAAATGAAAAATTTTGAGCCAGAACTGCATGTTTGTGTAAAAAAATGTAATTTTCCATTTTCACATCCCAGTTGTACCAAAATTGGTGAAACCCCTGGGGGTTTGAAATGTACAGTATACCCCTAGATGAATTCCCTGAGGGGTGTAGATTGCAAAATGGGGTGACTTGTGAGGGAGGTTCCTAACTTTTAGCACTTATGGTGCCTAGAAACCTACATGGTGCCTAAAAAAAAATCTCATAAAAAGGAGGCTCCAAAATCAAGTAGGTGCTCCTTCTATTATGAAGCCTGTGGTTTGGTCAACGTGCACACTAGGGCCACATATAGGATATTTTTTAAAACAAAAGAATTGGGGGAATCAATTTTTAGTCACATTTCTCTAGTAAAATCTACTGTATTCGTTAGAAAAATGTATTAAAATTGAAACTCTGCAAAAAAAAAGAAATTTTGAAATTTCACCTACACTTTGTTTTAATTCCTGTGAAACACCTAAAGGGTTAACAAACTTCCAAAATGCTGTTTTGAATACTGTGAGGGGTGCAGTTTTTGAAATGGCATCATTTATGGGGGTGTCTCACATACAAGTCCCTCAAAGTCACATCAGAACTGAACTGGTCCCTAAAAAAATCAGTGTTTGAAATTTTCTTGAAAATTTGAGAATTTGCTAGTCATATTTGAAGCCTCCTAGTGTCCAAAAAAATGAAAAGGAGGTTGAAATAATGATTGCAACATAAAGTAGACATATGGTCTTTGTTAGTTATTAACTATTTTGAGTGGTATGATTATTTGTCTCACAAGCAGAAAATGTGACATTTTGCATATTGCTAAATTTTCCATTTTTTCACGATATTTTGGTATTTTTCACAAAAAAACACAGACTGTATCGACCAAAATTTACCACTAACTTGAAGTACAATGTGTCACGAGAAAACAATCTCAAAATCACTGGGATAAGTAAAAGCAAAAAAAAGTTATCCCCACTTAAGTGAGACATGTCAGATTTGAAAAAAAGGGCTCTGTCATGAAGGCACAAACTGGCTCTGTCATGAAGGGGTTAATACTGCAGCTGGGACAAAAATGGCCCATTGGCAATCAGACGTGTCTTGGGGTGGCTGCCCATCTTTTTAATGTAATAGATGGGTGTCTAAAAATAATAGGTAAGTGATGGGTGTCTTCAAATAATAGGTACAGTCATCTCAGAACACTAGCTTTGAAATAGTTTCATGAAAATATAAAGCTTTTCATTCAATCTTGTACAAATCAGCTTATGCAGGTATTTGTCATATATTTGGGTAAACATCTTGAAGAAATCATGTACACACACAAGTCAAGAAGTTTTCATCAGAGTGTGAAACTAACTACAGGTAATTAAAAACATACTAAAACACAAATGAATAATGATACAAACAACACAACCTAAAGCTGCTTTCAGACCGCATAACTGGCTTTGACCCTGTATTTGAAAATGTTTCCTAAAACGGGGGTCTGCCTGGTAAAACCCCTTTCACACCGCATCTCTTAAACTGTATATTACAGTTTAATTGCCTTTTTTTTACCTGGCAAAGACCCGTCTTTGGAAACTTTTCAAATACACGGTCAAAGCCAGTGCGGTCTTAGGCAGCCCCCCCCCACCTGGACAGCCAGCCGGCATGCCTCATTGTGGACAGGGGAGCCAAGATCAGATGCTGCTGAGGACAGGGGAACTGGGATCAGATGCTGCAGGGGAGACGAGACCCCAGTTCCGAGGGTTATAATACGAGCTGCACGTCACATGTTTCTCCAGCCCACACATTGCCACCTCTGCTCCTATTTGGGGAGACCCGCTGTGCAGTGGCCGCTTTGCGGTTGGCAGCGCTGACCGGGGGCCACTGGAGACCAGTATACAGGTGTCCCAGGATATTCATAAGTATGAGATGGTCCAGCACGCAGAGGCTGGGATCAGCTGGCAGTCTCCTTGCTTCAGCTATGGGCTATGGGTGATCATTGAAGGTTAAAAGAGTGGTATCTATCCCCATAAAGAACATTACGTGCAAGCCAATCAGCTCCAATATGTAAATTGACAGTTAGGAGCTGATTAACTGGAGCATTATAACCTTGCACATAGTGGGGCAGATGTATCATATCGCGCCGCTATGATACTTCCTGCTTCGCCTCAATAGCGAGGTGAAGCAGGAAGGGACATTGACAAGATGTATTAACATCTTGTCTGCCGAAGCGGGGGAGCGTTAACTCCCCCTCCGGCGATGTCCCTTTCTGGAGATAGCGCATCAGTTAATACTGATGCGCTATCTCCTGTCCCCCGGCCGGCCGCACTGGGCATGCGCGGGATCTCGCTGTTCACGCGAGATCCCCAGCGCAGCCCAGACCTAACAGTAGAGACAGCGCTGTCCCTGCTGTTTAGATAGGGCTTCGCCAGCCTGATGCTGGCGAAGCCAAACCCGGCTTCGTGCGGAACGGTCAGCGATGCTGACCGTTCATACATTCGGCCTGCTATCATTTTGATAGCAGCGCCGATATGGACAGGGGCGCATAGCGCCCCTGTCCATTACCGCATCCCGGCCGCTTCATACATGGGGGAGAAGCGGTATCAGTGCACATAACGTGCGCTGATACCCTTCTCCCCCATATCGACACATCATACATCTGCCCCAATGTTCTTTATGGGGATAGATACCACCAAGCTTCATACATTTACCCCTCAATGTGCAAGTACGGTATTTGCAGGTACCTACATATCTTCATCTTCTCCATTTGAACTATGACCTATGATACCACTTTTTCTATGACAATATTACACATTTTGTTTTGTTTTTATATAGTCTTTATTTCATATGTCTGATGACATCAGGCCATGAAATGGTAAATGCAAGACTATCCTACTGGACTTCAATACACCATAAAAGACTTTATTTTATATTTATGTGCATTAGCTCCTATACGTGTGTTTCTTTGTTTCTTTCACGTTGCATAGTTATATTTATAGGAGAACACCCATCATTTACTGTTAAACGCTGACTTAGGCTGCTCAGCGCAGTTTCAGGACCACATACTTATTCTTTTGGTCATATTAAATAAAAATAAAATACCTTTTTGGATATACCAATTCCATAATTTATGGTTATATTTGAATTTGATCACCCTAGTGCTGTTTTATCTACGTTATACTATCTCAAGTGGGAACTGACTATGCCCTTCCCAAACACTTGCTTGTATAGGAATTAACCCCCAGGCAATGCTCGATATTAACAAATATGTTTTATTTTTTATTACGGTCTTTTTGCAGTGAACTGAGCAGGTCATTGGCTAAGAAGAGCAATCTTGTCCTTGAAGTACAGTAGGAAGCTAAATCCTGTGCATTGATAGTTGCTGGGGGTTTAGCAAGGGAGTGATACAAGTGATTTAGATATATTAGAAAGTTCATGGGCTTGAGCAGAGATGAGAGATTGGAAATCTGTGTGTTTGGCAATGTCCAGGACATTACCATAAGAGTGGTAGACAGTCTTACAAGTGAAGAAGTCATTTTTATTACTGTCATTTTCTCAGAAAATCACCCATGTATGATGTGATAGGTTTCATTGTATGAAAGGCTAATCAAGGTTTCAGAAATGTAAATTATTTTGAGGTTTTATTCCTAGTAGCAAAATTGCACATGGCTCTATAGTACTACATGGACACCTACCAGATTTTCTTGGTTTCTTGATACTATATTCTGTTCTTCCTCATTCCCATTTTTCATGTACTTGACTTCTTCAACTGGTTTGATCCTGTATTCATCTGTAGGAAAGATAATAGTAATATTACTACATGCTTGGCAGTAGCGCACACAGGGGGGGTTGTATCTGTATAGTTCTCTTATCTTGTAATAGGCATACAAACGAATACAGGTTGAGTATCCCGTATCCGAATATCCATTATCCAAATTATTCCGAAAACCATACATTCCAGAAAGTGAAAAAAAAATTGTTTTTTTTTTTTGCTAAAAACTCACTGGGGACATCTGTAACAGCAGAACTGGGGACATGGTATGTAACTGGCACGATATATGTACAAGAAAATGATTGCTTGGCATTCAAATTCAATATCTGAGACAAATTTTGTTTCATGTTTTGAAACCTTGTTTTCTGAACAAATAAAATATATTTGTGTGTATTTTATGTGGTTGATGTGTTTATACAGCATAAATGCAAGATACTTCAAAATACATCATTGAAATATTAAAATATTCCAAAATACGGAATAATCCGTTATCCAAAATTCTCCTGGTCCCGAGCATTTTGGATACTGGACACTCAACCTGTATAACTGAGACTGTAGTCAGAAATAGTGTAGCAGCTAGTATGGTATTACACTTAAAACCATTACCGGATGTCCTCACATAGGGTTTGTAATATTAGTCACTAATGGTCCTGCACCATTATGGTCCACACTAGCGTACACTCAGGTATACATATGGATGACTAGCATTGGCAATGCCGGTGGTCAGAATACCAATGCCGGCACCCCGATGGAGAAAATCCTACACAATGCCTTGCACCCTAATCCTAACCCTCCCCGCTATTGCCTAATCATAACCCACCCTTTGTAAGTGCTTTACGCCCTCCGTGCCACCTACATGAAAGTCCCCCTATAGTACCTAAACTTAAACCCCCCAGCCTCAGTTGGCACTAGGAATCTCTTTTAAAATCTGGGGTCTGATCAAAGGCTGATTTATATTTTTTACAGTTTAATGTGTCTAATTCAGACCTGATCGCATGGCTTCTAATCTTTGAAGTCCATCGATCATACAGAGTTGATTCCCACCCCATGCAAGCCTGCAAATTGCTTAGTACGGTTTGCAAATATATTGCAGGCTGCAAATCCATTCGCAAGCAGCAGCTCACCATCTAATGATTTTCCACTGTGTGCAGTCTGTGCATAGCCGAGGACTTAACTCGGTGGCTGCGATAGAAACGGGCTATTCGGGGCGGGAGCTGACGTCACAGGACTACCCCTTAAATGCCTGGGCCTGCCTACATTATCCCTGACACTCCCAGAAATGGGTGGTTACCACCCACAAAAGCAGGCTTTCTGTCAATCACCTTACAAACTGCCAGCAATCAAAAAAAGGCAGCCTTGCGCATGCATCTATCCATAATCGCTCGGCCTGCTAATGCACAGTCGTGCGATCGGTCCGGATTAGGCCCAATGTTTATTAAAGGAGTTATCAGACAACAACTATTGGGGGGGGGGGGTGTGACAGAAGGAGATAAAGTAATGGTGGAGGAAGGGAATACAGCAACAATCTCACAGGTACACTACAAAATCATCACAAATATATACAAACATAATAAGCAGTACCTGAAATAATCAAAGAATTAAAATGGTTTTAGTGGAGTCCTAAAGAAAATTGTGTATCTTAAAATCAAACACCACAGGTCAGGGGGGGAGGAGCGCCATGGAATGATAACCAGGAAGGCCAAATGAAGAGAAGATTACATGCTTTATTTTACATTACTTTCCTGAATAGGTACTCCATTTGGTAGGTGTGCCAAACATAAGAAACTATAGCATAGAGGGGACAGACTGAGATTTCCAGTGTAGAGCAATTTTACACTTGCTAAATTTATTATGTGCCATATTAATTTCTGAGTAGGGATATCAATACTGAGGTAGTACAGGTTGAGTATCCATTATCCAAATTATTCCGAAAACCTTACATTCCAGACAGTGAAAAAAAAAATTCTTGCTAAAAGCACTACTGGGGACATCTGTAACAGCACTACGGAGAACATGATATGTAACTGGCACTACTGAGTACATGGTATGTAACTGGCACTAAATATGTGCAAGAAAATTATTGTTTGGCATAAAAACTCAGTGCTTGAGATAGGATACAAACTTTGTTTCATGTTTTGAAACTTTGTTTTATACACAAATAACATAATATATTTGTGTGCATTTCATGTGTTTGATGTGTAACAAATGCAAGATATGTCATTGAAATATAAAAATATTCTGAAATACAGAATAACCCATTATCCAAAATTCTTCTGGTCCCAAGCATTTTGGATAAGGGATACTCAACCTGTACAAGAATAAAGTACTACAATGGTAATGCAGGGACAATCACACCTGTGATCCGAGTTATATGGCTTTGTACGGCCTTCCAAATCGAGATTTGTTAAGGGGTGCCCAGAATATATGGAGTAGGGTGCCTTTCACTCCAAATAATAGAAAAAAGATCTAGTAAGTTTGTCCCAGAATGAAGATGTATCCATAGGAGAGAAGAAATATTTGATAAATTTACTAAGTCAGACTCTATCTGTAACATCGAAGTGAAAGGATATCAGAATTCCATAACACTGCTTAGGATAAATGGACCACATATATATTTTTTGGTATTCCCAAACCCCCTGACTTTGGTGCATTCTGTAGGGATTTGAGTCAAACGTTTGGTATCCTGCCAGCCCAGAGGAAGCATTAGAACATTTTGCTAAACTAACCATATCCCTGGGGTGAGCATAATCCAAAGCGATGAATCACCTGGAACAATTTATGGCAAGTATCGCTGTGTAAGATGATAGACTAGGTGGGCACTGAGAGCTGGCCTAGAGGTCTCCCTTCTGGGGAGTGGTATACGTGGTGACCACTGCGGCAGTGCTATAAGCTGATTACCAGACAGAGGATCCCCCCTCCTCATAACTGGTGCACAGTGTGATCGCTGAGGAAAGAGGTCCCCCTTCTTGTATGTACGAACCTGTTGACCGCTGTAACAGCATCGCACCTCTGTAGACAACAACAATTGATATCTGGATCCATTTGGAAAGTATATAATGACTATCAGTTGACACACTTGTACATCTTGCTACATTATAACAATGTATGTGCTTAAATCAGTGAGGCACCCCAATAAGAATCTCCCACATCAGCGTTGGTAACTTCACCTGCTATATCACTACGGACTGCTTGGGATAACAGCCAGGGGACTATTTGATCCATATAATCATCTATATAGGCTCCATGTTCAATTCCAGCTGAAAGAGCCAAATAAATGTTTAAGGATATGAAACAAATAGTCAAAGTCTATTAAGTTTCATTTGGGGAGGTAGAGCATACGGCTAGAAACATATAATTGGACTTTTTATTAAAATGTGAAACCGGAGAGACCAAATTAACAGTATTGTTTTTATTATTGTATTATTATTATTATTATTATTGTATTATTGTATTTAAGTATTGTTTTATCACAATGTCATTTGTATTGGTTAAATTGAATATTGTCTCACCTCCGTGCACTCTCTTAACCTTTTGCAGTTCATTTTTTTATTTTTTGCAATTCAAACAGTCTGGTTTAAATTTATTGTAATTTTTTTTATATAAAAAAATGGTTTTGTGTTGAATGATGTTAAATGTTCTTATTTTAAAGTGGCTCACCATTGGATCTGTGCTAGGGCTGTTGAGCATGAATAGAGCATAGCTGCCTACCCTCCTGCATTCTGCAGGAGACTCCCTGAAATAACAGCAATCTCCCTCTCTCCCTCATAAGTCTAGTAATCTCCCTCATGTCACCTAGCCCACATTACACTGTTACATTTTTTGGGGAAAAAATAAATAAATAAGAGATAGATACATTTACATTGCATCATCAGCGCCATTTCCCAGCACTTTGGCAAGTATAGTAGCTCTTACTAACTAAGCTTTGGGGATATAAGTCATGTTAAAAGATTCCTTTCAGATGTAGCAGTACACACCAACAATTCTAGGTGCCACGTTCACAATCTCTTTTCAAAATCTCTCCATATATGGAATTAGACACGCCCTGTGGGTGGAGCATGACACACCCCATCAATAAGGCACTGTGCAAAATTCTATTACCAACTAAAATCTCCCTGAAACTAGTTCTTAAAAGTAGGCAAGTATGGAATAGAGGTTGGAATTGAAAGGATTAATTGATTGTATTGATTAGCGAATCTAACAGTAAAAAGGTTAGCAAAGAACTTTGTTTAAGAATGAAATGGGTCAATACTTTCCGCAAAGTGTAGTATTCCAATCATATTTAGAGAATATAACGGTCTCGACTCTGGTGGTGGAATCATCTAAATGCCTTACCAAGAGAACGGAAAAAATAAATCAGTTAAATCACGTACTAGGCGACAGAAACATTTTTTATAAAATAATTCAGGAAGGCCATCAGGGCCCACGGCTGACAAGTTTATAAGGGTTATAATGGTCACCTCAATCTCTTCAGATGATAACTCTTTATTGAGAAATTGTTGTTGGGCTTCAGAGAGTCATTATCTGGTGTTGCAGACTACAGTATGTCTATCAGGCAGGGATGGCAAATTATGTAGATAGTGATAAAAATCTTTCCAACAGTTTGCTGTTTGTTAAGAGTCATATGTCAGTTAATGCTAGGAATCTTAATTTGGTTACATTGTTCATGAGCATGTATACGAGAAACTAAGATAGAGTCTGCTTTGTCACACTACAGAATACAGCACATAGTTTGAGCCTCTTTGCCTGAAAGGATCAGGTATTCTTGGCCTTTGAGGGTTTTCTTACATAAATGATGGTGTTGAAGTGTGCAGACCTCAAGCTGATTCTCTAATGATAGAGTGTCCTGAAAATATTTCACTTTCTGAGCTTTACCTAAAAAGATAAATTGGCCATGCTTGGTGGCTTTATGAGCCTCCCATACCACTGTTGAGAAGCTTTTTGCTGTATTATGCAAAGTGAAAAACTCCTCCAAAGCCTTATCTATCCACAAAACATATTCTGACTTCAGAAGAGAAGCATTAATTCACCATCTAAAAGACAGAGGGGCACACAGCAATATGGTCTGACCATACTGGAGAGGTCCTCTGTTTTTTTTATGCTTAGCCTAAAAAATTTTTTAATGAGGACATTTAAAAGCTTGTTGACAGATGGACAAAGTGTATTGGAAAAAGGGAGATTATCCCGAGAAAGAATTTGGCAGTCTCTCTCCTGTATATTTTTGGGGAGGAGGATTGGTGGGGTCCCGGAGAATTGTCCAGCAGATTATGGATCCAGATTAACTCAGAAAGACAGCAGAATTTTTTTCGGGTTAGATGGTGTCAGTGTACCTAGGTGCGTCTTGTATTGAAAAAAGCTGAGGTTGTTGAATCCTGTTGATCATTTAAGCCGGTCCGGGTAGTTTGGTAACAAGTGCAGATGAGAGGGATGCAGGTGGTAGCTCAACGCGTTTCGAAATTTAATAGGATGGGAGATTCAGAAAGTGAGAGATTTGGGAAGAAATCTCCAGTTTTTTAAAAGCAGCAATCATTTACACTTCAAAATGAAACTGGTTTTGCAGTGTAAATGATTGCCGCTTTAAAAAAAAAAAAACTTGAGATTTCTTACCAAATCACTCTCTTTCTGAATCTCTAATCCTAATAAATTTCACCCAATGTATTTGTCTTTTGGTGCCCGTCGTAGGTGATTGCATACCTTAAGTTAAGGTATGCGATGGACGCGACCGACGCGATTTCAGGGCTATTTTTAGCCTTTTCCCCGACAATTAAAAAATCGCGTCCATCGCATGCTTTAAGTTAAGGCATGCGATGCGACCGATGCGATGGACGCGATTTTACATAGGGAACAATGTTAAATGGGCCAATGGACCCGATTTTTCATTGTATACCCACCCTTATGGGTATTTTACATGACAAATGCCCCCCCCCCCCATTGTTAACGCCACCCCACGATGAACGCCAACCCGAAGTGTGGCGAGCGCCGGCGGTATGCGTCCTCCGACCTTTTCATACCCCCACTATCCACGTCAGAGTGGAGTTGATTTTATATAGTGTGGCGAGCACAGCGAGCCCGAAGCGTGGCGAGCGCAGCGAGTAATGTGCATCCCCTCGCTGCGCTCGCCATACTATATAAAATCAACTCCACGCCGATGTGGATAGTGGGGGTATGAAAAGATCGGAGGACGCATACTGCCGGCCCTCGCCAATAAAAATTGGCCAATCAGGTCTCAGGGACCATTTTACATTGATTCCAATGTAAAAATCACGTAGATCGCATCGCATGCGATTTGGTTGCATGCGATGCAATCGACGCAATTTCGGGGGTCCCGATGGATACAATTTTTATCGCTGGCGCCGTGCTAGGAAACAAGTACCGAATGTTGATTAAAATAAATTCTACTGTCAGAGTGCGGATACTTTTTTACTCCCCTCCACACTTAAAACTATGCTCACTAACTAATGCACAAATAAGTGGAGTAGAAGGTCACATATGTCGTGCATCATCGTGTTGAATGATAAAAATGTATTTACAAAACTTGACCTGTTCTATAAAGAGACAATCTATCTTTGCCATTCCAGGAACTGTTACTGCTGAATTACCATATTTTTCACTCTATAAGACGCACCGGACCACAAGACCCACCTAGTTTTAGAGGAGGAAAACAGGAAAAAAAATACTCTGAAACAAATAATGTAATGCCCGCTCCCCCCCTCCCCATGTACTTGTATGCCCGCTCCCCCCCTCCCCTGGTACTTGTCAGCAGCTCACAGAGGTCTGGGCCCTGCGCTTTGCTAAAAAAGCCTAGCGTGAACACTAGAATCTAGGGGGTTTACTCATATCCGATCACAGCCCTGTCATTTCCCAAAGCGGATAATTATCGATAAACTGCGCATACATACGGATTGTAGCACACATGCGCGAGGCCATCCAGCATCTCCTGATTGCAGGCCTTTCGCAAGTTTATTGACACAAAGCGACGGCTGTGGGTGCTAATTGGTCGTTTAGGGGGGTGTCAGGGAAAACGCAGGCATGCCCAGACATTTTCTGGGAGGGTTTGTGATGTCAGTGCCATTCTATCATACAGACAGAGTATGTTCTGGGTTACACAAAGATTGCACACATTGGAAAAATCCTTAGATGTCTTAGAATCCTTATGTGAGTGAGTTGCGAATGGATTTGCAGCTAATAACTGGTCGGCACGATTTTCACTCTGACATGTTGGTGGATATCTGATCTCAGGGCTCTGCAATTTCACAGAGCAGCGATCAGGGTCTGAACCAGGCCCAAGTACCTTTCCCACTGCAGCTCTTAAATGGTAATTTGCCATTTTTTTTTTAGCCTTTTTAAATGGGTAGAGCTGCAGTGGGAATGCTCCAGGTTGCTGTACCAGTTTAAAAATACCATTTTTTTTTTAAATGGGTAAAAAGCAGAGTTTTACCCGTTTAAGAGCCATTTTTTTGCCAGTGGGAAAGGGTCCTAAATGGTATTTAGTAATATTAATAATAATAATAATAATAATAAAGTTTAAGAACAGGATTGGCTTCCTGCTTGTGATGACTGTACAGTCACCACATCCAGGAAGTAATCACAGCAGACAGTAGACAGAGAAGAGCTAAACCGTTTTTGTGCTGTACTGCTGTTTACATTCTGCTACCATGCCCAGTTGGACTGAGGAGATCAGGGAACTCCTTCGAATTCATGGGGAAGAAGAAATCATGTGTCAGATGACCGGTACGGTAAAGGATGCTGCAATATACCGTAATACATACCTCCCATCTTCTGATTAAATGAAATAGGGACACTCGCGCGGCTTAGGGGCCGGGGCGTATGTAAATGAGGGCGCGGCTTATGCTAATTAGCCGCAACCTCATTTTCATACGAGAATAGACGCTGTGCGCATGCGCACAGCGTCTATTCTATTAGATTGGGGGGTCTTCCAACTGCCACAGTTGGGAGGTATGGTAATATCAGCAATATGATGGCAGCATCAGGATTTATAACAACCACTACGCAAATTATAAATAAGCTGAAGGCATTGAAACGATCACATGCTGAATCCAGCAGCACAACAGCAGAAACAAGCATGAAATCAGAAGAGACATGTGCTCAGTCTGCCATTATTGCAACACTGATCAGACCACTCCCCACCCCCTCCTTTTGTTCTCTCAAAACGTCATCAGTAGAGACAGGATTATATGCATTTGCATATTTGCATATGCATTTGCATATTTTGCCCATTCTCACTGGTTATTGCATATTTTACCTAAAATCTAGCGATGGTGCATATTTTAGGCCCCGCTCTCTTCCCACCCGTGAGTCACAGCACTGCTTTGCCCTGCTTCTGCTGGCCATGTAGTGGTAAAGTGCACAGTGTGGGTAACCTTGGATGTACGCTATGTCTGACCAGGGCCGGTGCAAGGCACCCGGAGCGCCCCAGGCGAGTCGGGGTGGGGGCGCCCCGGTGCCGGGGGGGGTGGGGTGGGTGGGTGCTACCTGTGAAGAATCTTGCGTCCCCGGCGTCCCTGCTGAGTGCTGCTGCGTGCAGGGGTGTCCATGCCGCCGGGGGAACCTGCGGCGCTGTTATTGTGTATATAAGCTTGTCACGGCCGGCGGGGTCCCTACAGTGAATAGGAAATAACTAGCGCTTCCCGCGCCGCCGCGCGCATAGCGTTAGTTATTTTCTATTCACTATAGGGACCCCGCCGGCCGCGACAAGCTTATACACAATAACAGCGCCGCAGGTTCCCCCGGCGGCACGGACACCCCTGCACGCACCAGCACTCAGCAGGGACGCCGGGGACGCAAGATTCTTCACAGGTACCACAGTGCTGGGGGTGAGGGGCGAACTGCCGCCCTCCAGGTGCCGGCGCCCTAGAGCTGCCTAGTGGTGGCGCCGGCCCTGTGTCTGACACTGCTCTAGGCTGCTAATACATGTTAATAAAAATCAGTTGGAGTGGGTGACATTAAGTCCAAGGCCCCTGGCCAAGAGACAGACTTCTGCAGCAGAGGAGGCGGGCGTAAGGGTTGTGACATCACGCGCCGCAGAGGAAATGCCATGTCACAGTGAGTACCCTCACACGCTATGCTGACATTTGATCGATCGGCGCTGGAGATAAGGGTCCGTGTAGTTGATGCAAGAAGAGCTTTGGACGCTGCAGTCTGCTGTAGTGGCCAGGAAGAAAATAAAAAATCCTGTGTACAGCACTAGACACCTGCAGGTGCTGGGGGCCTATTTTTGAGGTTTATTTGCAACTAATTGTATGCTGATTTTTAAATAAATAAGTTAAAAATTACTTTTTTTATTATTTAATGTAGCATATTTTAACACTTTTCATGCATATTTTAAGTAGTTTTCATGCATATTTGCATGCATATTTCAAGCTTTTTATGTTGCATATAATCCTGTCTCTAGTCATCAGTGTGGGCCTGTGGGGGTAGAAAAGTCCATTGTATATGACAGCCCATGTTTACTATGGGTTTAAACAGGTTGCTTAAACTGGTATACGTGAATGTGAAAAAAATGTGAATGTGACAAAAACTGCATTTAAATGGCAAATTACTGTTTAAGAGCTGCAGTGGGAAAGGGTCTTTATAGCTCTTACCCATTTAAAGACCCATTTACAAATACCTGGTCTTTATGGATTGCCTTATGTACAGTATATGTAATTTATCTATATTCCCAAACAGGCTATAGTTTATAGGCTATGTAGCTTACAAATATTTTATATGTAAGGTTATGAAAAGGTTTTTATAAATTCACAGCATATTGGCTGTGTCATAAACTACAACTGGATTAATAAATAAAGGAGCAATGTAAGACCTAGTCAGAGTCATCAAAATGTTTCCACAGACTGCAGCCAGGAAAGACTAGGGGCTCTCACATTTGCTCCAACACATCACGTAGAGAATTAATTTCCATCATAAACCATAAGAGACATGCTGATCTTATCGTGTGGCTGGGAGACACTAGGCATCTCTGAAACACAAAAGAAGCTACTGTATGTGACTGGTCACAGAGACATTTCACGTCAGTGTTTATTAGTCCCTGGTTTAATTGCACACAGTGGGCCTGATTCAGCCACAATGGCAGTGTGGGACTCAGTGGAGAAATGTTTTTCACTTTTTTCTGATTTTGTTCCTATAAAAGTCATAGTACAAATTTAGATTCATAGCAGCATAAATCTGAGGGGCATTCCTGGGGGGGTTGAATGACTAAGCAGATGCACAGAAATGCTACTGAAACCGGTCACGTACAGAGATGCTCAACCACTCAATATGGAGGCCCCCACTCAGAAAAACTGCACCTACCATAGGGCTTAAACAAGATTCGATGGTGCAACTGAGTGTATTTAAAAATGCATCAAGTGGTATTTCAGCATCTACAGTGCTCATCTTAGACCGTGGCCATTTGGATGCATGGATGTAATTTGTTGCAGCATTAGCATAAAGTCACAGACACAAGGATGACTGCTCTTGTGTTTGTTTCACAATCAGGCTAGCTGACTGCACAAATAACGGATTATACTCACGATAATTCCTTTTCTTCGGAATACTTCAAGTCAGCCTTACAATGGGTTAACTCCTTATCTCCCAGTTTGTAGACAGGTAGTTTTTTCTCTATGACGCTAGGATCCTCCCCTTGCTCCTCCTCCTTCTGGTAGATCTGCTCCCTCTCCCTGTACCCCCTCAGTCTTTGAATGTCTCTGCTGGATCCTAGCAAATAAACAGACCTAGAGAGTGATATATATGGGCTGCTATGAAGTATTCTGAAGAAAAGGAATTATCATGAGTGTAATCCGTTATTTTCTCCTTCCTACTTCATGGCAGCCTTACAATGGGATATACCAAAGCATATATGGGAGGGCAAAACAATACCTTAAGACATGACTTTTTTTAAGAACTTGACTTCCGAAATGTTCTTTAGCCACATCCAACTAATAATGTTTGGCAAATGTGTTAAGGGATGACCAGGTTGCAGCTTTACAAATGTCTTTAAATCGATACTCTTGCCTCATTATCCCAGGATACTGACATTGCCCTTGCCGAGTGTGCCTTCACTATCCCTGGTAGTTGACATCCAACTTTTTTGTAGGCAAAAGTAATTGTTTCCTTGACCCATTTGGATAAAGTCTGCTTCGAAGGAGTAAAGCCCTTTCTAGCACCCGATGGAATAATAAATAAAGTTTCTGCATGTCTGAAGTTCTTAACTCAGTTAAGGTATATAGATATCGCTCTTACCACATCCAATGTATGCAGCTCTTGCTCCTTTTTATTGGGTGGTTTTGGATAAAATGATGGTAACACAATTTCACGATTTATATGAAAATAAGAAACCACTTTAGGCAAAAAAGACGGATTAGTACGTAGTACTATAGTACTATCTTATCCTCAAAAAATTTCAGGTAAGGGTTGTGAGTCCACAGCGCTTGAAGCTCCGCAATTCTTCTTGCGGATGTAATGGCTACTAGAAACATAACTTTCCAAGTTAGAAATTTCAATTTCACCCTATCCATGGGTTCAAATGGTGCATTCATGAGAACATTAATAACCAGATTAAGGTCCCACTGAGGTATGAAGGATTTTATTCTGGGTCTTGTTCTTTTAATGGCTTGACAAAACCTTTGAATTAATTTATCTTCAGCCAATTTTCTATCCATAAGGACACTTAGGGCAGAAATATGCACCTTCAAGGTTGCAGTTGCTAGTCCTTTTTTATAACCTTCACACAGGAATTGTAGGATGTCTGAAACTGTAAAGTCTCTTGAGTACCCTTTCTCCCTAGTCCATTCGAAAAAAAATCTCCATACTCTGTAATAAATATTTGATGCAACTTTTTTCCTGGTTTGTAACAAAAGATCCACCACATATGGTGTTAAACCCTTCTCCTTTAATAGCTGCCTCTCAATTTCCAAGTCGTTAAAGCCAGTACTTGAGGATCCTGATGGAAAAGGCGCCCCTGGCTCAGCATGTAAGATGACACGGGCAGTGTCAGCGGATTTTCTATCACCATATCCAGTAGCATTGGGAACCATGCTCTTCTTGGCCAGAACGGTACTATGACAATTACCAGAGCCCTGTTTTCTCTGATTTTCTTCAAAACTCTGGATTTTAGAGGAATTGGTGGGAAAATATGTCCGAGTTTGAAGTTCCAAACTTGGGTCAGTGGGTCTATCCTGGATGATTAACGTTGTCTGACATGAGTCTCAAATGTGAACCTAGAATTTGACCTCTGAAGTAACAGATTGCCATCCAAACGGCTCTTAATTCTCTCTGAATGGGGCAGATGTATTAAGTCTTAACAAGAGATAAATGCAAAAGTTATGAAGAGAGATAAATGTCCAGCCAATCACGTGCTAACTGCCATGTTACTGGGTGTGTTTGAAAAAAGTCAGTAAGGAGACGATTGGCTGGACGTTTATCTCTCGTTATCACCCTTGCATTTATCTCTTGTTAAGGCTTAATACATCTGCCCCATTGGAAGATAGCCTGCTCTCCTGAACTGACCAGATTCCTTGACAGGTTTTGCCTTGAAAATGTGCTCCCCTACCTGCTGCACTTGCATCTGAGGTGATAACCATAAACTGTGGACTTTCTAGAGAAGAGTATCTCGACCTCAGAAGATTGCTTCCCCACCAGTCTAGAGAGACTCACTGCTGCTCTGAGTTGAATTCTTCTTTGTGATTGAATTGTAGTCACAGCACTTTATATTTTTAGACAACGATATTCTGCTAGAGAGACTGTGAATCGATTTGTGTCTATTATAACACCTAAAAACTGAATGATTTGGGATGGTATGAAGTTGCTTTTTTTCCAGTTCATCAACCATCTGTGTTCCTGTAACACCTTTACTACCACGGTTGCATTTGCCATTACTGATTCTTTTGACACTCCTGAAACAAGAAGATCATCCAAGTCCTTCACCCTGATCACTGCTTCCAATGCTAGAGTACAGTACTTTGCCCGTGCTGCACCCCTTCAGAGGAACGCACTCCCTCGCTCCATTAGACTCTCTCCGACCTTGCAAAAGCTTCAAACGGGCACTGAAAACTCACCTATTCATCAAAGCATACCCTTCCACTGCATAAACTAGCTGGTTCTCCGACCCCTTGCCAGTTTTCATCCTGCTATGTAGCCACCACCCACTTGCTTGCACCTCTTGTAATCTGTCTGTCTCCCCTTCCTACTAGATTGTAAGCTCCTCCGAGCAGGGCTCGCTTCCCTCCTGTTGTCAAAGCCCACTTCTCTTCACATTTCACTCACAGCTCTCCTATACTCAAACACTCAGTAACCATCTTTGACTGCATACTCATCTCCATCATTGGCCTCAAGCCTCTAGTTGTATGTTGATTGAGTCCTCACTACTTATATTTAAGTGGTTATGTGTATTGAACTGTGGTGCTCTTTATTTGTACTCTACTTTTGTTATTTATTCAATGTTATGCCAAGTTTGGTGTCCCTGTATTGTTCCATTGTACGGCGCTGCGAAACACTTGTGGCGCCTTATAAAGATAAGAAGATTCTTGGAGAAGACGTGACACCGAATGGTAGACAAGTGAATTGGTAATGTTTTCATTGCACACAGAACCTTAGATACTTTCTGACGCTTTCTCTTATTGGCACATAAAAATAAGCATCCTTCAGATCTATGGAAATTAAATATTCTTCCCTTTTTACTCCTAGGATGATGGAGTCTAGAGTTTCCATATGAAACTTCTTTTAGCATTTTCACATTGAGTTTCCTTAAGTCTAGGATTGTAGGGAAACCTCCTGATGCTTTTTCTACTACAAAGATTTTTGAATAAAGTCCTGTTATTATTTCTGACTCTGGTACCTCTTCTACCGCTCCAGAATTGCCAAGTCTTGCACACTTTGAAATAGTACTGAAGTCTCTGAAACCTGGCTTGGGAGACTTGAATTTACAAACTTGCTTCTTAAAGGTCTGGTGGCGAATTCTAATTGGTATCCCCTGGTTACAATCTTCAAAACCCATTTGTCTTGGATTGTCTTCTCCCATATCTGGAAAAACTGTGAAAGTCTTCCTGCCACCATAACCGTAAACAAGGGATCTGCACCGTCACTGTTTCTGACCACCTTGTCTATTGGATCGACGAAAAAATGTCCTAGACATGCCAGATGCATATCTTTCTTGGTATGAATGACCAGGTCTATAAGGCCTTGCTTGCCTTAACATTTGCCTAGATGTTGTTTCTCCATATCTGGTACGTTTGTCCTGGGGTAGCCTTACTGATTTACCACCAGACATTCTCTGGATCATTGCGTCAAGTTTACTCCCAAACAGACATGGTCCTTCAAACGGTAAACTAGCCAATCTGTTCTTAGAATGAGAATTGGCTGACCAAGCTGTCAACCACAAGGCTCTTCTAGCGACAATACCTGAAGGTATAGATTTAGCAGAGTGGTCTAATGTGTCCAAGGATGCTTCACAGACATAATCTATAGCAGTTTGAATAGAAGACAGATTCTCTAGGAACATTATCCATTAATTGTTCCTGCAGGGATATACACCATAAACGTTACGCCCTGGTTACTGAGGCTACCGCCACTCCAGATTTAATAGATACTGCATTAGAAATGTGCAATCTCTTCAAGGCACTCTCCATTTTACGATCCATGGAGTCTTTTAGTGTTGCTCCATCCTCCAATGGAATGGTAGTTTTGGTAGTTAATTCTGCAACAGCAGCATCTACCTTAGGAATATTACACCATTTAAGAAAATTTTCCACTTCTATAGGATACATTTTGTCCACACTTTTCAAACTACCAGTGCGTTCATCTGCACTTTGCCATTCCTTCTGTAAAATATCCTTCACAACTTTATGCACAAGAAAGTGTCTCCCCTTTCTGACTCTATCTTCAAAGAGATTATCACTCTCTTCCTTTGCAGTTTCCTTATAATTCAAAGTTTTATATAAATTCTTTAAAACTGAATCTACTGCCTCCAAATTTGCTATCATCCGCAATCAATTTCCCTGATTCAGCTGATGAAGCAAAAGACCCATCATCATCTGACAATCTCGGAACCATATGTGAATCATGACCCAGGCTAGCCTGAGACCAACTCCTTTTATTACTAGCAAAGAAATCATCTTTGGACACAAAAGTTTTCTTCATCCACTCCATAAGTTCGGAGAATTGAGCGGGTGGAGTTTGTAATGGAGACTTAGCTTTAATACACTCTCCACAAAATATTTCCTCTAGATTCCCCACAAAGTATTTGTCACCATCAGGGCACTGTTTAGAGAACACCTTTTTCTTGCATGTTTTCTTCTTAGCAGAAGGCTGACTAAAAGTAAGAAGAAAAAAACTCACCAACTACTTGTCCATGAAAAGTAAAATAACCAGTCCTCAGAGTGAGGACTTACCTGGGTGGTGCGGTAACAGGTTACCAATCAAACATTGCTGACAGGCTCTTAAATAGTGTTTGAAGCGCGGGAAGTGCCGTGGAATGCACGCCGGTAGCTGGAATGCAAGAAACAAGAAGATCATCCAAGTCCTTCACCCTGATCACTGCTTCCAATGCTAGAGTACAGTACTTTGCCCGTGCTGCACCCCTTCAGAGGAACGCACTCCCTCGCTCCATTAGACTCTCTCCGACCTTGCAAAAGCTTCAAACGGGCACTGAAAACTCACCTATTCATCAAAGCATACCCTTCCACTGCATAAACTAGCTGGTTCTCCGACCCCTTGCCAGTTTTCATCCTGCTATGTAGCCACCACCCACTTGCTTGCACCTCTTGTAATCTGTCTGTCTCCCCTTCCTACTAGATTGTAAGCTCCTCCGAGCAGGGCTCGCTTCCCTCCTGTTGTCAAAGCCCACTTCTCTTCACATTTCACTCACAGCTCTCCTATACTCAAACACTCAGTAACCATCTTTGACTGCATACTCATCTCCATCATTGGCCTCAAGCCTCTAGTTGTATGTTGATTGAGTCCTCACTACTTATATTTAAGTGGTTATGTGTATTGAACTGTGGTGCTCTTTATTTGTACTCTACTTTTGTTATTTATTCAATGTTATGCCAAGTTTGGTGTCCCTGTATTGTTCCATTGTACGGCGCTGCGAAACACTTGTGGCGCCTTATAAAGATAAGAAGATTCTTGGAGAAGACGTGACACCGAATGGTAGACAAGTGAATTGGTAATGTTTTCATTGCACACAGAACCTTAGATACTTTCTGACGCTTTCTCTTATTGGCACATAAAAATAAGCATCCTTCAGATCTATGGAAATTAAATATTCTTCCCTTTTTACTCCTAGGATGATGGAGTCTAGAGTTTCCATATGAAACTTCTTTTAGCATTTTCACATTGAGTTTCCTTAAGTCTAGGATTGTAGGGAAACCTCCTGATGCTTTTTCTACTACAAAGATTTTTGAATAAAGTCCTGTTATTATTTCTGACTCTGGTACCTCTTCTACCGCTCCAGAATTGCCAAGTCTTGCACACTTTGAAATAGTACTGAAGTCTCTGAAACCTGGCTTGGGAGACTTGAATTTACAAACTTGCTTCTTAAAGGTCTGGTGGCGAATTCTAATTGGTATCCCCTGGTTACAATCTTCAAAACCCATTTGTCTTGGATTGTCTTCTCCCATATCTGGAAAAACTGTGAAAGTCTTCCTGCCACCATAACCGTAAACAAGGGATCTGCACCGTCACTGTTTCTGACCACCTTGTCTATTGGATCGACGAAAAAATGTCCTAGACATGCCAGATGCATATCTTTCTTGGTATGAATGACCAGGTCTATAAGGCCTTGCTTGCCTTAACATTTGCCTAGATGTTGTTTCTCCATATCTGGTACGTTTGTCCTGGGGTAGCCTTACTGATTTACCACCAGACATTCTCTGGATCATTGCGTCAAGTTTACTCCCAAACAGACATGGTCCTTCAAACGGTAAACTAGCCAATCTGTTCTTAGAATGAGAATTGGCTGACCAAGCTGTCAACCACAAGGCTCTTCTAGCGACAATACCTGAAGGTATAGATTTAGCAGAGTGGTCTAATGTGTCCAAGGATGCTTCACAGACATAATCTATAGCAGTTTGAATAGAAGACAGATTCTCTAGGAACATTATCCATTAATTGTTCCTGCAGGGATATACACCATAAACGTTACGCCCTGGTTACTGAGGCTACCGCCACTCCAGATTTAATAGATACTGCATTAGAAATGTGCAATCTCTTCAAGGCACTCTCCATTTTACGATCCATGGAGTCTTTTAGTGTTGCTCCATCCTCCAATGGAATGGTAGTTTTGGTAGTTAATTCTGCAACAGCAGCATCTACCTTAGGAATATTACACCATTTAAGAAAATTTTCCACTTCTATAGGATACATTTTGTCCACACTTTTCAAACTACCAGTGCGTTCATCTGCACTTTGCCATTCCTTCTGTAAAATATCCTTCACAACTTTATGCACAAGAAAGTGTCTCCCCTTTCTGACTCTATCTTCAAAGAGATTATCACTCTCTTCCTTTGCAGTTTCCTTATAATTCAAAGTTTTATATAAATTCTTTAAAACTGAATCTACTGCCTCCAAATTTGCTATCATCCGCAATCAATTTCCCTGATTCAGCTGATGAAGCAAAAGACCCATCATCATCTGACAATCTCGGAACCATATGTGAATCATGACCCAGGCTAGCCTGAGACCAACTCCTTTTATTACTAGCAAAGAAATCATCTTTGGACACAAAAGTTTTCTTCATCCACTCCATAAGTTCGGAGAATTGAGCGGGTGGAGTTTGTAATGGAGACTTAGCTTTAATACACTCTCCACAAAATATTTCCTCTAGATTCCCCACAAAGTATTTGTCACCATCAGGGCACTGTTTAGAGAACACCTTTTTCTTGCATGTTTTCTTCTTAGCAGAAGGCTGACTAAAAGTAAGAAGAAAAAAACTCACCAACTACTTGTCCATGAAAAGTAAAATAACCAGTCCTCAGAGTGAGGACTTACCTGGGTGGTGCGGTAACAGGTTACCAATCAAACATTGCTGACAGGCTCTTAAATAGTGTTTGAAGCGCGGGAAGTGCCGTGGAATGCACGCCGGTAGCTGGAATGCATGGTTAATACCGCTGGAACGCACGCTGCGCCCGGAAGCGGAAATGCGTCATGACGCTGATCCGGAAGACGATCTGTGTTCTTGTACGGCCTGGAGCATTATGCTGTAAGCTTCTCACCAGCATGCTTCCCGGACACTATAGTCACTGCCGCCGGCCAGGACTCATGTACTGGGATATAGGCACCGCCATCCCTGCACCACCCAGGGACAGCCGCATAACCAACCAGCTGACAAGGTAACATAAAATAACAAACCTACCATCTACCTAACCTACTCCTAAGGAGACAGGAAAAAGACTGAGGGGGGTACAGGGAGAGCGAGCAGATATACCAGAAGGAGGAGGAGCAATGGGAGGATCCTAGCGTCATAGAGAAAAAACTACCTGTCTACAAACTGGGAGATAAGGGGTTTTTCAACCACTGTGCCGTGGCACACTAGTGTGCCTTGAGCTGTTCTCAAGTGTGCCTCCAGATCTAGAGATGCCCAAACTAGTTTACAGCCACCACCAGTTAAACTGTTATTTACTGGTCTCTTCTTTTCATTTAAAGGGCCAATGTATTTTATTTGTGTTACCTGTGGGGACCAGTGTGATTGTTTTTTATATGGGGGGCAATAGGTTTGGTTTTTTCCTGTGGGGGCCAATGTGTTTTGCCCTGTGGGGATCTCACGGTGTGCCTTGGCAATTTTAAAATCTTATTTAGTGTGCCGCAAGGTAAAAAGGTTGAAAATCACTGGGTTAACCCATTGTAAGGCTGCCATGATGTAGGAAGGAGAAAGATCATTTGCTAGGAGTATATTATTTTCCTAACATTCTGCAGCCCGGCTCGGTGGCTCGCCACACTATCTAAAATCAACTCCACGCCGACGTGGATGGTGGGAGGTATAAAAAAGGTCGGAGGACGCGTACCGCCGCCCCTCACAGGCACGCTGCGCGTACCACGCTTCGGGTTGGCGTTGATAGTGGCGTTGACAATGGGGGTGCATTTAACATTGTGAGCATCCATCAGGGTGCTTGTACAATTAAAAATTGCATTGCATCGCATGCCATTTCCTGGCATGCAATGCTATGCGATTTTTCATTATACAAGCACTCCTGTTAATTTAACATGAATATCGCATCGCATCACACACCACTAAGTATGGTATGCTATGGGCGCCGTGCTAGGAAACAAGTACCCATATATTAAAAAAGCTTTACATAGAGGCTATTAGCGGCTTGGTGTATATTGCTGCCCATACACGCTGCGATCCCAGCGTGCGTTGTGATGGATGCTATTTAAGCCCACATCGCATTGCATGCCTTGTGCAGCACATACTTTTTGTACTGTGCGATGAGGTGCCGCGGGAGCACGCACCTCAAAGCACACATCACACCACCGGGAAACACAACATGTATGGGTGGCTTAAGGCTTATTTGATTATAGGCAAAGTTCCTTAAGAGGCAATGGCAATGAAATATTTACCAGTCCTGCATATTGGTAGTCCAATTTGGCTGCAAGAATGTTTGGTTCGGTCCGTCAGTCCACTAATTACCAGATATATTCCGGATAGTTTCCAATGGCAAACACAGCTTATTCCATATGACAGCTCTATTCGGGATGTATATCTGCGGGATCTATTGGTAGAGGCTCTCACTTAAAAACGAGTTTCTCCGCCTGTATCCACACTGGGCTTCTTAAAGTGGTAGCTACAATTTATTGTTTCTGCCACAAGTCTCTATTCATATCTCTTCCATCATAGAAAATGTGGGTACAAAGAACCTGAATGAAGCCCCCAGTGCTCGTCCTACTCAGCCAAATGCACAGAAACAAAATGTAACATAGCTTGGGAGTACCACTACTACAGGGACATGCAGTGAGCTACGTGGCTCAGGATTCACTGGCTACCACCAGAGACAGATTTACAGACTATACCGTATATGAGCCCATGGGATCATGCAGGCATCACACACATGTGCACTACAGCTGTATATACTGCCGGAACGTCACTGAGTTTTGATAAGAGATGTGCATAAAAGGTGGGCAGGGGAGGCATTGTCTCCTGCCATAGACTTTCCACCCCAGAAGGTTGACTATAAAAATGATTTTAATAATATGAAGATATCTCTAGTATATGCTTTGTATTTTTCATATACTTTATATAGTCATAACTCGAAAGGCTCTGCCTCACCTCACCACACATCACTGTACTGTTGCTACTACTATTAGTTTGGATTCAAAAAAATGTTTTACAATAGGAGGTACAAAAAAAAATGTAACAATAATAACCTTGAAAACATTGCAGCAAGATGATAATGACTTTGTTGCTGAGAAGTATAAAGCAAAGGAAAATCCATTAGCTTACCATAGTATGAACGCCCTCAGTACAGCTGAGATTGCCACAAACATGCAATTGCTGATATCAGTGTGCTTAATGCCACTCAGTCAGGCTGACAGGCTCATTTGTTGTTTTGGTGACTGCACCTTTTGTACTGTCAATATGCCATTGTATAGGTTGAGTATCCCTTATCCAAAATGCTCGGGATCAGGAGAATTTCGGACAGTGGATGAATTCAGATTACCTTTTTTTTTTTCAGACTCAGGCCTCCACGGCATCCATCTTTTGAGGCATCCCTGGTCCCAATGATGCATTGTGCGGATGCGCCAGGGACATCATGCATTAATGGGACTGGGAATACCTCTGAAGACAAACATGCCATGGATGCCAGGGAACCAGGTGAGTATGAAAAACAAAACAAAAAAACCCGTGATTTTCTGAAAATCTATGGTTTTTGGATATCCAGATAAAGGTCCATACACACTGGCCATTTTGCCCAGTGTGAATAGTGAGAGATGATGGGGAATATTGCGGTGATGAAAAATGCTCAGTGCAAACACGTTGAGCATTTTCCACTCATATTGGTGATTTTCCCTGGGGTGGACAACTTTCCATAACAAGACGATATGGAACGTTGTCCATTCTACCACTCACCTGCCGGTAATACCAACAGATGAGTGGCTGGGCCAGCGATGACGCGGGAGTGCGCATCAGCGCTCATTGCTGCCCCTTACACACTGGGTGGCTTTCAGCTAAAAGTCGGCCTATGTGTATGGGCCTTTAGGGATACCTGACCTGGATTATATTTCACCTTACTCTGGTAATTTAAAGCAATAGTTATAAATCCTTGATCCAGATTCACAAACAAGCAATTTGACATTATGTTAATAAATACAAATACATAGAAATGTAGTTTTCTACAAAATGATTTATGAAAATAATTTGAAATGATAAATTAAGACAAAAGAAAGGACATTATATTCCTTCATCTATGATCTGTAGATGAAAGACTTATCAGTACCAAGATTCTCCCAGACTTTACTAAGAATCTCCCATAATTTACCTTTTAGTCATGCGGCTTTGACTCTATGGAACTTGCTTCCCTGTACTGTTCGAGAGCACCCCTCCCCACTCTAGAATCCTTAAAAAAAAAAAAAAAACAGCAAGACTTTGCTGTTTATTCCAGCATTTCCAGAATTGCACCTTTAATATCTCCATGCTATCTTTATTATATGAAAAGCTTTGCTGGAATTCATGAGTTTCTGTACTTTATATGTTAGATCTGTTAGGCGCCTTGAGTCCTATTGGAGAAAGAGTGCTATATAAATAAAATGATTATTATTATTACTATTATATGTGTTATTATTAGTCCGTTCTGGATATGGTTGTTGTATCAGCAACTTACCACAGAAAGCATCTCCGTTCTGGTAGTTCTTGCCATTTTGTGTATCCTCCTCATTTTGCACTGTAGATACATGCTTAGCTGAAGCACATCCCATATTTATTCAGTCAGCTCCCGACTGACTCTTTAGAAAAAACATCCTAGTGGAAATTTTCCAAGGTATCCCAAGAACACAACAATGTATCCACCATTCCTTAACCTGTAACGATAAATGGGAATTACATTGGGAAGTATCATCACCGTTATTTAGGGAAGTCATGCTGTAATGTTTTGTTTGAGCATTAAGGAAAATGGAAGTTACTATATCAAGCATTGAAAAAGAGAGAAGAGGGCCAGTGGAGAAGTTGCCCATAGCAACCAATCAACGTCTGCCTAGTCATTTATAGAATGTACATGATAAATGCTACCTAAAAACTGATTGGTTTTTATGGGCAACTTCTTCACTGGTCCTCTTAAACATGCTTTTCAATGTTTGGTACATCTATCCGATGGTTACATGCATGTGCCACAAACTTCCTATACTGATTGGTGCAGTTGTCTTTTCTTTGCACGGTTAAGTCTTGTAATAAAATATTTCTCTTAACCAATAGTAATCTTTTCTAAAACATGGGTTCTACTAAAGCATTGGCGGGCAAAAGGCTGTTGATGAACTACACATCCCAGCATGCTTTGAATCAGTTTCAGCATGGCCAAATAGCAAGACTTAGGCAAGGAATGCTAGGAGGCGCTTATTGTCCACCCCTTTACTAAGGGTTAGTTATCTGACATTTTTCAAATCAATTAAGGTTGATACATACAGTAGCACACACACACACACACACACACACAGGATACAAGAATTAAATAACCAAGAATTCTAACTCCGTCATAGGCATGTTAAATGTCAGTAGTAAGTGAAGCAGATATTTTAAATAATCATTACAAGCTACAGTAGAACAAAGACACCTATGACAATAAAGCAAAATGGGGCATAGGTCCACAAGTCACAGTTTGGAGGCTGCATATGTAATCAGGGGCTGATCCAGGATAAAATGACAGGGGGGGCATCATGATAAAAGAGGGTTTGGGTGGGGGAGGGTCGGTGTTAGTGGTGCCAGTGTACATGCTAAGAGAGCAAAAGAGAGAGGGTGGGAATGGGATTAAAAATAGGCCCTGGCATTTAAAGTATGCAGGCCCACCATGGCAACAAAAGTGAAGGATGTAGTTGTGCGGGCGCCGAAGGCGCACTCCGGATAAGGGGGTGTGGCCATTCAACAGGGGTTGTGTCCTTGAGTGTACCACACCATATTCAACTTCTACACATTATGCAACAAAATACTAAACCCCATTATACTTGCCCCTTACACATGATGCCACACGGATTGAGTCAAAATTCACATAATGCCACATGGATTGAGCCAAAATTCACATAATTCCAAATGGATTGAGCCAAAATTCACATAATGCCACATGGATTGTGTCAAAATTCACATAATGCCGCACGGATTGAACCAAAATTCATAAAATGCCACATGGACTGAGGCAAAATTCACATAATGCCACACGGATTGAGCCAGAATTTACATAATGCCACACAAAATTCACAATACGCTTCATAAACAGGGACATTTTGTTCCAAAGGTGGGCATTAAACATTTACACCATAATGTCCATTACACGCATTATGTCCATTACGTATTACACCAAACCCCATAATGCCTATTAAAAATTATGCTACATAAGTGCTGCTTATCTACATGCTCATTGCCAAGGGTTCCATGCTCATTGCCAGAGGTTCCATGCTTGTTGCCATGAGAAATTACATGCTCATTGCCAAGGGGAATACATGTTCGCAGTAAATGAGGGACAGCCGCCGCCAGGCAAAAGTGACAGCCACTGACAGTGGCAGAGCCTGGCTGTATTCAGAGCACTGGATAATTTGGAAGAAAAAGGTTTGTCTATTGGTGGTGCACCACCAATAGACAAACCTTCTTCTTCCAAATTATCCAGTTTAAACCCCTTTGTCTGTGGTAGCACACCCCTAATACTCATAAACAAATTAATATATCTAATAATCAATATAACAGGGGCCAATTTATCCTACAACCAACTCAAACCTCCCAGTCTTGTGCAACAGATCCGCCACCCCGAGTCTACCTGAGCACTGCAGGTCCAGGCTATTTGAAATAATACTCCTTTCACACCAGAAAATGCATTCCCGGGTTGGCACCTTTTACACCAGCCTAGTCTCTGCATTTTCGGGTGTGACGGGGAGAGAAAAACCACTCCTCCCCCTCTTTAACCTCTTATCTCATTTAACCGGCTATATCTTCGGAACCAACTGACCCATTTACATGAGACAAGTATCATATTGAAGAACTTTTGAGTGGCATTAGAATGATTTTGGTCCCGTGGAAACTGGAACGTTTGGTTCCAGAGTAATCTGCCCTCAAAGAACATGAACAGCCATGAAATTACATTTCAAAAATAAAAAAATTGGTTTACCCGCAATATCTCTGGAACCAATTGACCGATATGGACCAGGTATCATATTGAGGGCCCAGCGATTTGGAATTGAATGAAATCAACCCCAAGCTTCTGTGATGCCAGGGAGGGGGGGGGGGGGACTGGCAGCCGTCGGAACCGGGTGAGGGTCGATATTAACGGGTCCCATATTATCCTATGGGAAAAACGTTACAGCTTTGCCAGGCAATATCTCCGGTTCCCGGGGGCTAGAGACACGGGGCTGGGCTTGTTGGAAATGACAGCAGGGGCACGTGCCCGGGTGCCCCCCCTGAATCCGCCAATGTATGTAAAGGACATGTATATTTAATATATACAATCAGAAATCCTCATCAATAAGCAGGAGAGATCCTAGCCTACAATCCCGTTAAAGCTTTAATTCCACCTAGTAAATATTACTTCTTTTAGGCGAAATGCGTGTGGGAGGGGGGGGGTCTTGATTATGGGATTTGCACCTTTACACCTCTGGGTAGACCATGATTCTTTAAATTGCTTTTTTACTCCCCAGCGCCCTCTGCACTACTTTATACACACACACACACACACACACACACACACACACACATAGACATACAGTGGCTATCAGTATCTCTATCTGCAAAGTATATGTATATAACTTGGTAAGGTTTGGTAAGGTTTGGTTCTGCAACTGTTTTGCTATTACATCTTTTAATTTGCTGTGCTAATCACAAATCATTCCATAAATGCCAGAGAATATATTTAGCATCAATATAGATTACCACATGCATGAATTTAACATTTTTGAATTACTACCAAAATGCTGACATTTGTACTGTTTCACATCACCAGTGACAATTATTTTTAGTTACAATATGCAAATGCATTCTTTAAAAAAAAAAAACTCCCAGCTGTCTGCATTATAGCAGTGTACTACATGCTTCTTTTGATAAACCCACACACTGACGCGCGCATGGTAGCAGAAATCAGTTTACTTTCTGCCTTAAAGTCTATTCCAATAAATGTTGTTATGGGAACATGTAATTCATGACTAGTTATCAACAACATCACCAGTATAGTGCAAATGCAAGAAATAAAATGAAGCCATGCTTAAACAGAATTTACTAGTGTTTCACTACATTCTGTGAACATTAGACCTACAGTTCTAACTATATTAATGGTATGCCATTTATCAACCATTTTGTACAGTGTACTTAAACATTAGCCTGCACATAATTATTACTAGAGGGGAGCGGTTCCTATTACTGAGAAAACACTCTGAACATGCGGATCAGAATCTGGACCAGGAGCAGCTCAGCTTTTTCCGCCAGACTCGGATCCCCAAACTAGGCCACATGCTGTCTTCCTGACATATAAGGCGCCGAGGCATACCCCCACTGTGTATTGTGATAGCAGGCCATACCTCTATTGTGTTCCCAGTATTGCAGGCTGTACCCCCACTGTGTATGCAGTACTGTGACTGTACCCCACTGTTGTTAATGCAATTTAAAAAAATAAATATGTTAAAAAATATTATTTTTTTTACTGCCCTCACTGTGTATGTTACAGCAGCTAAAGAAACTGAAGGAGGTGCTTAAACAAAAGGATTCTATTAGGCTGGTCATGATGTCAGAATTGTGGATCAAGCCCTTAATTCACTCTTCCAGGATCCAACAGTTGTCAAGAGAGAGATGCAAAGAGCGGTCAGTGAACAAATTGTCAGCTGAAGCGACATGTGACATTGCAATATATCCTCCTTCAGTTTTACTGCAACTGCGGCCACTAGTGATGAAGCAGGTCTTTCTGCAAAAGCATAGGACATCTGGTTGGGTCTAAAAGAACTGCATACAAATAGAGACAGGTCTGCCATTAATCCATTTTTTATTGTCACCATTCAAAGAATGGTGGATAATTATTTTAGTGAATAGTATTCAAATAGGCATGTCAGACAGGTCTTTTGCCTACTTTGTCAGCAATTGCCCTAAAAGGTTACTTACTCAAAACGTTGAAAATATGATGTTCATCAAAATTAATTATAAATTCCACCAGGAAGAACTTTGCAATTGGCAATTATGTCCACAAAATACACAATCGTCTGTAATGGTAGATTCCAGCGGGGACAAATTAATATTGTGTAAAGAAGAGGATGGGGGTGAGGAATCGGAGGATGGTGCCTCTGTAGAGTCAGTTTGTGCAGGGAGAGATAATTGCAAGCTTGTTTTGTGGGGAACAAACAAACCAATCCTTTCAGCCACAAGTGTCTGCCACTGAAATCATTGGTTTGTTATACTGTGCTCCACCTGGGGCTTTCTCAAAGACTCTTTGAAAAAGACCCAGGTGGAGAGAAACCGGTCATGGGAACACTACAGACTGGCCACATAACTTGTGCTGGTATCCATATTAGAAAGGAGTGAAAAGTGAGAACAGAGCAATTTAGTATCAGGAGCTGGCTTTAGCTAGCACAAGTGGCCACTTGCTGTTTATAATTAACTATTCATATTATAAAATTGTGGTGTAACATTATGGTTTAATTTAACATCTATTTGCAGAGATTATTATTAATGTCATTAACATATACATTTTTATTATTTAGAATTTATACAGTTTTTTTGATTTTTAGAGTAAAAATAAAAATGCTAATTATTGCTTAAATATAAATGTGTGGGACTCAGAATTGATTCAGTCAGGTTACAAGAACGGTGTATATTGAGTGTTTATATTTCAATAATGTGCCGTTCCTCATCTTTCAATTTCTTTTCTGGGTATAAATACCTACTGGAGTCTGCTGATGCGGTTTCCCATAAGATATTAACTCTTTTTGTGTGAGTACAGACACATCAGAGGACCGCTGCTAAATATACCTAAACCTATAGAGGACTGACAGGCCAAAATGTGGTGATTTGTATTTTAAGTAAAAAAAAAAAAAATACAAAACCAAAACAGGAGGCTGATTCACAGGGGGGTGTGCAGGAGGGGGGAAGGGAGGTTTCCAACGTTGGGTGCGCCCAGGGAAACACTGGACATCCCCATGAGGATGGGGCGGCTACTGGCCTTCAGTGGGTGGGCAGCTGATGTCACTGGATGCCAGCTGCCCTCCCAGTTCTCGGAGCAGGACGCCACTAATTGAAGGCACCAGAGAGTGACTTAGATTAGCAAGCGCTTTAAAAATCATTAGATGGTCAGCAAATGATTTTGTGCACCCACACAAGGCTGCTTATGGATGTTTATGCAAAACATCCATTTGCAGCACTATGGGAAAATAAGAGAAATAGTGGCGGGCGTTCGGCTGCACGGCGGGCAGCATTACAAGGCTTGCAAAGCAGCGAACTAACGCTGCTATGCAAGCCGACCAGAATGAGGGCCATTGTTTGTACATTATAGAATGTGATGATGAACCGTTTCACCACAAAATGCTGTGCAGTGTAATGGTTTATATACCAGAATGTGGTGGGTGCTACAGATTTTGTGCTAGCTGTCTGTTACATAGAATTCATTTTGCACTTCACAAAAATGTGTGCATGTGCTAAATGGTTCCTGTGTTGCATGCAATGACCCTATGCTGCAGCCTGACTGACAGACCATATGGTTGAGCTGAGGGACTGGTGCTGGGCAGTGCAGCAGCAAATCACAGAAACTTGCTGGAGCATTTATTTCTATAATACACAACCTGCATGCTTGTTGCCCGGATTGATTGACATGCTCATCGCTAGGGGGAATTACATAATAAGTGCTATGGGAAGTTACATGCTCATTGCCCGAGGGGGGGGGGGGTGTGGAGTATATGTTCTTTAAAATGGGGGAGGTATATGCTTGTTGACAGGGGGAGGTGGGTGTGCATGCTCGTTGAAAAATGAGACTTGCATGCTTGTTGCCCAGGGGGTTCCTTTCAAGCAGCATGTCATACCGGAATCCGCACTTATGGGTTGCGCTCCTCTGACAGACACTAGAGGTATGGCAGGACCTCTATTGTCTGTCTCCTCAAAGGCAGGGGCCATTTTTGGAGGGGCCATTGCCTTAAAGACTGTGCAGGCTTGAGGCGGCGGCAGGGGGTGTGTCTGGTCATTAACGGGTGCCTGGGCACTCTCCGTGCACACGCCTACGTCCTAAGCCGAGGCACCTAATTTTACAACAAAAAGCTGGGAAAACGTATTGACTCAAGTGGGACCCTCACTCGAGTATAAGCCGAGGGGGCTTTTTCAGCATAAAAACTGTTCTGAAAAAGTAGGCTTATACTCGTATATGGTACCTACAATTTTGGAAGGGGTATCTATGCAAATATAAACCCCAATACTTTTCTCACATATTCACTTTCAAAACCTGTCACACATGGAAAATATGCTACGCTTTTACAAACATATAATGAAACACCATGCATGAGAACAAAATTGCCATTGTGTATTTGTATAGATTTTATTTAAATCCAATTCTAAAAGTAAATAACGAATACATGTAAAATAATAAAATTATAATATGCATTATGTGCTTCATCCTGTAAGCCATGTAAAAGCCGACATACGAAATACATAGGCCACATGTTTACCCTGAAATTAGTTTACATGTACACTGTCAGATTTGCCAACTGCCTACAATATACATGTATTTTGTCAAGTTTAATGGCTTTGTCCCTGGACAATTTGATCACTGGAAATGTCTCTGGTCTTCAGGAATGTTAAACATTTCCATAATAAGCAAATGTCATGATCCATCTTTATTCTCCGGCATTTATAAATTAGTGTCATTTAGGTTAAATATACAATCATATATACTGTACTGGACATATGACAATGGCATCTGTATTACACCACTGTGTGCCTAGACGTGTGAGCAGGGCTGTCTTAACAGCATTGTAGGCCCTGGGCAAAGCAATGCAACAGGGCCCCTAAACACCTATTCAAGGGAACCAATTGAAAATAACATCATCACATGCCCCCCTCCTGCAGTCCTGCGCATCTCCCACATAGTCAAAGCTAAAACAAATGTGGCAGCGTTATTGGTTAGTTGTACACCTTACAGTAATAATAAAATACATGGATGGGTAAAATACATATTTAATGATAATGAAAATTATATTCAGTATGAGCACATAAAATTGAACTATGTTCATAAGCCCAGTGAGCAAGTTTCTATATTAAGATCAGTCTCTGAAGTAATCAGGTGTCCGTTTCCATTATTACCCACGTTAATGTGTATCCAGAGAAGATATAGCTCCTGTGGCAATGTCCGTGTTTATAATTGCCAGTTTGCTGTTAGAGGGATGCTGTCCTACATGAAAACATGAATTGAATGTGTACGTCCTCAGACTGTATGGTGTGTAGTTAGGTCCAGTCCATGATTGTAATGCAACTCAGAGCTATGGTGTGGATCACAGATGGTAGAACAGTGTGGGTTGGTCTGTCACACGCCTTGGTTAAAGTGTTTTTGAGCAAGTTCATCTAAAGTAGTGTATGTATATATGGGTGCCATTCTGTGCAGAATGTGTCCACACGTGTATCTACATCTTCTATCGTAATGGAAATTTTTTAAAAATTTTTGTTCAACCTCTGCTATACATGTTACATCTGCCCCACCTGCAGTGCACATTGTTTTGCCCAATTTCCAAACAAATTTGTAATCAGATCTGAATAAAAGGCCCAGGTTGGAGCCTAAAGTGCATGTGCAGGCGGCTATCATTCAGGCACATTACTTAATAACCTGTTACCAGCAGGACTAGACTGCAAACACTTACATGGAAATATTAGTATTAGTAGTTAGTATAATTAAATGGAGCCCAGAGAGAGAAAAAAGGTCATTCACATAGTGGTCATTGTCTCTGAGTTTGTGCATTGCAGATATTCATATAATTCAGTGATATTTTACTAAAGCTCATGTGCGCAAATCCCTAAAGACCACTCTGGTGCAGGTATTACACAGAGTGTATGCACAAAGGTGAGGTTTCCATCGAGAGGCATGGTTACATAAATGTGTTAATGTGATGGGCATTCCTGGGAGATTACAGGGAGGCAGAAAGAATTTTAAAGATAACTGACCAGACACCACCGTTTTTCTGCTATGTAGCAGCTGTTGTAGGAGTCAGCCCTTCTCCAATAATACAAACACAATATCAAAATGATATCTCTTATAAGACACTAATGTAGCATTAATAAATTTGTGTAAAACATGAACATATATTATGACAATGCTTAAATCAATAAAAATGTATATGACAAATACATTCACATTTAAAAAACCCTTACCGCCCCCCTCCGCATCAATACTAAATCGCATATGCTCTAACATATGCGATTAGTAAAGCAAAGGACAGCTCTTGCGTTAAGCGCTGTCCCTAGACTTCCAGGTCTGGTTTATGCCATACTCTGCCCCTGCCAACTACTTTAGGTCAGAAAAACCATCCGCACCCTCAAGGAACGCATTTCATTGCATTGTTTGTCTATTAAAAAGAGGACATTGTATCCATCGACTCTAATATGCCTCAAGTGGCGCCACATTTCGTGACATATCAACATGCTATGAAGGACTTTCACTTCTTAGCTCTGGACCATATTGCACCTTTGCGAAGAGGTGGGGACCGTGGGAAACTATTGTTACAAAAGGAATGTATGTGGATATGCCTATTTGATTGCATCTCACTTCGAGGACTGAATGAGGAGCAATCCTTAAACGGTTATCTGTAAACAGAAACTGCCCTCACACTCGACCTTTATATTGCCAGTATCTTTGGACTAAAGCTGGGTACACATATATACAATCGTCGGGCCGTTCTTCCATTCTGGGACGGACGGCCGTCCAAATTGTATAGGTGTGTACGCTGTCCCGACTCCCTCTGTACGATCGATAAATGGCCAAAAACAGTCTTGTCCATCCATACTCGGTCGAAGGCTCAGTGCGGTTTAATATTCATCCGACCGGACGGGCCCATATTGAAACAAAAGTGCAGTGTGTATGCACGTTCGATCGATTTGCTGGCCGTTCTTGCGATTATACTGCCAAAGCTGGAACGCCCATGTGGGCATTCCATAGCTGCATGATCTCTCCTACAGCACATATAGAAGGGGTACGCGTCTAAATTTTAGTCAGCCGGCAGGGTGACTGAAGTTCTATATAGACTGGCTATGCGTTTAAATTTTAGTCAGCCACTAGGCTGACTAAAATTTAGGCGCATAAACAGTCTATATAGAAGTTTAGTCACCCTGCCGGCTGACTAATTTTGCGTAACCAGTCTATATAGTGGTTTGCTATAAGTATGCCCTTAACCCAGCCCATTATGATAATTTTGTTTATATATGACGTGTCAATAGCCCAAATCGAGAGAGTGTGTACGGTGGTACAATCTTTTTCTTGCAACTGTTTGTACGCACGTATCGGCTGGTGTTTGTGGACGGTTGGTCACGTGTATGGTCAATCGAACACTCGCAAGAAAATTGTATAGATGTGTACCCAGCTTCAGGTTCCTTAAAGTTATTATTAATTTGATCATTTATATAATGTTTTTTCGGTACTTGTTTCTTATCACGGCCACAATCGCGGGCATCGTGTGCCTTAACTTTAAGGCACACGATGCAACGCGATGCCCACGATTTCCCCATAGACTTCAATGGTAAAATATTTAACATTGAAGCCTATGCGATGGACCCGATTTGTCCATAGGCCTCAATGTTAAATTATTTTAACATTGAAACTGAGTCCATTTAACATAGTAAAAAATGGGAAAAGGCCGAATAAGGGCCATTTCTCATTGGCTATGGCCCCGTCATGTGTGTAAAAAATAATGGCCCCCCATTGTGGCCGCCACCCCCACGATTAACGCGAACCCGAAGCGTGGCGAGCGCAGTGAGCCCTCGAGGGGCGGCGGTGCGCGTCCTCCGACCTTTTCATTCCCCTACTATCCACGTCGGCGTGGAGTTGAAAACAGATTAGTGTGGCGAGCGCAGCGAGCCACCGAGCCCGAAGCGTGGCGAGCCCCGCGAGGGGACGCTGATACCTGTGAAGCCCGCGAGGGGACGCAGGGATCTGTGAAGGTATCAGCGTCCGCTCGCCACGCTTCGGGCTCGCCACACTAATCTATTCTCAACTCCACGCCGACGTGGATAGTAGGGGAATGAAAAGGTCGGAGGACGCGCACTGCTGCGCTCGCCACGCTTCGGGTTCGCGTCAATCGTGGGGGTGGCGGCCACAATGGGGGGCCATTATTTTTTACACACATGACGGGGCCATACCCAATGAGAAATGGCCCATATTGGCCCTTTTACCATTTTTTACTATGTTAAATGGACTCAGTTTCAATGTTAAAAAAATTTAACATTGAAGCCTATGGACACGATGGACCCGATTTCTCCATAGGCTTCAATGTTAAAATAATTTAACATTAAAGCCTATGGACACAATGTACCCGATTTCTCCATAGGCTTCAATGTTAAATTATTTTAACATCGAAGCCTATGGAGAAATCGGGTACATCGCGTCGGTTGCGTCGTGTGCGTTTTGGTATGCACCCGACGCGACCGACACGATTTTTTCCGACACGACCACCACGATAGAAATCGTGGTGGCCGTGCTAGGAAACAAGTACCGTTTTTTCTTTTTTTGTGTGCTTTATGTCTACAGGGGTTTGACAGGGTTTATGTGCCAGTCGTAGCCAGTTATCTATATTACATTAGTTTAATTATAAATGCAGTTCCCCATTTACTCTGACAGCATGAATTGGGGATTGTATCTTTATTTATTTTTGCAGCTGATTAACAGCTTTTCCACTCCTTTTTTTGGGGGGGGGGGGGGGGGGGGGGGGGCACTGTTGTGACATCAGTGTGCAGCTTCCCTTTGGCTGGCTAGTAAGCCGAGAGCCACTGATTGCTGCCCTGTCATTTCTTATTTGTTTTCTCAGCTGCCCAGTTGACGGACGCAAGATTCGCAATTGGCCATGTCACGTGCCTCGTCACTTCTGGGTAGGCAGCAACCAGGACAATCTGTATTGAGCGGTTGCCCGGGTGATGTATGCAGTGGCAGTCATTGGAGGGCCACTCATCGCGTCACTTCCAGGAGGGCGGCTAACACAGATGCATGCTGGCATCTGCTTTATTGCAGATACAGTATGCTGTGTTCATTATGGGAATTTCTGTTTTGATCATGATTACTTGCATACACAGGTGAGCTACATTATTGTCCATTCAATTGGACTTAGGTTGATTATATATATATATATATATATATATATATATATATATATATATATATATATATATATATATATATATATATATATATATATATATATATATATATATATATATATATATGCATGCAAGGGGGGTTATCGGAGTGCGCTAGAGTGAGTACCACTTAGCCAATACACAATTAGTCCAGATAGTTGGAATTCATATCAGACTTTTTACAGAACAAGTTTTTCATCCGTTTTTTAAATGAGAAGGAAACTCCTTTTAAGATATACCTGCCTGCAGAGGAGAATAGTGGCTGACATTGGGGATATCCAGCAGCTTTAAAGCATCTGTCGGCAGTTTGTTTGGGACACATCTATTGTGGGATCGAGATATACTGTATGTGGAGACACTGGTGGACTAAACCAGCTTATCTTCTGAGTAGGTGTAATACACCCTAGGACGTTTTTTAGCCATGGTTGTTCCTACTCATAAATCCTAAAGATATCTATCTTTTCTAAGAGGATACCCGTGAAGGGACAATCATACACACACGGAATAAAGTTTATAGATATTTTGCAGTGCAAAATTACTGACCCTATATCTACCTTGTTGAGATTTTATATACACTTTATTGCTATACCCCTGACGAAGTCCTGTGCGACGAAACGCGTTGGGTTTTTATGAATAAAGGATCGTATATCTTAAAAGGAGTTTCCTTCTCATTTCAAAAACGGATGAAAAACTTGTTCTGTAAAAAGTCTGATAAGAATTCCAACTATCTGGACAAATTGTGTATTGGCTAAGTGGTACTCACTCTAGCGCACTCCGATAACCCCCCTTGCATCTTTGTACACCCCAGGTTCTCACTAACAGGAGAACCTTATCGGAGGAGCTGCTGCCTTTCCAATTTTAGCGCAATACGGAGGTTAAACCACTATATATATATATATATATATATATATATATATATATATATATATATATATATATATATATATATATATATATATATATATATATATATATACATACATACACACACACATATATATATACACACACACATACATACATATATATATATATATATATATACACATATATATATATATACCCTGTCTCCTTGCTATTCATTTATGCTCGGATGGTGCGTAAGATTGAAACAGCTGTAGAGCAGAATATGGCTAATCCCCAGATGACGTCTGTCTTTTGTTAGATGGACTTTTTCATGTTTGAGGAGTATATATAATTTTTTTATATGCAAATATGTCATTGTTGGGACTGATACAACTTGCTACATTTGGATATTCTTTGGAATTGATTTTTCTTCAAATATATATTTTCACTTGATTTTGGTTGTGCTGATTTCTAACACATACAGTATACATACATATAATATATACACACACACACACACACACACTCACTCGCGCACACAGGAAAAACAATATTCTGTGTTTAGTATAGCACAATATGCATTGACATAATAATTGCATTGCTTAAATGATACCAATTAAAAATGTCTTTTTACTGTTAATGCTGGAAGATTAAATATGTGATCTATGAAAATGTGGGTTGTTCCTTCTAGAAGATACTCCCTTTGGAGAGTCTATTATCAGCCAAGAACTCTGCTTAATATTTAAAGTGTCTATTGTGCATTCAATTTTGTATCTTTTCGAAACTCCAGCTGTGTTAAATTAGCAAGTGCCACATTTGGAAAAGCTCTTCGAACCTCTGTAACCCATACTCAGTTGCTTCCCTAGGAGACAAAAGTATGTGTGGAGATGAAAGGCAATTTGTACATAAATATTCCACATACACCACAAATAATAAACAAATCTATTTACCAGGATCAGCTTTATACAGTGGCTTTAAAAAGTATGAAAACGCCGACAAAACAGATATGTAGGTCTTACAAATGTCACTTCAAAGATTATTCCATACTAGCATTACCAACTTTAAAATTTTAAGATTACTGGATAGGAGGCATGACTAGGGGTCAGGGCCAGATTAAGCCAATGGGGGCATGGGATACCTAAGATAGAGGCCCTCTCCTTCATGTCAGCACCACACCACTGGCTGGGACTGCTCCCCATATGCAGGTTTATATATTTATTTATATTTTAAGTGTATGGGAAGGGACTGAAAACCATTTTTCTGAATTTTTAAAATCTCTTGAAAATAATGGCCTAAACCTACGATTCACCTCCAATCTACAAGACCAATCAATAGAAATCATGGACCTGATCTTGATGGGAGATAAGAACGAAGTAATAACTAAAAACTTTGTCAACAGCTACTTGCACCATAAAAGCAACCACATGAAATGGTGGAAAGTAAACATCCCCTACTCGCAATTCTACAGGATCAAAAGAAACTGCAGTAGGACAAAAGACTGAAGAATAACTCACCCTATATGGCGAAAGACTAAAGGAGAAAGAATACCTACATACACACTACACACTACATACCCCCCATGTTGAAATAAAGTTTGTACCCCCCCTACACTATACACGTGTTGAAACATTACACTTACAGAAACACAAAAATAAAAATGTCATCCCAAATGTCATCCCAGTCATCCAGAAGAATGTATTCAGCGGAGGAGGCATATGCCATGCTTGCCTCTGACTCTGACACAGCCAGTGATGCAAGCGGGGAATTTGAAGGATTCGTCTTAACCTCATCTTCCTCCTCTAGTGATGAGGGACCCCCTCAAAGACGCCCCCGTAGAGCAGCTGAGACCCCCCCCCAAATGATTGATCCCGTATGGACCCCACCACCAGACAATTTTGAGCCCCAGGTTCCTGAGTTTTTGGCCATCCCAGGAATCCAATTTGATTCAACAGGTCTCAGAGAAATTGACTTTTTCAAATTATTTTTCTCTGATGATTTTATAAATTTAATGGTGGACCAAAGTAATTTATATGCCCAGCAGTTTATTGCTCAAAACCCCACGTCATCATTTGCTAGGTGGACCCCTGTAGATGCAGTAGAGATGATGACGTTTTGGGGTCTGGTGTTACATATGGGCATAGTAAAAAAGCCAGAAATTAGGCAATATTGGAGTACAGATGTTCTGTACAGCACCCCACTTCATCGTATGGCCATGACTCGGACTCGTTTTGAGACAATCCTTAAATTTTTACATTACACCGATAATGCACAGTGCCCACCCAGAGATGATCCCACCTTTGACCGGCTATTCAAAGTCAGGCCGGTCATTGATCATTTCAGTGCCAAATTTGCAGAGATGTACATCCCTGAAAAATTTATTTGTATCGACGAGTCCCTTATACATTTTAAAGGAAGGGTAAAATTCCGCCAGTACCTTCCCAGTAAGAGGGCAAGGTATGGCATAAAAATGTATAAACTGTGTGAAAGCACCTCAGGGTACACCCACAGGTTTAGGGTATATGAAGGGAAGGATTCAAGAATTGAACCGCCAGAATGCCCCCCCTCCCTCGTAGGTGTTAGTGGAAAAATTGTCTGGGATTTAGTGCACCCCTTCCTGGATAAAGGTTATCACCTCTATGTGGATAACTTTTACACTAGCATCCCCCTGTTTAAGGCCCTTGGTTCAAGAGGTACAGCAGCTTGCGGTACTGTGCGCAAGAACCAAAGAGGCCTCCCAAAAACGCACATTGCCCAAGTACTGAGAAGGGGTGAAAGCAGGGCACAATCCACCGAAAATATGTTGTTGGTCAAATATAAGGACAAGAGGGATGTCCTTATACTGACAACAATTCATGGAGACAGTACCACCTCCGTCCCTGTACGAGGTACCAGTACCCACACCTCAAAACCTAATTGTATCCTAGATTACAATAAGTACATGGGCGGAGTGGATCTTTCAGATCAAGTACTGAAGCCGTACAGTGCCCTGCGGAAAACAAAAATCTGGTACAAGAAGCTGGCCGTGTATATCATCCAGATGGCACTGTATAACGCTTACGTGCTATTCCGTTCTACCAGCCAGAGGGGGACATTTATGCACTTTCAAGAGGAAGTCATAAAGGGCCTAATATTTGGGAACCAGCAGGCAGAGGGCCCCAGTACTTCTAGTACTGGCCCCCGTATTGTACCAGGGCAGCATTTTCCTAACGAAATCCCCTCCACTGCAAAAAAGGGCAGGACACAAAAAAGGTGCAAAGTTTGCTATAAAAAGGGAATAAGAAAGGATACTATTTTCCACTGTGAAACTTGCCCCGACAAACCCGGCCTATGTATAAAGGAGTGTTTTAAAATATACCACACATCTATGGATTATTAGGTTCATCATTTCACCGTGCTTCGGGGGTCTTGCTAATGCCACATAGCACCCACCATTCATTCCACCAGAATCTGAGCTGCAAAATCCAAAAATCACTCCTTCCCTTCTGAGTCCTGCCATGCACCCAACTGGTATTTTTTGGTCACATATGAGGCATTGCCATACTCGGGAGAAATTGGGGCACAGATTTTGGGGTGCTTTGTCTCCTTCATTCCTTGTGAAAATGAAAAATTTTGAGCCAGAACTGCATTTTTGTGTAAAAAAATTTATTTTTCATTTTCACTGCCCAGTTGTACCACAATTGGTGAAACCCCTGGGGGTTTGAAATGTACACTATACCCCTAGATGAATTCCCTGAGGGGTGTAGTTTGCAAAATGGGGTCACTTGTGGGGGGGTTCCACTGTATTGGTGCTTTGGGGGTCTTGCTAATGCGACATAGCACCCACCAACATTCCACCAGAATCTGTGCTGCAAAATCCAAATATCACTCCTTCCCTTCTGAGTCCTGCCATGCACCCAAATGGTATTTTTTGGTCACATGTGAGGCATTGCCGTACTCGGGAGAAATTGGGGCACAGATTTTGGGGTGCTTTATCTCCTTCATTCCTTGTGAAAATGAAAAATTTTGAGCCAGAACTGCATTTTTGTGTAAAAAATTTAATTTTTCATTTTCACTGCCCAGTTGTACCACAATTGGTGAAACCCCTGGGGGTTTGAAATGTACACTATACCCCTAGTTGAATTCCCTGAGGGGTGTAGTTTGCAAAATGGGGTCACTTGTGGGGGGGTTCCACTGTATTGGTGCTTCGGGGGTCTTGCTAATGCGACATAGCACCCACCAACATTCCACCAGAATCTGTGCTGCAAAATCCAAATATCACTCCTTCCCTTCTGAGTCCTGCCATGCACCCAAATGGTATTTTTTGGTCACATGTGAGGCATTGCCGTACTCGGGAGAAATTGGGGCACAGATTTTGGGGTGCTTTGTCTCCTTCATTCCTTGTGAAAATGAAAAATTTTGAGCCAGAACTGCATTTTTGTGTAAAAAATGTAATTTTTCATTTTCACAGCCCAGTTGTACCACAATTGGTGAAACCCCTGGGGGTTTGAAATGTACACTATACCCCTAGATGAATTCCCTGAGGGGTGTAGTTTGCAAAATGGGGTCACTTGTGGGGGGGTTCCTAACTTTTAGCATCTTATGGTGCCTAGAAACCTACATGGTGCCTAAAAAATAATCTCATAAAAAGGAGGCTCCAAAATCAAGTAGGTGCTCCTTCTATTATAAAGCCTGTGGTTTGGTCAACGTGCACACTAGGGCCACATATAGGATATTTATGAAAACAAAAGAATTGGGGGAATCAATTTTTAGTCACATTTCTCTAGTAAAATCTACTGTGTTCCTTAGAAAAATGTATTAAACTTGAAAATCTGCAAAAAAAATGAAATTTTGAAATTTCACCTACACTTTGTTTTAATTCCGGTGAAACACCTAAAGGGTTAACAAACTTCCAAAATGCTGTTTTGAATACTGTGAGGGGTGCAGTTTTTGAAATGGCATCATTTATGGGGGTGTCTCACATACAAGTCCCTCAAAGTCACATCAGAACTGAACTCGTCCCTAAAAAAATCAGTGTTTGAAATTTTCTTGAAAATTTGAGAATTTGCTATTCATGCTTTAAGCCTCCTAGTGTCCAAAAAATTTAAAAGGAGGTTGAAATAATGATGGAAACACAAAGTATACATATGGTCTATGTTAGTTATTAACTATTTTGAGTGGTATGATTATTTGTCTCACAAGCAGAAAATTTAACATTTTGAAAATTGCTAAATTTTCCATTTTTTTTACGACATTTTGGTATTTTTCACAAAAAAACACAGACTGTATCGACCCAAATTTACCACTAACTTGAAGTACAATGTGTCACGAGAAAACAATCTCAAAATCACTGGGATAAGTAAAAGCAAAAAAAAAGTTATCCCCACTTAAGTGATACATGTCAGATTTGAAAAAAAGGGCTCTGTCAGGAAGGCAAAAACAGGCTGCGGCGGGAAGGGGTTAATAAAAGTCAGTTGAGACTGACTTATTACTGAAGGCAGGAGAAGTCATTTGATGGTGAGCGATCATCGAAGGATTGCTCCAGCTAGCGGCCGCATTTGACGGGATGTGTTAGCAAACACATCTCCTCGCATTCTACCGAGGGGATTCGGGTGGCCGGGCATTCGTAGGTGCAGCAGGCGGCGTTTAGCTGCTGGCTAAGCAGTAAAAGAGCGTCGCTTAGGGAGCGTGTCTGAGTCAGGCCCCATATTACTACATCTCAGTATGTGGCATATTTATCACAATCCACTGCCAAAATATGGATGGGATATGATAAATTCAAATAAAAACACGAGTTTTTACACACCTTTGCTCAGTAGCGCACGCAGGGGGGGTTTCTGAGTACCCAGAAACACCCCCCCCCCAGGAGTCTAAGGACCCTAGGCTGAAAGCTGAGGGTCCCCTCTTTCCATGGGTATAAGAATTTAAAAAATCGGCACTTGGGAACTGGAGATATCTGACTTCAAAGCAGTGGTCCCCATCCAAGCTTGTTAATTGCCCTTCCCCATCAGATATTTCAGGTTCTGTCTGACTTAGAGATTTTCTGAGGATATATTCCAAAAGCTGGGACTCTCCCCCTTCGGTGGACACTAGTAGCTTGTCTCTCCTGTTCCTAGAACCAGAGATATCAGCCTTCCAGCTGCTGGTTACTGCTCCAGCTCCACACACCTGGTATGTAGTTTTATATACAAGTTGGCAGATTGCTCTGCCTCCTGAACTCTGATCCCCTAGTCCCCAATACCATTTGGCAGGTGGGATTCTCTAGTTTTTAATTCCATTAAAAGCTAAGAAATCTATTTCTGGGAACTGGAGATACCTGCAGTCATGCAAGCTGTCCTCCCACCAGAAAATTATGAATAATGAGCCCACTCCACTATACACCCCTCCTCTGCGTATTAAACATCCTCTACCACCCTGGAAGTTATGTATCAGGACCCCTTCATTCAGCCCAATGCCCCCTTCTCCCACCATCTGTGCAGTAAAGAGGTAATTAGTGGAAATTACTGATCCAGGCCCTACATGCTGAGCGGTTGATATAATACCCCCTACCACCCGTGGGACATCAAAGCTTCCCCCACCCCTACCGCTGGAGGATCGGTAGGTGCCCCAATACATTGCTATGTCCAGGGGTCTACACTGCTGTTGACGCCCCTGTATGTATATACAGTATATATATATATATGTGTGTGTGTGTGTGTATGTATATATATTTATATATATAATTAATATACATTTGATCTATTTATAATACTTTAACTGATATGGCATATACTGGGTCACCTAAGTGTCCATCTCCGTACTTTGCTCCGCCCCTCTGGAAACCCCCTTCTGAATATCCTGCGTTTGCCACTGTTTGCTTACATTTACATGCCAGCATTTGGTGACCTCTTTCTTCCTGATAGGAGAGACTACTCTGGATGTCTGCCTACTGACTACAGTGCATCGGGGGTAAAGAGAGCGGAGACACAGGTGTGAAGGGTGCAATGACACAAGTGAGGAATGAGGCAGAGGCACAAGTAGGAAGGCACAGGTAATAAGAGAGGTAGACACAGGAAGAGAAGGTGGTAGTGCCATAGTTGGCAGAGATATATGTGGAGAGAGAAGTGGAAGCACAGATAGAGATAGGCAGAGACATAAATAGGGAGGGGGTAGAGATAGAAGTTGAAAGGGAGCAATCACAGGTGGGAAGGGGATAGAGACACAGGTGGTGAAGAGGAGCAGAGGAAGGCTGAGATACAGGTGGAGAGGCTGGCAGAAGCACACCGGTGAAAGGAACAGATACACAGGTGGGGGCGGATATACAGGTGAGGGTGGAGATACAGGTGGAGAGGCTGGCGGAAGCACACTGGTGAAAGGAACAGATACACATATGGGGGCGGAGATACAGATGAAGTGAGGGAAGAGGAAAAATTGAGGAAAGAGGTGGAGATGCAAATGATAAAAGATGAAGTGACACAGGTATGAAAGGGCAGAAATAAACATAGGTGGAGAGAGGACAAAATACATACTGTAGGTGATAATGGAAGTAGTGGCATTTATTCTAAGGGTCAGTGGCAAGAATGTCATGGTGAATCATGGGCAGCTGCATCTAATGTCCTAGCTGATCATTTATTTACGGGAAAAATCAACTTGAAGATACATCCTCGCTCCACCCAGGCCACCGTTTCTCTGATTGGAACCCGGGAGATGAAGAGCAGCAGAAGAGGGGGGGCTCAGAAGATGCAACATTTTCAGGAAGAGCTGAAGCCCCTGTGCTAACTGCTGATCATTGTCCTGAATGGTCCTATTAATCACTCATAAAAGTCTTACCCCCTCCCCCTTCAGGCATCCTCACTGGCACTACTCACCGCACAGAAGTTTTTCTAATAGCAGACATGCAGAGCTTCTCTCCATGCCAGGGGTCGTGGCTTCAAACGGATCCAGGAGGCGGGGCTACTGTAAGGCACAGAGGCAGGCAGAGCTTCTGACAGGTCTGTGTGCAAATTTGTGATTTGGCAGGTCCAGGGGCAGAGCTTTGCCTGGTTTACCTCTGTGTCGTGTCTGATGTAGGAACCGTGTGCTGTCAGCTTGCTGGGCCTGGGATTTTGAGATGGTAAGGTATTTTGGGTGGCAGGGAGGGGAGTTAGCTGGGATGCTGGTTGTGCCAGGAAAAAAAAATCCTGTCAACACTGGCTTTATAGCAGAGGATCCCTGTGGGTCTATTTTCAATGAGGGGATTGGAGCTGCAGCTCCATCCGTCCAATTGATAATCCGTCCCTGGAGCAGAGCCACTACCTGGTCTCTGTGACAGTGAGAATTGCTGTGGGGAGTGAGGAACACCAGGTGTGACAGCACGCAGCCCATCAATCCTGGAGTACAGGAAGAGCAGGTGTTCTTGCAGCAGCATCCATCCACCAATCAGAGGGACAGGACAGAAGCTTCTTCACATGTCATCTCTGTTGCTGCAGCTGTCCTCCTTCCTGCTGAGGTGTGCGATACGAACGCCTATGCGTAGCAGCACGGCCGGTTCACACACACTACTTTGATGTTAAATATGGACCTACGGGACTTCGAGCAGTGATCACGTGACCGCGACCGCCGCCGGTGGCTGTCAGTCAGATAGCAGCTGCGGCCACATGAAAAGTTAGTACACCAGGGCACTTATTAAATTGTTTGAGGTACATGGCACCCTGCCCCCCCGGCCCAGCCCGCCCCTGGCCATGATATGGATATCACCTAGACATATAGCACTCTACTAATAGATATTATTACACACCTAGTAAAGTACACTATTAAAATAAATAAATCAACTTACTACCTTCTTGTATGTATTTACTTTTAAATAATAATTTTTTATTAAAACAAAATATTCATTCTATATAATTTTTTATATTATATTACTTTCAAATGCACAGCACTTACTCTGATTGTATAGAATCACTGTTACACTTCATATAAATACTGTACTTAAAGAAGCTAAATAGTTCTAAAACAAACATCCACAGATGTATATTAATTTATATTGATTGCATCTCCGCATGCCACCATGGAAACTATGAAAAAATTTGTCTCTTGGGCTTAAGATCTCAGACCATCATACGAACTGTGTCACCCAATCAGGACAACTAAAAAATGTCCACCGACACATTAAGAATGAACAAAATATCACAGAAAATGGCTGCTGAACGAAACTGTCTATTGATGGTACCATTTGTTCTCCTGTGCTGGAAAGCAGGCTGCCTGTACCATCGCAAAGTGCAGAGAAGCTTCCGGATAAGAGTGGCGGAAGTCCCCTTCTGTGCAGACACCCTTACAGAAAAAATATGCCAGAAGCATGGCGGAAGTGACAATTTCTGCTGGTAGTGGGGCAGAAGTGCTCCCTCTATTCCGGACTCTTAAGCAGTTTTCTGTACAATATACTGACTATACTATAATATTATATTCAACTACAGATATCTTTAGCTATAATAAAAACACAGTATTCAATGGTTGTTAGCAAAATAGCAAAAATGTGCAGACACCACAGGATGTGATGTCATAATTGGTTAAGGAATTATTGGAGGTATAAATAAAGATCTGGTCCCTTTCTCCCTCACCCCTTGAAAAAGTCTCATTAATGAAACACGTTGGGCGCTGCTTACTACCTGCTCCTCTAACTAATGCATCAGACCATCCAACTTGTTGCTTGGATGGAATAAAAATATGGTACTGCATGGGAGCAAATGTATATTTACTTCAGAAATTTTTTTCCCAAAATCTGGAAAAGGACAAAGGGGGAGATTCTCTAAACTAAAAAATCTGGCGATGCCCCATAGAACCCTATGGGCTTCTAATGCGACCCCCCCCTCCCCCGCCCCGACCCACCGCCACCACGCACAGACCCCCCTCACCTGTGTCCGGGCAGCACAGAGTTGTGCTGCCCGGACCAGTGACCTCCTCATCGTTGCACTATGACCCTCTTCCGGGTGAAGGGGGGAGGAGAGCCAGACCCACTGACTCACCGCAAAGGACAGCTCTTAACGCAAGAGCTGTCCTTTGCCATAATTATTGCATGAATATAATTGAAGAATTTATGGCATATATATACATGGCAATCTTTATGGGTTCAAATTTACGCGCAAAATAGAAAAAGAAGTCGATTTTTTGGATCTTAAGCATACCCTGCAATAGATGCATATGCTGCAAATTTATGGATGGAACCTCATTTACACATATTACCTCGGAACATTGGACCTTGAAACTGAATATTATTACACAGTCTCTCAAGACATTACTCGGAGAAGCATGATGCTAAAGTAGAAAATAATAATTTCTCATTTACAGTGTTGGAACATATAAAACAGGATCCAAGAGGAGGAGATAGGGAGCTCAAATTAGTCCAGAGAGAAAGCTACTGGATCTACACTTTAACCCCTTCACGACATTGCCTTTTAAGGTAATTTTTTTTTTTTTTCCTCCTTGCGTTCAAATAAGCGTAACTTTTTTAATTTTCCGGCTATATAGACACGAGGGCTTTTTTTTGCGGGACAAGTTGTACTTTTTAATGGTACCATTTACTATACCGTATAATATTCTGGGGAATCAGGAAATAATTCAATGTGGGGTAAAAAGAAAAAAAAACGCAATTCCACAATTTTGCGCTGGTTACGGTTTTTTTGGAGTTCATAGTTCGTTTAAAATGATGGGTTATCTTTATTCTATGGGTCGTTACGATTCCGGTGATACCAAACTTATATAGTTTTCGTTACGTTTTACGACTAAAAAAAAAAATAGAATATGTTACGGTTTTTCGAATTTGCGTCTCGTCGCCATGTTCTGCGGCTTATAACTTTTTTATTTTTCCACCTACGGACCTGGGTGAGGGCTCATTTTTTGCGGGCTGAAGTGTACTTTTTAATTAATACCATTATGGGATATGGGCGACTTTCTGATCTCTTTTAGCTATTTTTTTTTGGGTAGGCGATGCGACCAAAAAACGTAGTTTTGGCGTTGGGGATTATTTTCCGTTTACGCCTTTAACCGTGCGGGATAACTAATGTTATATTTTAATAGATCGGACTTTTAGGAACGCGGCGATACCAAATATGTTTATTTTTTTTATTTTTTATTTATTTTTATTTGGGAAATGGGGAAAGGGGGGTGATTTGAACTTTTAATATTTTTTTATTTTTTTTTTATTTTTAAACTTTATTTTTATTTTTTTTTACTTTTACTACAAGGCCCCCTAGTGTACTTGACCACTAGGGGGCGCGATCGCCTGTACTAGGTTCAGCCATAGAGCTCTATGGCTGAACGTAGTGATTTTATGCACTTCCTATTACATCCTGCCTGAGGCAGGATGTAATAGGTATGCATACACGGCCAGCACAGGGGTCTACATTAGACCCCTGGCTACCATGGCAACCAATCGGCACCCTCCGATCTCGCCGCGGGGGGCCCCGATCGGCGCCGGAGGGGGGCGCCCCCCCTCCGATCAGCTATTTAAGCACTGCGGGCGCTTTGCCCGCGGTGCTTAAAGGGTTAAACGGCCACGATCGGCGAACTCGCCGCTCGTGGCCGTGAGAGCAGGGACCTGGCTGTAATATACAGCCATTACCTGCTCTCTTTCAAGCCAGCTCACTCCGTGAGCTGGCTTGATTCCCCCGCAACCGACATATGTCGTGAAGGGGTTAAAAACCTTAATCCCAAATGGGCTTAACGAGAGTATAGATATAGTGTCCTTCCGTTGAAGGGGATCTATATTAAATAATTAGGCAGGATACTTTTTATTACATTCCATATAATTATGTCTACATATGTGTATTTGAAGAGGATTCGATATTGAATAATTAGGCAGAATTTATTTCCGACAGACTGTATGTAATCATATCTATATATTCTACAAGATATCGAATAATAAGGCAGGATACTTTTTGTTAACATTTCATATAATTATGTCTACATATATGTATCCGAAGAGGATTCGATATGGAATAATTAGGCAGGATATATTTCCGACACATTGTATGTAATCATGTTTATATATTCCACAAGAAATTACTTATTTAATTTATTTTCTAAGCACTTTATATGTATTACACTTGTCAATTATTATTTTGAGTGTTTATTATTGATTACTTTCATATGCCATAATACTATGGATTTATTGTTAATATACACCTTACGCGTGAAAATTCAATTACCCAGTTGAAATTTTTATGAACTGATATATCTCATTAGTATACATTAATTAATTAAATATGCGATAATTATGTATGCGGTAGCTGGCGATAGGGGGCACGGATGTTAGAACATCCCCCCCAAAAAAACTGTCGCTCAGACACGGTACTGTAGTTGAACCTGTTTGATTTAAACAATTTGACTGAATGTTTTTGTCCATTTTCCTGGGGTTGTGAGCACATTTTGGATTATACTTTGCTCCCCATACAGTACCATATTTTTATTCCATCCAAGCAATTAGTTGGATGGTTGGAGGAAATTTGGTCTAATGTGTGGCCAGCATAAGATAAGCTACTTTTTATCTCCTGATTCCTAATTTTATAATTTATAAAAATGTTATTGGTTGCCATATTTAATTATACATATGGTAATCCTCTACAGCTTTCCAGTTTTTATATTATAAAGAAACGTTTTTTTTCCCCTATATTTCTATAGATTTTTTTACATGTACCCTGTAAAATTCTTCGTTTTCTTATATTCAGTAGTCTCGGTCTTATGAAAAATATTCACTAAACCCCTATTCCTCACTTTAATACAGATGGGGTTATCGGAGTGCGCTATAACAAGTACCACCTAGCCAATTAATATAGTTAGTCTATTGTATTGATGTAATTATCGAAATTTCAAGGATTTTCTTCCAAAAGAAAGTAAAGTACTTTTATACTTTTGTTCCCAAATTAGGAGTAGACTCGAGTCAATCAAATGATTCTTTATTCAAAAAACCAACCCAACGCGTTTCGTCACAAAGGACTTCATCAAGGGCATGGCTACAGGTGGTACGCAGATAAAACAGAATGCAGTTTGAGCATTACATTTAAATGAAATATGAACAAATAAAAAAGGTATATAGTGTAATATACATACCAAGGAAGTTTTTTGACCTCACAACAAAATTTGCATAGAAAAAAAGAGGAGGTTTCTTCAAACAATTATGTATAAAATCTAAAAAGATACAAGATTTGGGGATCAGAAGATGAGCAAGCGATAAAGCGAAAAAAGTATAAACTAGCATCCATAAAAGCCATAAGATTTCTTACCTATCAGTTTCTTATTTATTATCAGGGGGTATGACTTCAGTTAGTGTACACGATTAGAATTCCGCTGAGGCAGATCCTCATAAAATAAAGGTGTTTAAATGGCCTAAGAGAAGATGTAATAATTTTCTCAATATCTCCAAATCAATAGAGGGTTCATTATAAGGGGATCTGGTACGGAGTCCACCTACCGTACTGATGAAACTCAAAGATAAAGTATGGACGGAAGACATGATCTGGCTGACAATAGACGTCTAGGCGTTGTACCCATCAATCCCACACGATGACGGAATGGAGGCAATTAAGATAATTTTACAAAGGGATTCAACACTTCCAGAAAAACATTTGGAACAACTTCCCTGCAAGTGTACCTTGAAGAATTGAATCATTCACTTTGCATTTTGTTAATTGATCAAAAATAAACTATTAAACACTTGTATTTTTTTTTAAATCCTAACTTTGCATATTTTACAAAACTTCCTATATATTTTTAACAATTTTTTATTGCATTATCCTTTTAATGAAAAAAAATTGTAATCCTGCTTGTTATAATAATACTGTTAAACATTGCTATGTATTAGAAACCTTAATCAACCATATTTTAATGCTTTCTAACATTACCAATCCAAAGTTATTAGGCTTTTATAGGATTTATTTGAAATCTTTCTATAAAACCAATTTTAGACTAAATATAATTAAAACATGCAAAAGTACTTTTCAGAGCAATGCACAAAATAGAAAAAAGAAGAAGAAATTAAGCACTAGTACTTGATGTCACTGGCATTAAACATTTTGAATAAAAACCACTAGTTTAAATGCCTTTTCAGTTCCAAGTCTGTTTCAAAGCCTCAAATGAACTAAACCAAAAGAAGACAAATTCTTTCTACAGTAGATGAAGATGATTGAGCAGTCAGAAGTTGTTCTATAATGGTAAATACAGTAGGGTAAACGAATATTGAGGGAGAAGCTTGATGCTAGGCAGACTTAGCATCTCTCTTATCGGATTCGCCTCCCTAGATCTTTATTGTGTGCGTGTGATTTACTGCATTGGTTCAGCTTACTTAAAGACCACAGTCTCAACATATTAAAAAAAAACAGTGGTTTTCTAAAAGAAAAGAAAAACATTTGGTTTAAAACAGCCACACACGATAACAGGTAGCTATTGATTCTGTGTGCAGTGCACCCATTTTGGAACAGTAATATACTGTATACCTGTACAATAATTATTACTACCAACCCCTATTAGAACCTTACTGTGGATAACCTGTGGATCTTTTAAAATGTGTTAGTCAGTAATGAGTGCACCTGTGCACCTGCGAGGTGATCTGGAAAACTTTAACTGTTCCTAGCTCTCGAGGACTGGAGTTGGCTACCCCTGCTTTAGAGTATACTACACAATACATGGTCTATGCCAGTGGTAGACAACTACGGTCCTCGAGAGCTACCAACAGTTCACATTTTCCAGACAACCTAGCTGCTGCAAAGGTGCACTCATTACTAGCTGAAACATTTTCAAAGATCCACAGGTGGAGCTAATTACTTCACTTGTGATTCTGTGAGGAGACCTGGAAAACATTAACTGATGGTAGCTCTCGAGGACAGGAGTTGCCTACCCCAGGACTACGCTAAAATGAAGAGAGCAGCATTTGTATTTTGATGAACTACCACCGATCCAGAATTGAGGCTGGTTAGTTAGGCTTATTTTTATTTCTGTAAATGTATATGCCATCTACAATCTCATCCTAGTCTTCTGTCAAAGAACATGTGGCAAAGCTTCATTTCCTGTCAGAAAATATGCCAGACATTATTCCACATGACACCGGCGTCATATGTTGATTGCCTTTTCATGCAAGGGTCATGCTGTATCTACAGATCCATGTGAGGCTCTCAGCACACATAGTAAATGTTTACCGCTTTCTTTTGCTTTTGGCCGGCAGCCAAGGAGACGTGGGCTTTACAGAGATCTGTATTCATTCCTAAAAATAGCCTTCTCCCTAATTTGCCATCCTGTTTAGTGTATGATTCGCTTGAATACAGGATGAAATAAAGTTAACTACCCTGCGCAGAAGAAAATGGTTCAAGGTTACTCGATAAGCTCTTAATAGACATTATTGGTAAAGTGAATTTCCGTAATGTAATAGAACAGAAAATGATTCACTCCCACCCTGTTTGTAGTTGTTATAATCACAGACAGGAGACTGTTCAGAATCCTTGTTGTGTTCATTTAAGATGTTCTCGATATTTGCTTCTCATGTGTCTTTGCAAATACTTTTTATAAATGAAAAAACATATTGAGGTTTACTTACAGTATTTAAATGTCTCATTGTACATGCCCAGCATTTTCAATGCACTAGGTTTTCACATGTCCATTTCCCTACCTCCAAAAAGTATCTTTTAAATGCCAAATGCTATGCTCTGCAGAATATATGCCCAATGCAGTAGAAAGCCTGGCCAGGCCCGGATACTTTTTAATCAGCATGGCCTAATCACAGGAGGTGTGGCCATCCACTCTTGATTGTACATTAAGCACCTCCCCTGCAACATTGCAGCCCAGCACACAGCAGCATGTGCAGGAAGAAGAAGAGCTGCTGCTATCCCAGGAAGTCCCACTGGGCCCCCCATCATACCTGTACTTGGGTAATTAGTACCCTCTCCCCCCTATCCCCCACACTCCATCATACCCATAAGGGATATTGGGACAATAGCCCCAAAATTGGAACTACAGTACAGTATGCTAAAACCATAAATCACAAATCTGAATTAGCGCTTAATGATGTTTGTGCCGGTTAAACATGAAAGCAAATGTTTTATTGATTGGTATGGTATTAAAGTAAGGATCTTATCAGAGTAACGATTTGGCCCAAAATTAGCCAATTTAGATACAATCTCGACCGATTGTATGTAAATTGGCCATGTTTTGGGCCATTTCACGGTCGTTCTGATGCAATCCCGATCCGATGCGCTAGGTCTTTTCTGAGATCCTACCTGCAGCAGGTAGGATCTGAGAAATGACCATTGAAGTGGGTGCGGGTCGCGATCGGATCGCGATCACATTTTCTCCTCTGTCCCATATGTATGTCCCCCTGTCCTCTTGTATGTATCCCTCTGTCACCCCTATGTGTGTATCCCATTGTCACCCTGTGCATGCCCCTGTGTATATGCGCCACTGTCATCCCATGCATATGCCACTGTCATCCTTTGTGACGAAATGGTAGAAATGTTTTTCATGGCGTCTATAAATCCACTTACAGTATTACTAAGAGAGCAACATTTGAATGTCACAGCCTACTGTACCTGAATATTGTTGCTGAATACATGCATCGCACAGTCTACCCATCTACTAATGCAGAGTTTGCAATACTTCCCATTACAGTTCAGGTTTTAAAGGATATCCACACCCGAGCACTTTAACCATTAGGACTCACACACGGATATCCTTAAAACCTATGACTGACATGAGGTGCAATCGAATGGCCATGAGGGAAAGCAGTGGTCTACATGCTCTGGCCCTGTTCGAAATATAAAATAGAGAATAGAAACAAACACACACACACACACACACACACACGTGACAGGCCCGGTTATTGTTATTATATTATTATTAATTATTGAACTATGCTTGTACAAAGGTCTTAAGACCTGCTGATGATGGAACAGTGTTATCAAGGGTGATAGGACAGGAATATGATGGCAGAATACTGCTGTGGCAAAAATCTAGACTGCCCTGAGCAAGTACACAAACCATCCTATTATCTCCCTTATACTCACCCCTCTGTACACATTGCCTTTTCTATTATTCACTCATGAGCATTTTACTCCATCTATACCTTATCTCTTGGCAAACTAATTAGCTCTTTCAGATTTCAGTATCACTTGTATGCGGACGATACTCAAATCTATGTATCAACCCCAGAGTTGTCACCAGTGGTCTTGGGACAAGTCTCTGAATGCCTCTCTGCCATCTCATCCTGGTTGTCTTCTCACCACCTGAAACTCAATATTTCCAAAACAGAATTCCCACCGGCCAAGAACAGTTACCATCCGGACATCTCCATAACTGTTGACAACTCGACAATCTACCGTACCCTACAAGCTCGTTGCCTAGGAGTCATCCTCGACTCTGAACGGTCCTTTGTTCCTCACATTCAATCCGTCCCCAAATCATGTTACATGCATCTAAAAAACATATCCAAAATATGACCCTATCTCACGCAAGACACTACTAAGTTTCTTATTCATGCACTCATTATATCCCACATTGATTACTGTAATAGTTTTCTAACTTGTCTTCCCAAGAACAGACTCTTGCCACTGGAATCCATTTTAAATGCTGCTTCTAGGCTGATCTTCCAAGCAAGACGCTCATCATATAAAATACTACTCGCATATGAAGCTATTAACCATACTGCACCAGCTTATAGCTCTTTACTTATCACAAAATATTTCTCATCTCGGCCACTCCGCTCTACACAAGATCTGCGTCTCTTTTCTGCACGGATCACTAGCTCCGATTCACTATTGAAGGACTTTCATCATGCTGATTCTACCCTATGGAATGCCCTTCTACACACAAGAAGACTCTCCACTAGTCTCCAAAATTTTAAGCATTCCCTGAAAACTCCCCTCTTCAGGCAAGCCTAACATAACGTATCACATGCAAAACCCTCTGAGGCACGTATATATTATATAGCTTCCTTTCTGGACCTGCAACTTGGTGGGACTGTTATGCTATTACTGGTGCCTGTCCTTGGGTTTCCCTCCTATGTCCCTATAGATTGTAAGCTTGCAGCAGGGCCCGCCTTCCTCCAATCTATGGGTCTGTTACTCAGTTTGTTTTATCACTGTTTACAATTGAAAAGTGCAATGGAATCTGCTGCGCTATATAAGAAACTGTAAATAAAAAAACTACAAGCGCAATTCTGAATAAAACCCATTCACACATTCCATACCATCCACATCAATTCTTGTGCATTAACTGCTGCATTACTATATTGAATAAATGTTTAATACACCATGCAATTACTTTACTTTCTGATGCACACTTCACTACAGGGTAAAACACATCTTCATTTTAAGGGCCATGTATACAAAAAGCTTGAAAGCTCCTGTCAGTTTATAGGCAAATAGTTTGGTAATCAGTTTGTCTCATTCAGTCCTTTTTATCTACTTTTGGATTTGTGTGAATCTGAGGTAGGTAGTTTTATTTCAGCAGAAATATAGAAAATTCTGAATGATTCAGTTTTCAAGCACCGCTCTAGGCATGCTGCATAACATTTTACTCAGAAGCTGCTTGTGCAGAGGATAGATATATGTAGACCTGACTGTATGTCTGTAGGAGTATTCACTAGATGGCGCATACTGAAGAAGCCGATCCCGGCGAAACACGTGTCTAGCGGACACCCCAGCAACTCAGCAGCGGCGTTACCAGCACCAGGGACTCCCCCACAGTGACCCCACCCGGACCTGAAGCTTTGACGCCCGGAGGTGGCGTCCCAGGTACCAGTGTCCTCCTGCCTGCGCTTGCAGTGGAGTGACACCTTTCTCCGTTTTTTCCAAACTACAAACCCAGCTTTGCAACCAGTTATCACTTATACTCCATCAACCTGTATGTCTGTTTGCAGCCAATTAACAATACTCATTCGAGACTGAACTACCTGCTTGCTTCAGATTTACTTATGGTTACAATTGATACTTTGTCAGCAAAACTGCTTGCTTTAGATTCATCTATGGGTACAATTGTTACTTTGTCAGCAAAACTGTATCTAAACTTGTGTAACAACTAACATAGAAAAGGAGTGATAATTAACAAGCGGCAATACTGTGGATACATTATACACACTGGTTTAAACCCACTAAAAACTTGTAACACCTGATTTATCAGGCCACCCGGATTCAGCATTTAGATATTTAACCCTACCAGCATCAAACTATCTATAACTCTGCACTCTCTCTCTCTCTCTGTCTCTTTTTACTCCCTCCTTGTCATTTCCACTGTGCCCCCCTTCTTCTGCTGCCCATCAAATCTGTCACTGTTCTTCTTTTCCTATTCCTCTCCCTATCCTGCTTCCCCCCCCCCCCCTTTCTTCTCCTTTTCCACCTGATGCGGACGTTCAAAAATATTGACTACTATTATTCAGTTGGTAAATCAAAAACGTGGCCAATAATAACCAGGTATTGGGTCAGCTATTAATGCTTTTATGCAGTTAAACCAGACAATTGTGATATTGGGAATTAATCCTCACGAGAATACCACCATACCTCACTGGAACTGCCCAAAAACTTCCCGAACTTGGAAGCTAAGCAGTGACGGGCCAGATTAGTATTCCTGTGGGTGACCCCAGAAGAACCCCTGGTGTGGTATCAATAGAGGTATCCCTAATTAAATTGTACTGGAGACGCCTACTGCTTAAGCAACACAAGCTGTAATAATACCATCTCAACAGTTGCTGGGGCAACATACATCCCTACGGTTTATCAAACTAAATAAGGGATCTAAACCATTCATTTTCGCCCAAAGTCGCATTGTCCATATATCAATGTCGATAAGGACGTGATGCGCCGAATGGAGAATAAAGTGTGAAAAGTTAATATGACCATCACACAACATTTTGATTCAAAAACCCCCTTTTTTTGCCATTATTAAGTGGTACCTAACTTGACATATTTCTATCACACTATTCTCCACTAATTCTTTAAATTATCTTTTTGTCTTCTTATACTAATTGATCGAAATAAAAGTTATATTTTAAATTAATTACAAATATACATAAATAAGAGTGCGCCCACAAAGCCTTTTTTCTTTCTTGTGTTTGCCCTCTCTTGAGCAAACAAAAAACATTTTTTCAGTTGCCATACTGAAACCGTGGGTGCACCACCAATCATATGACTATTAGAATTTACTCGTCATAGTCCTAACATTGGTCTTTCATAAATTGTTACTAGATTACGATTAGTCAGTGCGGCTCCAACCCCCATCTTGCAGCTTTTCATGTGGTATGTAAATATATACCCCCAGCAGTTACCCATTGACCACATTTATACTGCCTTTACTCTGTGTAATATTCTCCCATGCAGTTTGCGGCCAGTAATGACAAGTATAAGGGTGCCCCCCTGTCTAAAGTGCCCCCCCCCCCCCCCCCCCGAAGGCTTAATCTGGCACTGCCTCATTCGCAGGGCAAATTCACCCACACAACTGTGAATGAAACATCCATTTGCAGCTTATGGGGCCAAACACACATCCTTCGATGGTCGCCTACCAATTAAAATCGGGCCCAATGTGTAAAGCACAATGCCAATGCACACTCTTTCTTTAAATGATGTATTCCAAGAACAAAAACAATAGTAAGCCCACTACCCCAGCACATGAAGACGGTGGTCCAGGAGATGAACTCATGACCTTCTCAACCATAACATAAATATAAAGGACCCAGGCTTGGTGTCAGTGAATGTGCAATAGATCAGAGGTATTTCAATCAGTAAGCGGGTTAGCATTTTTACTTACATGGCACAGATTACATGTACTCACTGCTCAAAGACAATTAAGAGAGCCAAGGATAAAAGGATGAGCTGCACACATGATTTGGAGGATAAATTACATCCAGTGACAGAACACAATCATCTTGCAATTCCATCATTTCAGAAATTGCTACTGAAATAGCATCTTAGTCATTAGAGCACTTCAATCTCAGTAAATATTCAACAAATAAATACACACTAGAGATGCAGAGATAACCTGTTAGCGTTATGCACATCGTACTGGCTGCAGACACAACACAGACAATCATCCGCAGACTAAAAATAGTGCGGTCATCATAGAAGTAGAATAGATTTCTGGGTGTTGACCACCATTTATAACTTTAATAACACAATAGTGTAGAAGTCTAGAAAGAAAGCATTATAATATAAGTCTAACAGCAACCCTCCAGGAGGTGGTTAGAAAAGCAGTGGCTTAGTTATAGTCTTCATACCTTACTGTCACTCACATTATCACTATTGCATAGCCACCTATGTACAGACCTCATATGACACAAACCCTTTTTTATATTTTGGAAGTACATCAGCTCCTCCAA